>NW_023270387.1:31237850-31582472 GCF_011800145.1 Mirounga leonina | reverse complement strand
TCAAGCCCTGATAAAATATTTACATTTCAATATGCATTTAGATTTTTAAAACAAACAAAAAACCTCTAAGCTCCCTAGAAGAAAGAATAAGTTACTTTCAAAGATGCAAAAAATCAATTACTCTTGCAGAATTAAACAACAGAAAATAGAGCTATGTTTATTAAATTCAAGGAGTACAATGTTGAATGAGCAGTGATCACTAAGTACAATTAAATGGAAATAAGTGACTTCAAGAACTAAGAAAAAATGTTGTGTTTTTAAAATCTAACAGGTAGCAAAAATCAGGAGAACATAAAATATTAAGGAGACTTCTTCACTAATTATATATATAATTCACTGATTATATATATAATATATAATTATATATATTATATATATTCTCATAATATATATTTATAAATACAGTTATAAATATAATTATATGTATATATGTATATATATGTGTG
Source organism: Mirounga leonina (assembly GCF_011800145.1). NCBI lineage: Eukaryota > Metazoa > Chordata > Mammalia > Carnivora > Phocidae > Mirounga > Mirounga leonina. The sequence continues at coordinate 31,582,026 of NW_023270387.1, read as the reverse complement.
TGTGTGTGTATATATATATATATATATATAAAACTGTATGAAAACTGAGAAGTAGGGGAAAGTTCACAACTCATCCAGTAACCATCTACTGCAAATGGCAAAAATCATGGATTTAGATCTTAGATTCTGCAACTTCATGTAAAAGAACTGGATTGGGTGTGACATATGTATCTTAGAACCATCACACCAAAAAATCAACTATACTATCTGCATAGTTAAAATTGTAATTATCCTGGAGAGTCAACTTTGCATTAAAAAAATGGATTTTTACCAGAAAGAGCCACCCTGTAAATTTAGGTTCAAATCTATACTCTTACAGGTATTGGCTGACTCAGAAGTCATGTTTCCTGCCTGCCACTAATAACATCACATGTTATTATAATTTTAAATAGAGTTTTTAAGAGACAGAATTGGACAATCAAAGTAATATGAAAGATATCAAAAACAGGATACTAATGGACTTACAAATAAGAAAAATCAGAAATATTAAAACATCAAGAAAAAATAGTTCAAGTAGTTTAGTGACAATAGGGGAGCAGTTTAAAAATGACTCATGAAACTGAGGTAAGTAGTATTTTGCCTGTTTTATAAAAAGGGTATAGAAATTCAGTGGTCAAGTAACTTGTCCCATTATATATAGCTTACAGATAAAAAAAGTAAGTTTCAAATATAGACCTTCTGGCTCCAAACCCATTATCTACCTAGAGCTTGCAATAGTATGGTAAATCTTAGATTCATAAACTTTTTTTGGAAATGAAAATTTGTACAAACTATTTGAAAACCAGTGTGACATTTTTTGTATCAAAAAGCATAACAATTTTCATTACTTTAGACCCCATAAACTCCTGTATGGGATTCTACCCTGGGGAATTAATCCAATATGTAGAAAACAATACAGATGAAGACATTCATAGCAACATTTTAATTTAAAAAACATTAGTTGGAAGCTACCCAAATGTTCCACAATAGAACACTGGTTAAATATTATTTGGTATACAGACATATGATAGAATATTACTTTGAAAAATGGGAAAATACTTATGTGTAACTCTAATGTTAGAGAATAAAAGTAGGACATAAAATTATAGGTACATAATTATATTAAATATATGTAATGAAAATATAGGAAGAAATACACAGACACATACAAAAGACAATTATCTGAAGTTGATAAAATAGTAGGTTATCTATGCTTCCAGTTTTAGATATTTATATCTTTTTAAACATTTTTAACCTAATTTCAAGTGATCTCATATAGAGTTCAAAGTGTATGCTTTGATGAAATATATCATCCGGATGGAAATTGAATCATGGGGGAAGAAATGAATGAAGAAGTCTCAATTTTAGAAGGTGTGTGTGACTTGTGAATACTGTATTACTTTAATTTAGGAATCATGAAAGAAGCATAATGTTAAACTCCAAATATTTTTGTTTTTGTTTTACCTTTTCTCCCATCCAAAAAAAAAGGTGGGGGGCAAATAATTATCATTTCACTGTGAAAGTAACAACTCTTGTTCTTTTTTTTTTTAAACATGCTAGAAAGAGAATGTGTGAATTTTTTTTTACATTTCTCTGTAGGTTTTATTTTTTTATTGCTTTTTTTAATTAAAGCTTTTTATTTTAATTCCAGTATAGTTAACATACAGTGTTATATTAGTTTTAGGTGTACGATATAGTGATTCAGCAATTCTATATATCATTACTCAATGCTCATCATAAGTGTACTCTTAATCCCCTTCACATATTTCACCCGTCGCCCCCACCCACCCACCCCTGATATGCTTTATTTTAAATGAGTACCCTCAGTTAAAGTTGGTTTTTTTAACAAGAACATTTTTTACCTGAAGCATACTTCAGAATACACTGTGTAGATTTCAGTTGGAATTTGGTTTTGTTTTTCTTTTCTTTTTCACAAGCAGTTACTTAAGAAACATTTTATCTTTCATTAGGATGTTTAATTTTATGGTGATTAATCAGAACATTAAACATTAAATATTTAGAAGTCAAAATTTATAGTGAAATCTGTATCAAATCTGTATCAACATTTATTGAATTTAATCATACTTGTTTCCCTCAAATACATATATTTAATTAATTTAAATAATCTAACCAATTAAACAAAATTAAAACAGAGAAGTGGGAATCAGAATATCACTGGAAAGGAAAGATATGTGTTTGTTCATCTCATGACATCTCAGCCAATTTTGTAGTTTGAAAATAACTTAGATTTATTCACTTAAAATATTCTCAAAGATGAAGCAAGTTAAGCTCATCATATAAAAGTTAGGATTTTAAAGGATTCCAGCTTAATCAAACAGATATTTGAAATTCAGTCACTCAGCTGTATACCAGTTCAAATCTGTGAAGAGACAGAGATGAGAAATAGGAATTTGATTATCTTTTTAGCCTTTAAAGAAAATAGATAGATATATACAAAGATATATGAGGTTTGTGTAGATGTATCAGATAAGGGTTAGTCTCAAAGAACTAAATTACTCTAAATAGTTTAAGTAAGAAATATTATTGTTGTTAAATGTTTTACAAAATTATCAACTTAAATTAACAGACTTCAGGGTGACCTGAAAGATCAAGAATGACTCTTAAAGTCAAACTATAGAACCAACACAAAGGAAGATGTCTTCTAAGCCACCAGGCCCAGAAGCATACTCCGTTGCTATGTTTAAAGAAGCCACTATAATCAGGATGGTGCCACATTCAGGAAGCTGCTGTGATCTGTAGACCTCCACTGTTGTTGCCAGTTCCAGAATCCCACCATGCAAACTATGATTTGCACCAACAAAATGGATGTCCTGTGCCCTGACTCTCGGCTCTCATAAAGCTAATGGTTAGACAATGAGTCGCTTACTAATGCACCTTTGCGGGCCAGGAGGGAAGGAAAAATAATGACTCCATGAATGTGCTTACCAGCAGAAATGCAGAAGCAGAAGTTCAATCTACATCTCACTTTTACTTTCAAATCTCAGGCATATTCATCTGACTGGCTGAAGCTACAACACATTGAGTCATAACTGCAAAGGAATCTTAGAAATAAGATTTTCAGCTCTCCATCCTCTTCAGTACAGGGAGATAACTGGAATGAGAGTGAAATGGATGTTGAACACTAATGTACCATTTGTCTTTGGTTACTCAACATACATACACTTCCTTTTCCCCACTCAACAACCCTCATAAGCAACAATAAGCAACAACCATGTTCCATACTGAGACGGTACAAAGATCACTTTTACAAATGAAAATGTACTGACCCTTTCCCTAAGCAGGAAAGTCAAAGAAAGTTCCATCAGTAAATCTGTCCATCTCAGGGTGAAAGTTTATTCTTCCTCTAGTGAACTACAGTAGAGAGTGACCTACCTACAACTCTATATAAAACATCAGAAAAAGGAAGGCGCCCAAGTCATTAGTATGTATACACAAAACTGTACCTGGAAGCACGTATTGCTAGTATAGTCTTCATTTCATAAAGTTGCAGTTACAATTTTTAACTTCCTTCCTCATCTACCCATTTCTTATTCCCTTTGCCTTCAGCCAGCACCTAGGCTGGCAGAGGCCTTTTAATTTGATGTGGTGACTCAAATGTTTTGTTTTGTTTTGTTTTCCGAGACACAAGAGCCTATAATGACTTCCTCTGGCTATAGCTGGAAATAGCAGTCTTAGGCATGCTCCAGAATATTTCAAATAACAAACAAAAACCCCTCACTGCCTACCCTGTGTAGCAGCAACCTTAGTTGAAAGCCTCTGGAAAATGTGGTGTTTGGCTTCTTAGCCTCTACAGTAGACAAAGCACTTGAAGGAGGATGAAATGGGTGCAGTGATCCACTTCTTTCACCACAGTAATTAATGGGATTACTTTTACCACAGTAAGTAAGTAGAGGAGTAAAAACTACTCTTTTAACCACTTAAATATTGTTACACAAAAACAGTTACTTAAACTCACAAAGGGTTCAAGTTTGATATGACAGCATCACCATGAGCTTATAATCAGGAAAGATCATCTCAATGCATAAATTGTGCTTTGACGGAAAAGTTCCTTTCTGCCTCCCACCCATATCCTAGCAATGTGATAGGTCTACATTTAGACCACTCCCAGGTATCATGAATGTTCTCTGTCACCTCTTCTCTATTAAACCCATACAGCTTATATGACTCTACCTTTGTGTGGAGCCCAGAAGGAAATATTGTTCATGTCTCTTTCTCAAACAATTCATTCAAAGCTCCATGGCTTTGAAAGGTAAAAGTTTCTGATAACATATAAGAGAAGAGCATTTCTTCAATTTCTTTGAATGATTCTTCCTTAACATCAGGATGTGTTTTGGACTCTTTTCCAAGCAACTCATGCTACCAGGCTAGAAGGTAGCAGCACCTTTTGTTGCTCTGTTGAGTACTGCTAAGATGCACACCGATGCAAATCAGGCAGTGACTAAGACTGATTTTGCCTTGTTGGTAGTACCTGTTAATTGGATGATACAAGAGTGATTTCTTAGGGCTTTAGGAAAACTAAACAATCACAAGTATGGAAGAAACTTCAAAATTAATCTGTCATTTAATAATTTGTTGACAGGTTGGTTATCGGAAAGACATGGAACAAGAAGATGCTGCAGAAACAGTCAAAACTAGAGGGAATGAATCCTCTGTCATTCTGACAGGATTAGAAGGAAATACTTTATATCACTTCACAGTGAGGGCTTATAATGGAGCTGGATATGGGCCACCTAGCAGTGAAGTGAGTGCAACCACCAAGAAATCCCGTAAGTGACCTGGTTTTTGTTTGTTTCAGACAAAAGGGAAACATCTTTTAACATTTCTGAAAGCCCTGTGAGGTACAAAATAAGGAGAGTTGAAGGGGAGTTTTGATTCATAGTCTTGCCTGAATGCTTAGATCTGAATTCCAAAACTAGCTCAGAAAATTTTGCATTCACAGTAGATAAAGGTTATCTTCCTGTGAAATAAGGCCAAGTGATTTTGACACAGGAAGGAAGATAAAAGGATTCTGGTTCAAAAGCTCGGTAGAGTAGCTATTAAAATGACACTCTGGAGCAAAAACCCTCCTTATCTGACTCCAGCTGGAAAGAAGCCTATGGTGCCAGCCAACTACTACACACAAGAAAAGATTGAAATACAAAGATTTAAGTGAAGAAATGTATTTAAGACTCCTTGTCTGTTCACTTTCACATTTTATTTTGCAGCCCCTAGTCAAGCACCCAGCAATCTCAGGTGGGAACAGCAAGGCTCTCAGCTTTCTCTGGGCTGGGAACCAGTCAGACCATTAGCCAATGAATCTGAAGTCATGGGCTACAAGGTCAGTATGTTTCTTCACTCTCTTGTATAGACACTCATCTTAGAAATTGTTATTATGAGGATGTACAATTATAAGGCATAAAAGGCCATTAGCATACCTGTTTTTCCCAATCATTTTCTACCTATAACTTAGAAGAAAGCCTCCCACAATAGGTAAGCCAAGGCAGTCAAAATCAGTTTTAACTGCTCAAGGCATAGGAGGGAATGAGTAGGAAAAGCAGCAACAATTTGAATACAGGATGAAGATGGCTCCGTAAAGCAGTGTCAGGACCAGCAGAACTTAAGGAGAGAGTCCTAGCATTTTCTCCCTGAAGACAAATTTTCCTGGCAGATGACAAAGACTGGATAATTTAACTTGGGTGGAAAGACTATTAGCAAAAAAAGAAGAAGAAATGATAAGGCCAGCACACTGGGTTAAGAAAGAGTCCATGGAGAGATAGCAAGCTCCAAAATAGACATAGCATTTCACATACAGTCATCCTGAAATGTGCCAGCAAGAGAGCTGGAAATATGAAAACATTGGTTTGTTTTTGAAAAACAACTTTGTCTCTAATTTTAAAATATATGTGGTCTATGTATTGATTTGGTTGAATTTCAAATTCTTTTTTCATCAGATTCCCTTATTGTCTTAAACTCCATACAGAACCATACACTGAATATTATTTATATCAGAAATTTTAAGCATTTTAATAATATTTAGACTGAAAATCATCATCTATGTGGCTTTTCAATTATCAGAAATGGTAACACAGTATTTTGTATATAAAGTGCTAAAATTCTGAAGGTAAAAACTTAAGAAGTTATAAATGAAATATATTTTTAAGGTAAGTAATTCCCATTAATCATATTTTAAGACACATACTATTTCTTACAGACTATAATTAGTATGGGTGGCAGACACCCTCATTACTCAAACATACATACTGAAATCTGTTCTAATCCTCAGAGATGTTGAATTTGATCTTTTTGGGGTGGGCAGGTGAGCCATTTTTTATACCCCTCCCTTTGCCTTCTTCTTCTATGCCCTTACCCAAATAACCATGTCCTTACAACTTTTCCTCTAAGGCAAATATACCTTCAATAATTAGATGTAGCAGTATGGCCATAAATGGTGAATATACCTTCTAAGAACCAATCTAGTATCATTAGAACTATGGCAACCAAACTCCCAAACTAGAGAGGCAAAGTAGAAAACAAGTTAGAGCTACATGAAAGCATATTGCCATCTAAAAGAAACAGTCAGCGTAAGGCACCTCTCAGGTAATAAGACCTGAAGAATATGTGAGGTTGGGCATAGGGTTCCCAAACACGGTAATCCTTCTTTTTGCTCACCCCATCTATCTCTGTCACTGTTCTTCCTCTTTATATGTGGTTGTTTCCCCAACCAGACTATATGTGATTGACGGCAGAAACTCTTTCTCATCACTTTATCCCCAATGTTTCTAGAATGGATGAATAAATTAATTAATTTAATCCAGCTAGAAGTATATTTATGCAATTACTCATAAGTGTATATTATCAGATGTGTGTTTTTCCAGCATGGTCTTCCCATTTGTTAAGTGTAGTGGGAAAAGAACACTGGCTTCTGAGTCAGACTTTCATTCAAATCCTAGTTGTGTAACTGAGCAAGTTGCTTAATCTCTCTGAATCTCATTTTCTTAACTTCAAAATGGCAAAAATAACAATAAAATAATATCTATCATACAGGATTGTTTTATGGATTAAATAAGATAATTTATGTAAAATAGCTTATAGCTATTAGCATATAGAAGGTGCTCATTTAAACATAGCTACTATTTATTCTAATTGTTTTGAGAAGAGAATATCTAGTTAGGTGAAATTTTAACAAAAGGAACTGATCTTTGTTTGAAAGTTGCCTGCCAGTTCTGCCTAAATGAAGACAGCAGAAGTTACCTTGGAATACCTTCTTGCTAGGGGAAGAATCACTAGCATGTTCCATCTTAGTTGTATAAGTTAATGACAAGTAGGTACACATTGATAGATGATTTTTTTTTCTTTTACTTCCTTAAAATGGTTATACTTCCTTATGTCCTTGAGAAGAAAGAGCTCGTTCTTAAGAAAGGAGTCTGCTGATAACAAATGGAGTGAGACCTCAGAGCTTGTTCTTTTGCGACTAATCTTATTAGAACTTCTGATGGACGGGATAATCCCCAATGAGAGACCCATGAGGGTAAAAGGACTAGGCTAATGACTGCGGCTTAACACAGAGCCTGGATTCTCCTGGGAAAGTCTGTTTTTCACAGATCAGGTAGCTAAGGATGAAAACACCTCCTGACACAGGCACAAGGGGCCAGGAATGTGATTAGAAACAATAGCTGCAAATTTAAACTACAGGCTTGTAACCCAGAGAACACAAGCTTGTAGCCCCCTTTTTGAGCATGACTTTGTGGAAAACTCCTCCAGCCTAGACAAGGATCTGCACTGCAGCTAAAGAGCTGTACCATTTGGATGGAGGTTCACCCAAGTATGGAGTGGCCAAGGCTGAGCATGAAACTCAGAGGAAAAAAACCTCTTTGAGTTCTACTATATCCCCCCAAATTATTGCCAGACCAAGAGTGCCCTAACCACTGGGCCAAGAATACCAGTATAACAGTGGGCCACCTCTTAAGCACAATAGCATATGGCAGTCACAAAAGATTAACAAAAGTAGGTACAAGTCAGCACACTATTTCTCTATCCGTGAGGCAATTTGAGGTAGAGGACTTCCTGCTTAATAGGGTAAGAGAAAGGTTCCACAATTAATTGTAATATCAAAAAGAGAAGTAACTTTGTTTTTACTCTTTGTCTTTGCCAAGTTACTTTACTTTTATAAGCAAAAGAGATCACTAGAAATGTACATGGTATGTAAGTTTGAGAATAGGAAACTTGGAGTCAATGCCTGAGGTTTAAAATGCAAAGACTGTGTTTTTCACCTTTTATATTAAGTCCAAAGTAGATGAACTCAGAAAAGTCTTCATCTAGAAGTTTTCCAGATTGTAAAAATGATTGAAAAGTGATAAATATGGAGAAAAACAGATTTGTTCTCCAGACTTGGTCCATAAATAATACACTCAACTCTTTTCTTATAGTCAGGATACTAAATACAGGATTGAACTCATTCTTTAAAAATAACAAAAAGAGTAAGATAAAATAGTGGAATTTGACATTCAACCAATCCATTTTCTAAGAAGCATGGATCTTAATTCCTTACATAATTTCAGAGATTGAAGTGTCAACATATATAAGGACAAAATGTTAACAGAGAAAGATATGATGAGAAATTTTGTACAAGGTGTTCAGAAGATGAAGGAGGTCTCCTCATCATAAATCTTATCAGGGACCTCAAAAATGACCAAGAATATAGTGGAAGAAGGATGGAATCAAGCCATAAATGGTTGTATCAGAGGAGACATATTAAAATTAAATCCATTCAGTTAAATTTTAAGTATTACCTAGTTGTGAAATTTCTTACTGCTTTTTGAGATCATCCAAGAGATCCTGAACTTCTTGGGATTTTGTTTAACAAGTCCAGGTTTAATAGCAATAATTTCAAGACATCACAGCTTTCATTAAAAAGTAAGAGAATTAGAAGCTTGAAGAACCAGAAGAATGTTGGGAAAAGATTGTCTCTTGAAGATACGGCTACAAATTATTCTCACTCAAATAAAATAACTCCCCATTTGAAAAGTTAAGTCAAATTTGGGAGTTTACTTAGTATATTTATAACTCCTTCAAGTCCATCATTATCCCTTTCTCTTGTTTTGTTACATTTCCCAAATCAGAAAAAGCTACCTATATTATTAATATATTATTTATAAGTGATGGGGAAAACGGAGCAAAAACTTCAAATAAGTTTTTTTCTAATTTAATATATTTTTCCCAAATAAATGCTTTTCAATGAAGAAAATTTCATTTTTTAATTCCTCTAGTGTGGAGTCTGTATCTAGAGTCTTTAATTTTGGCACATCTGTTACTGGCATTCCTAAAGAAATACCAATGCCAATAACAAAGCTGTATACTAAAGCATATTCAGCCATAATTCTCCTTAATAATCTTGAGAATGAAGAAATTTTTTCTTTATATTATGAAAGAAGTTTACCAAGATTATAAAGTGAAACAACCATCTTATCTCCACCTTATTCTTCTCATGTAGATTTAAGCCCAAGTAAAAGGGAAAATAAATATTAAATGCCCAGGAGCTATACTTTCACTTGTGCAAATATTCCCTTTCCCACTGAGTGAAACTTTTATCCATTCAGGAAAAAAAAAAAAAAAGAAAACAAGCAGAAGGAATTCAGGACAATGCCTCAGGCTACATACCAAAAAAAATAAGGTCTTGTTTTCTAGGCTACAACTAAAAAGTATCCTTTCCTAGATATACAACCCTTTCTCCATATATCTTTCCCCCTTACCTCTACTTTCTGTCTGTTTACAGAGCCAGGGAGAGTAGGGGGAAAATCAGGCTCAAAGTTTACTGGCTATTATGTGTTCCATCAATGTAGACAGAAATTTTTGCTTATTTATTCAACTTAGATATCAGGGCCTTCCACACTCCTGAGATATATGTACGTTTGGGTTCATATTTTATTCCACACCCTACAGAATTCTGAAGACCACCTCTATATTTGTCCAGCTTCTCGAGGGAGCTTAATGTCTTTGGCCCTTCTAGTCTCATTGATTTCCTGTATCTTGCAGCTGTTCCTTCATCTTATATTCACTCCATGTATGGGATTCAGCCTCTTTCTTGTGATACCCACAAATTAAAATGACTCATATATAATGAGTTATACTATCCTCTTACATGTGATTTTCCTTGAAATTTTTTATGATAAAATATTTTTAAAAAATAAAACAAAAATGGCTTATATAATATCAAATATATACACGTAGAAAGTAGACTTGATAGAAATGTTGGCGGGAGCAGGTAGAATGAAAAGCACACCATACAAGCAAATATCTGAAAATTGCCCATAGAAAGTCCTGTTCTTAAAAGTGCTTTTGGCCATCCTCCAGTCAGTGGCTTCTCACTGGTTCTTATGCTTCCCCAACTTCTTTTCATCTTGCTTCTATCATCTTGCTGACTTCTCACCCTCCTATTGTTAGTGGGGCTTCAGATTCCTCACTTTCCATTATGAAGAGCAGATGTCCCTGTTGACTATTCCTAAGATCCCAAGATGCTCAGCTGCTGAATAGGCCTTCCCTTTAATAGAATCCATCCTTCTCAGGGGTACTCATGGGTAAAACCAGCAAAAATTTATTGTTATATATTTAAGCCTGCTCACACCATTATTGTGTTACCATCAATATAGACTAGCTGTTTCCAGATCATGCCTTTCAGAATTGCAGTACCACATTAATTTTTTGTTTAGAATCACTTATTTGGATAATTCATTCTTCCCAGCTTGTTAAGTAGAATTTGAGGATAGTATTGAAAATACAATTTCCTTTATGCCTAAAGATAGCTGTCATCACAACCACCATTTTGTAAATGTCCAGATTCTCACAGTACACTCTGGACTCCTTATTATCAATAACTATTTCTGACATGTCTTGATAACTCCTTAACCTTCTCATATTTCTCATTCTCATCCATCTTTACTAAATCAGGATTTTAAAATGAGCCAAGATTCTCTCAAGCACCTAAGACTAACCATTAATTTAATGTATCTTTTCACTTAGTATACCTACTTACTGACTCATAACATCATATCTCCCTGGATGTACTGGTAAAAGCCACATTTAATCTCAAATTCCTTTTGCTACTATTAACTGGTATTTTTCCTGCTTTTACCTTTTGTTTCTAAATCTCAACTGATCCACAAATTTTTCTTCAACTCTGGATTTTACAGCAACATTAGATACGCATTACTAGTTGCATTTTTCTTTGTCATAAGAATTGTAATTTATTGAACCATAATAACAATGTTCTCTAAAATAGTCACTCCCCTACCAATCCTCACCAATTTACATACTTCCCCATTGCCATAAATTTGCTTTCTAATTACCTCAAATGGATGATCAGAATTCTAATTCATTACACTGCTACAGTCAAAATAAGAAACATAAATTCTGATACAATTGTCATTTTTTAAGCTGAAAGAACCTGCTGTGGGCATGCTCTGAGAAGTGTTTCTGATTCCCCAAATCTTGATCAAGTACTACTCTGTGCATTGCTATATCACCAAATACATTTCCTATTACACTTCCCTGCATTGGTATCTGTCCCCATTATTATATTGTAGGTGCCTTGAGAACAGGAACATGTGGTCTTGTTCTGTTATGAATCTCCAATGTATAGCACTGTGCCTGGCCCACATGATATGCCCAGTAAATATTTGATGATACTCTTATCACTTTGCAACTACATTGAGGCTATGGCTTCTCTATAAGTATTTCAATACATACAATTACTGTACATGCTAAATACTTTTAGAGAGAAGTTACTTCTCTTCTGAGACCCTGAAGTAAATTTAAATCTGTGAAAGAAAAGTGAAAGGGAGGGACCATTTATCAGAATGCAAAAGGGAGGATCAAGTACAGACAGGCTTCAATATATGACAAGAATGCTCTACTAAAGTTTTTTTTTTCCCCCCTCTCTGTAGGTTAGTTCAAGCTCAAAACACATTTTTATAAGAAAAAAACAGGGCGCCTGGGTGGCTCAGTCGTTAAGCGTCTGCCTTCGGCCCAGGTCATGATCCCAGGGTTCTGGGATCGAGTCCCACATCGGGCTACTTGCTCGGCAGGAAGACTGCTTCTCCCTCTCCCACTCCCCCTGCTTGTGTTCCTGCTCTCGCTATCTCTCTCTCTGTCAAATAAATAAATAAATAATTTTTTAAAAAAAAAGAAAAAAACATAAATTTTTATCTAACTTCCTAAGGTATCTTTTATGATGCAATTGAAATACTGACCATTGACCATGAACAATGATGGCAACAGAAGTAGATTTCTCTTAAGTTTACCATGCACCAGGTCCTATAATGGAACCAAATTTGCCCAGAAAGAAATATGGAGATTGTGTTTTCTTTTATTTTGTTTGTAGGAGATTGTTTTGAATCCAGATCTGTAAATAGAAACAAAATAATATAGTTCTGAAGCAGCTCTTAACTGATCATCAGAATTTTAACCTTCTAATGCAATTTCTTCCCTAACTAGCCACATGATCTTGTATAAATTGCATAATTCCTATGATCTGTGCTTTCTGATTTGTAAACATAGGATAATTCTATGTCCTTTTTAAAAAGATTTTTATTTATTTACTTGAGAGAGCAAGTGAGCAAGAGAGCAAGAGAGAGAGAGAACAAGCAGGGGAGTGGCAGGCTGAGGGAGAAGCAGGCTCCCTGCTGAGCAAGGAGCCTGATAGGGGACTCAATCCTGGGATCATGACCTGAGCCAAAGGCAGATGCTTAACCAACTGAACCACCCAGGCACCCCAGGATAACTTTATGTTCTAATTTGTAATTCTGAAACCATTTGCCATGAATACATGTTCTATTCTAGTACAATGGACAAGTGTCAAAAAAACTTTACTATCCAAAATATCTAAATGCCAGTTCACAGAAAAGCAAACAACCACAGAAGTAAATAGAAACACTAAAGTTTTAACTTTTCAGTGATTTCCTACATTGTTAAATATTTATTGTTGATATATTTAACGAACTATCTCTTTAGTCCTTTGAATTTGAAGATGACAGCTGTGAGTACTCCCTCAGGATACTATTCATTCCAATAACCTAGAATAAAAGACTTTAGTGATATGGCCCCTCACTACCTTCTGCTCTAGTCTCATGTGTCCCCATCCCCGTATGTCTCCTGTCTATTCCATACCCTAATGTTATGGTTTCTCATTGCTTAGGTGTATTTTTGTTTTTCTTACCTTTTCCTAGAATTCTCATCCTTTTCTCCATCTGGTGAACTCCACTCATCTTCAGATACTTAACTCCGGCATCTCCTCTTCTGAAAAGCCTTTCCTAACCCACAGACAGAATTAAACTCTTTCTCCTATATTTCCATAGCATCTTTTTTTTCTTTTTTTTTTTTTTATTAACATATAATGTATTATTAGTTTCAGGGGTCCGGGTCTGTGATTCATCAGTTTTACACAATTCACAGTGCTCACCACAGCACATACTCTCCCTATATTTCCATAGCATCCTATGTACACTTCCACTGCTCCATATAGCACATACATTGCATTTGCTTACATATCTGTCAAAGCCATAGGCTTCCTTAGCTCAAAATGTGACATACGGTAGTCAATCAATAAAGATTTGGAATCTTCATGTGAATATGAAATGTTTAAATCTCTGTTATTATTTCCAGGTTTTTTATAGGCAAGAGGGGCGCAGCAACAGTCAAGTTATCGAAACACAGAAACCTCAAGCAGTAGTACCACTGCCGGATGCTGGAGTCTATATTATTGAAGTTCGAGCATACAGTGAAGGAGGGGATGGGACAGCTAGTTCCCAAATCAGGGTACCATCCTATTCAGGTAAGTTTTGACATAATAGGCTTAATTTGATGACTACCAACAATGTTAAATAGTGTAAACCTCACCAAAATTAATATGATGGATTGCATGGATGAAAACTTTGGAAGGGTCTCATTTCTCACTCTGATTTCCATACCATCCTCCAATTAATAAGAATGTGGCCCTTATGTCCATAATTGCAGAATTTCTATAAATCTAAAAAGGATTTTTCATCAGAATGTTTCATTAGAATGTGCTTATTTTGGGGAAATTCCCTTGCCCATCCTGGTCTCAAGCAGCACCTTGCTGGCCATTTGGGCTTTGTAATATTGCTTTTAAACTGCCAGTGCACAACTTTAACATACCTATTTCTCTATTACCTTGATTACCTTTATCATTAAAAAATGGAGAATGGGGTACAGAAGAGCTTAAAGGAACTGCTTCTTAAAATTAAATTTGGATCATCTTTATTGATTTCAGAGTAAATTGTAAATTCTATTGAGTATCATTTTTTGTTTGTTTTCCAGGTTTATTGAGATATAAATGACATGTAACCTTTTGTAGGTTTAAGGTATACAACTTGTTGATTTGATACACTTATATACTGCAAAATTATTACCATCATAGCATTAGCTAACACCTTCATCATGTCACATAACTGCCATTTCTTTTTGTAGTAAGAACATTTAAAATTTACTCCCTTAGCAACTTTCAAGTGTGTACTACAGTATTATTAACTATAATCATGATGCTGTACATTAGATCACTGGAACTTATTTTGCCTCATAGTTTTTATTAGCAGTATTAATAATTTCTAGCTTTTACTGAGCCCTTACTATGTGTTAGGATTGGTCATAAGTCTTATACATCATCTTATTTGGTCTTAGTAATAATTATATGAAGTAGATGACATTATTCATATTTTAAGGAGAAAATTTAAGTAACTTGCCTAAGAATGTGCATTTAATTAATGGGCAATTATGAGCTTATTTATTGAGTAATCATTCTCAAGCAGAATTGTCAGCCTAAAGGGAAGTATCCAGTGATATCCTGTAGGACTCTGCATGTGGCTTTGTTGCATTCAACATATTTATCAATTTGGATTAAGACCAGAAGCATTGCATATGATATTTTTTGATGCCACAAAGTGGGATAGAAGGCAAATATAAGGAAGAAAATAATTAGACTGAAGCTTTGAGGAAAAGCTATTTACATAATATTTGACAAGTAAATTCTTACATAAAAATATAAGGTGAGATAAAGGATATAATTAGGAGAGTTGATAAAATTTGAATAATGTCTGTAGATTAGATAACATATATATCAATAATTTCCTTTTCTTAAAAAATTGTACTGTGGCTATATAAGAAAATGTCTTATTTTTAAGAACTCTAAAGTATTTAGAGGTAAATGTACATCATGTCTGCAACTTACTTTCAAGTGACTCAGGAAAAATATATGTATTTATAGAAAGAATAATAACACAACAATGATGAAACAAACATTTAAGAAATCTGGATGAATTCTTTGTCTATTTTTACAACTTCTTGGTGCATCTAAAATTATTTCTAAATGAAAAGCTAAAAATAAAAAACATAAAATATAGGAAATCTGACATTTTTCAGAAATTCAGGTGAAAAGACCTAAGAATTTAAATACATTGTGGCCACACTAAAACTTAATACACTTTATGATTCATTTATAAAAGTATAGCTTCAAGAGCAAGAGAGGTAATAATGTCTCTACATTGATTACTACAATTGAACTGTTCAGATGCGGGTGTTAAATTTTCAAGAGCACCTTGAAAGACTAAAGATTATTTCTGAAAAGCGAAAAAGATGGCAACTCTCTGCTTGCATCATAAGTCTCAAATTTCTAAAAACAATGCTACAATGAGCATTTATTGACCCATGATCATGTTCTTAGCATTACACTAGGTATTTTTCATATATTTTTTATTTTATTTATTTATTTATTTATTATTCTATTTTTTTATTTCTTATTTTATCCTTCTAGCAAACTTCTAAGTATTCTATTATTCTCTGACTCCTCAAGGTTCCTGTCAAGTCTAAGACAACCAGATTATAAAATATCATCTGGACAATATTAGTCCCAAGTTTGAAAGTATTTATAAAAACATTGATTCTCCCACTGTGTCTCAACTTCTATTCTATGAAAAACAAATTGTCAACTTTTATGTTTTAGTTAAAAAATAATGGTTAGTGCAATACATTTTCTGAGTTTTAATAAAATAAAAACTCTTAATATTGTCTATCTCAGACCTATAGAAAATGAACAACAATTGGTTTCATTCTTATCATTTTCCAAAAACCAAAAGCCCTAAGAAGTTCAAGGACTCGCTCAAGTGAAATAGCTAGTGGTTTTGCAGCTGGGACTAGAACTTAGTCCAGTGTTGTTGTTTGTGTTTTGTTTTGATTTGCTATACCAAAACAATGTTTTTGTTTTGTGGATTCTTTGTGAAATTTGAGATATAATCCCTACTTAGCATTCTGAAAATGAGATGTTTTTGTAAAAGTGTCATGCTAGTTGATTTAAAGGACTCAAGTAAATAGTAAGGATGTAAATAGAAAAGATGTTTTCACAGTTTTTATTTATTAAGAATGCACATATCACTGCAGTGAAGCTTTGTCATCATGCCTTTCTTATAGTTCACATGCGGCCATGCACTTCACAATAATTCCTTTTGTACAAGGTGAACTACAAGCTACATTCTCCAATATGTTGGTTAAAGTTCTATTAGTGCCTTAGATATAAAAATTTTCAAAGGAAAGATTTGCTGCTGCTGCTGCTGCTATGTGTGTGGTGTGTGTGTTACCAAACAAATGGCCCCCCAGCTCTTAAATAAACATCTGGAGAAAAAATTTGGACACTATTTCCATAACAAAAATCACAACCAGATCCCATTAACACTCAACTCTTGACGGAGAAGATAACTTGACCGAAGGATGATTCCAAAAATTGGGTGGTACCTTTATTTTATGATTAATCTATCATTAAGGTTTTAATTAAGGCCAATCGTAAGAGCATCTGTCTCCACTAATTCCATCTCGATGACTTTAAGCAAGTCCTATTATCTAAGCTCCAGTTCCTTCATCCACAACAGGGGGAAAAAACGTTACTTACTGTTGTGAGGATTGAATAATATGTATAAAGTGCTCAGTACAGTGCATTGCATTTAGTAAGCATTCATTAAATATCGATCATGATATCATACTTCAAACTTGAGGGACCATTAACTGGAGTTAGGTCTAAGGGTAGTACTTAGTTTGTGTGGAGCTTGTTATGTGGAGCTATCAAAACTACTTCAAACTAGTCTGTTCAGATCAGTGTGTTTAATCAAACAGCCACCTTAATACATTAACTGCATACAATATTTTGTTCCCAAGAAGGAATAATTTCTCCTGGGTATAGGTAAGAGTAATGAAAGATGGCTCTCCTTCCTTTGCCAAGTTTGGTATGAGAATCTAGAATTTAAGCCTGCTCAACAGAAACAAATCAATGGAGAACCCATAAGTAAATTAAGTAATTTAAATAATTGTATTATTATCAAATTCAAACATTGACTGAAGTAATTGAATTATGAATTCTTATTGCCACAAACTTTTGCTAATTATTCTTGCTCCCCCTTTCCTGAACAATACACTATAGAAATCATTTTATCATTCATACCTGGAATTTGAGATGTTTTCTATCATTGGTGAAAATTACACTAAATCTCCTGAGTAGATGTGTTTTTTTTAAATGTGACATAGCCTTTTAACACAGTATTCCATATAGAATTCTGCCTTCCATATAATTTCTGGGAGCCCCATACAATGTCTTGTTTTATAAGTACACTCTCATCAGAAGCAAACCCATGTTGCACTCCTTTGTCTTACATACCTAAAAACAACTCTTTCTATGCTCAAGCAAAATCAAAATAATTAGCTCTATTTAATGCTTCTCTATTTTCACAGGTGGGAAAATCACTAGTGCCCAGTCGACCCTCCACACACTCTCCCCATCTTCATCATCGGTAACATTGCTCTTGGCATTGATGATTCCTTCAACCTCTTGGTGAAAACTGCAGACTTACCTTGCTTTGCTTTGCTTTAGCTTGAAAATAGCGGTGAATAGAATATAGTGTAAGTGGAGACCCAGGACCCTGAGATGAGCTTTAAAAATTTGGGACTACACATGGTGCACTTACAGGAGGCTGGGGGGAATATTACTTATCCATCAGGTTTCTCTTTGGTTTTGTAAATGGAGAGGACAGTTCTTGTTCCAATAAAATATGCAGATTGTATGTAATGAATTTTTTGTAAGCAAAGGTAATTTCTGTCAAATGTATTCTTTACTTTTTTAATATGTTGGAATTTGATTTTATGTATGATGACCCTGAGTGTGTGCCATCCATTTGTTAAGTAAGTGGTCTCTAGCAGATCATTTCAAACACAAATACAAAACTGAGAATGAAAAGTTTGCTAAAGATTCTGAGTCTACTGTTTTTCATTTTCCCTTTGGCTAAGTATCCGAATTAACAGGCTGGTAGAAGATATGAAAAAAAATACTTCAGTTGTGTGATCCATTATAGAATAAGTACACAAAAGTTTTTTTTGAAAAATATTGTGTTATTGCATAGTGAAATAGCAAAATTTGTCTATATGCTATTCTATATGCATCCCTAGAGCAAGTTATTAGGGTAGGGAATAAGCCATTCACATTAGTGCAAGGTAAATAGAGAGTCCAGATGAATTTAAGTGCTATTGTTTTTCATTAATTACTATGTTATCTAGCTGCAAATATAATAAATGTTTATTTTTAATAACAAAAGATTAAAGTCACAAAAAAAATATGGTCACTAAAAACTGCAGTCACTGATATGCTGCGAAGGGTGCTAACTTGAAAACAAAATGAATACAGGACAGAGCTTTCCCATTTTCCCACCTACTGCCAAAATAGATGTTGAATTAAGTTCATGGTTTTCTTCTAATTGGCAACAATTTTAAGGACAATTAAAATCTATTGTGCAAATAATTATGCATACATATATAGTCTGTGAATTAAAATGTTTCAAGCATAACAAATGAATTTTGATTTTTTAAACACGTCCATGCATCACATACCACTTGTAAAATGTTACCAACTATTAAAATAAAAAGGACCTCTTGAATAAATTGATTTTTTAATTAAGTTCTGGAAACATGGCCTCAGTACAGGGCCTCAGCTAGTCTAACTAGCCATATACTCCTTGGGAAATGTTCCCCATTTGCTATTCTGGAGAGTCACCATGAACCAAAGTGACTCGAGACAGTTGGATACTGGAGTGAAAGTTTTCTGCTTGATGATATATAGAAGTTCCACCTGCCACAGTTCACATAACACCCAAGAAGGATGCCTGAAGGGATAGTTATTGCAAAGCCAAATGCCAAAAAAGAGCTTGGAGAAACTAGTTTTACAGATGATATTAATATGGAAACAAAAAGTAGTTTCTTTTCTTTTCTAAAACCTAAGCCTGTTAATTCTGTTTGGAGCATCCTTAACAGCAAGCAAAATGAAACAATATTTAGCTCACACTGTTGGCTCTAGAGGTTAATCCCTATAGAATCAGGACATATTGGAATTTCTGTTCTGAATATCTAAAAGATTGGTTTCAGGGCCACAGCACAACAATTTAAGTTGGTTACTCATTCTGTTTGGGAGGAATTATGTCCAAGACACCCCTAAACAAATGAGAAGTGATTTAAAAGACTATTTTTAGTTAACAGATTATTATGGTAAATTACGACAGATGGTGAATATTGAAGCCTGTGAATAATAACAACCAAGTGGCCTTCTTTGAGCACCTCCTTTGGAGTGGGAGAGGCTGGACTTTGCAGATAGAGGGATACGAACGATTTAGCAGGCAAAATACGAACTCTCATGAGTGTGGTGTAGTTTGCAGAAAGAAATTGTGCATCTGAAAAAAAAAAAGATGCAACAAGAATATTAAAGAATAGACAATAATTTTTACTTCATATTATAAATCATTTTCTTTGTTTTCCATGATGTTTTATACTAGATGTAGTGAAGGACTTTAAGAATCAAGTTATTATTGAATCTCTTACAAAACAAAGCCCAATAAATATGTCAATATATGGCTAATTCGAATAAACCAAGATTCCCCACTAGTTGATGGATGGTACACATCTGGTAGAATGTCTGATGTCTTCTTAACAGGAATCAGAGATAAGCGATGTTTTTACTCAGCCTGCACAGAATATGTA
Organism: Mirounga leonina; assembly: GCF_011800145.1. NCBI lineage: Eukaryota > Metazoa > Chordata > Mammalia > Carnivora > Phocidae > Mirounga > Mirounga leonina. Next base: position 31,561,977 of record NW_023270387.1, on the reverse strand, counting down.
TTTTGCATCATAAACCTATAAAAAAGGTTTTAAATGTTTACGTACTTATGTATTACATACTTGTTACTTTGTAAAAAACAGAACAGCATTCCTTATCAAGGTACATTCTTTTTCAGCTGCAGTACTGAGTGAGCTTTTTTTTGGATGGGATAGTAACCACGCAGTCTTAAATCACTAAAGAGACTGTATTTTTGTATAATGTCAATTGAACTATGAAGGAAAAAACACTCCTCATAATTAAAAATTTCATGAAAAGTGAATGTTTTGCATATCCAAATAAAGGTACTGTGGACTTCATGTCAAACCGTTAAATATATTGTATACAATCTGTATATATACTATATATAATGGTATATATCATGTGGAAGGCACAGTCAAATAATAGTTCTGTGTACTGTTCTTGTAACACTAGATCTTTTTAATAAATAATTCTCTTTTTATTGACTTTTATCTTCTCTCCTGTCAGCTACATGAATGACTTTATTTCATGCAGACTACAGTATGATCATGATTATGGTGGTGTTTTCATGCTGAAAATATCACAATGTTAGTACTTTGCATGCTGTTATGATTTTAGGTGCAAAAATCTCCATAGATGTCCATGTTAATTTCAATTCAAAAACTGGAAGCCAAGTCAAAGAATAAACCAAACAAAGAAGAAAAAACAAATGGGATAAATTTAGGGTTAGACTCATGATTTATTTCTTCTCAGGAAAGGAGACCATCAATGAGTTTTATAAAGAGTTTGTTAAATGCATAATTATGCTTTTATTAGAAACAGTCTGTCCCAGTCTATCCTAGGTATAATTCTCATAGAGTTATTCACTCTTTGTGCTCCCTTAGCACCATGTATAAATTTCTGTTATACCAGCAATCACATGATTTTACAATGATTTGCTTATGAATGTTTCCCCTCTACTCTCTAAGCTATGGATCCTCCAAGGGAGACTATATTATATTCATCTTAGGATTTCTCTCATTGGTACATATCACAATACCTAGGACATATCAAGTGAGCAATTAATTGGATTTAATTTCACATTGGCCCTAAAATTTTCCTGTAAAACAGGTTTCCTACACCTAGGTGATGATCTAAATCACCTGGGAACCCAAATCTCAGAGTTCTGATTCAGTAGGTCAGAACTAGGGAATCTTATTTTCAAAATGTCCTCAAACAAAAAATGATACAACCTTACTGAAGGGAATTTGGCAATAACTAGTAAAATTTTGCATGGATTTACCCTTTGACCGAGCAATCACATGTCTAGGTATCTATCCCTAAGATAGACTAGCAAAAATATATAATATTAAAGGAATAAACAAGGTGCAAAACAATGAATATATGATTCCTTTGCTATAAGAAGTGGAAAAATGCATTTATTTGCTAATGCTCTCTAAAAGAAATAATGGAAGAATAAACTAAGGACTAATAAAAATTGTTGCCTATTATAAGGAGGGAGGGAATGGGATATAGGAACAAATAGGCAACCAAGCTCTTTCTCTATGTACTTATTTCCTAGTTTTGACTTTGGAACTATATAAATGTTTTACATTAATTTAAAAATTAAATTAAAAGGTAAAAACAAAGCAACCTCAAAAAACAAGAATAAATAGAATATACTGAAACTAACTATATGCTGACCAAATGTTTGATAAGTTAAAGTTTCTCTTTATAGAAGAATTACAACCACATAGATAAGTATTTCAAGTCAGTATTTTGACAGTGCATTCCTAATGAGACATACATAGCAAGGATAACACACATACACACACACACACACACCCCAAAAAGAAATCTTGAACTACATTCATCTTGTGAATAACATAACTAGTATAATTGTGTTTTAATTAGCCAATATATGAATATAAATCTTAAAGTATTAGAAGAGTGAATTTTCAAGATACATCTGTAAAATTAATTTAAATAAAACCTGTAAACTTTGATTTAGAAATATCAGTATGAATTCATAGTTCATTTAACCTTTTTCTTATAAATAACCTATTCTTAGCTTTGTTCTACAAAAGTCTAGAAGAGCAATGAACACCCTTAATGGAAAAATAATACAAATAAATAAATAGCACACAAAACATGGTCTCCAAATTCCACTTATCATTAAAAGGAAATTTCTTGGAGAAATGGCTAATTTAAGGTCTCAGGTAGGAAACGTATGAGATGAACCTGGGACTTCTTACTGTATTTATAAAGACTATCATTTAAGTGGAGACTTAAACATCTCCCACTAGCAAAGATGGAATACCTTGAGCTCAAAAAGAACAATGACATCAATGGATAGAAACACATGTAATATCTACAAATCTATTATTTCATACTAATATACATACAAATCACTGGTTATCTTTGCTAAATGCAAAATTCATTATTCTGAGAATTGTTATAAAAATTTAAAAAGGGCAAGAATTGAGTATTCTGCCTTTCCTGTAAGAATTGTGTCTCAGGATAATCAAATAGTTGATGAAGAATAGCTCTACTATTAGCTGTGATAAAAGAATCACAGGTAATAAATGCAAGAGGAATGATAGAATTAAAAAATTTTACTCGGGCAATGATTCTTGGTAAATGTTAAAATCATTAGTTAAAATGCTGATGAAGAGCAGCGCAATAGAAATTTCAGACTGCCATCATCTGAACCCACTGATCTTAACATCACTGAAAAGGAGACACAGAGACATTAATATGATAGAATAGGTGGTAAACAGCACGACCTCTTAAATATTCTTGCTATAAAATTTTTATCATGAACCTGAGTTTATCAAAACTTTAGCCCTGAAAATAATATTACACTGAATGTTAACTAACTGGAATTTAAGTAAAAATTAAAAAAAACAAACAAACAAACAAAAAAACTGTAGGCTTAACCACTGGTTAGGAAATACTGGAGAATAAAAGAACCTAAATAATACTACAGGAAGAAATCATCTAAATCCTGAATGTGGTATATTCTACAGGACAAAAGATTCAGGTCTTCCCAAATAAATGGTATGCAGATTTAAAGTAGGGAAAAGAACTCTTAACACATTAAAATAGCCTGAGAAGGAATATCAGCAGAATGTAATGTGTGGACCCTAATTGAAACAAACCAATTGTAAAAAAACAACTTTGAGACCATGTGGAAAATTTGAATGTTGACTGGATATTAGAATAAGAAGAGGAAACAATAATGGTACTAACAGTTACTTTTTTAAAAAGTCTTTATCAGAGATACATACAGAAATATATACAGGTAAAATTGATATGATATCTGGTATTTGCCTTAAAATATTCAATATCTGAATTTGCCTTAAAATATTCAATTAAAATAAAATTTGAGGAGAATATATGAAACAAGAATGGAACAATGGTTACTGTTGAAGTTGAATGATATGTTAGTAGACATTTATTATACTATTGTGAACATTTGTGTAAGTTTAATATTTTCCATAAGAAAAAGTTGAAAAAGTCTGTTTTAGATTCCTTGGCAGAAATAGTCACCTATGAAATACAACTAAACCTTTTAACAGGGACTACAGACATATCTCTGTCTTGATCTTTACCATCTCTTAAGATAACTTTTAATGAAAAAGGGAAACTTGACACCAAATAAGGCCTATTTTAATCTTCTGTGCTTTCAATAAAAAACTTTAGTTCTCAGAAAAACATTATAACATGCCACATTAATGTGTTCTACTTCATTTTCTAGTATTTATGTAGCAGTTAATAATACTGAGTCATCTTTGTAAAATATATATTGTTAGTTATTTATAAATGTGCAAGAATAAATTTTACATTGAATTACATTAAATGGATGCAAATAAAATTCACTAAATACCTGGTGGTTTCCACCACATAAAACTGTAGTTTTAATAAGCAAATTAAGCATGGCTTATGTTGCCATTGCCAACATTATAGAAAGGTAGCAATATCTTCTTGACCTGAATGTTAGACTATAGTAAAAGAAGTTAGCAACCCAAGATTTATCAATATATGATTCAGTTATAGCAGAACACAAATATTTTGAGATGACAAATTTCCTATCGAATAAAGATTTTTTTTTCTAATTTTGAATTAAATTCATGATAGTTATCAGGAAAAATTCTACATCTAGCCAAACATCTGGATCCCCTCATCAGTAATCTTTGTGGCATATTACAAACTAACCTCTAACAAGAACCAACAACTACTTAAGAGAACATCAACACAATATTTTAGAAATATTCCAATGCTATGGGGCACCTGGGTGGCTGAGTCATTAAGCATCTGCCTTCAGCTCAGGTCATGATCCCAGGGTCCTAGGATCGAGCCCCACATCGGGCTCCCTGCTCCGCGGGAAGCCTGCTTCTCCTCTCCCACTCCCCCTGCTTGTGTTCCCTCTCTCACTGTGTCTCTCTGTCAAATAAATAAATAGAATCTTAAAAAAAAAAAAAAAAAGAAAGAAAAAAAAAGAAAAGAAATATTCCAATGCTAGACATTACCTAAGTGGCAGAAACTGACTCACCAAGCCTGCTTCTTCCTCTCCCCAGAATTACAACTAAACCACACTTCCCAGCCTCTCTTTAATTTAGGTATGAACAAATAACTGAGTTCCAGCTAATGGAATGTGATGGCAATGGCGTGTGCTTTCCAGCAGTATCCTAACTCATACAGCTGAGGTTTTACTTTCTAAGAGTAATATCTTTTTGCTAAAGGATGATTCTTTTCAGATTGAAGGAATAAATCTCAGTGTTTAAAATTATACTGCAAAATTGACATATTTCTATATCAAATATATCTTATGTACCTCTCCTGATTCTCTTGGCCTCACCTGCCTTCTAGACCCTGGGATGCTTGCTCCACCTCATCTGCCACCCAACTGACTAACTTCCTTCAGGTCCCCTCAATTCCAAGGCATGGGACCAACCAATACCTTCACCCTCTCAAAGCCAGGCCAAGCAGGCATACTTGTAAGGGCGCTGGTGCTTCTCATAACTTTTGTATGCAGATCAAATGTCATAGTTCAGGGCATAGGATCTGGTTTCTCAACTAAGTCTTAAAAATATTGAATGATGCAGAACAGAAGTGCAAAAAGCTAATTCCCAGGGGGTGAACTTTGACTAATGGGAAATAAAAGATAGATGGAACCAACAGATGAATTTACTCCCCTCTTTTCTTTCCTATAGGTGTCCCCCACAATAATTTCTTCATACAGCCTATCTAGAGACACCCCACATGGCCATGCAGATGTATTTGGCAAGGATGTGGCCCCATCAAACTTAGCATAAAGCAATAAACTGAGTATACATCATCTTACCTTGCTTCCCATTCTTTCCTGCCTCACTTTCTATTTCCTTTACTCATGCTACCCTGAGATTGCACCAAAATCTATTTACTAGAGAACCTGGCCTGAGACAGTCCCTATTATTTATTAAAGGGAACCATGGCTCCCTGAAGAAATGGTTGATTTGAGGCCTGAGGAAAGAATTACACAAGATAAGCCTGCATCATCTAGTAGTGCCAGAAAGCAAAGAAGTTAAAAAGACAAATGGTGTCATGGTAAATGGACATAGGGTCCACCTTGAAAATGTTCCCAGTGGAACATGGAGAATAAATAAGATTTGGAATTCACGATCCGAATTTACTAATTAATTTTAGCATCACTGCAAGTGAGACAGTCATATGCTGTTGATCACCTCATATGTAATATGAAATATATAATACCACTATAAAGTATTCTTCATAAAACAATCCTGAATTTAATCAACTTCTATATCTATCAGTTGCAGAAATCAAGGGAAATAGAAAAATCTATTTATGAGGCCATAAAGAATTAATGTGGCCAAATATGGAATGTGGGACACTCTTCAGCATAATGAGCCATTTTATTTCATAGATATCACTAAAAAAATAGGTGAGGAATGGGGGTTCCCATTTAAATGAAATGTAAGAGATTTAATAAATTACAAAGACATTGTTCAAATTCTGATTCAAGTAGCATTTACAATAAATGATATTTGTTAAATAACCAGGGGAAATGCAGTATGGACCAGATAAAATATGATATACTAATTTTGCTAGATTTGATAGTGTATTGTCATTATTTTAGGTAATTTTTCTAGAAAAAGGTGAAGTGATATGATGGCAAAGATTTACTTTAAAACATTGCAGAGGAAAAGAAGAAGGAAGGAAGGAAATAAAAAATAAGAAGAAGAACGAAAAACTTGAAAAAAATAGATGTGCACCTAATAACACAACATCAAACTATATGAGGCAAAAACAAAAAGAAATGCAAGGAGAAACAGATGAATTCACTATCATAGTTAGAGACTTCAACACCTCTTTATCAGTAATGGATAGACAAGCATGCAGATAAATCAGTTAGGACATAGTTGAACTCAACATTATCATCAATCAATTAGATGTAATTAACATCTAGAGAATAGATGATGATCCAAGAACAGCAGAATACACATTCTTCTCAAGCTCCAAGATGGACCACATTCTGGGCCATAAAACACACCTGGACAAATTTAAAAGAATAGAAATCGTACAATGTCTTTCTTTCAGCCTACAATGGAATTAAACTAGGAACAATAACAAAGATAACTGAAAGCCCTAAAATACATGGATATTAAATAATACACATGCAGCAAAGAAAAAAATCTCAAGTGAATTTAAAAATATTTTAACTAAATGAAAATGAAAATACAGCCTATTAAAATTTGTTGGATGCAGCAAAAGCAGTGCATAGAGAAAAACTTATAGCATTGAATGCATATATTAGAAAAGAATAGGGATCTAAAATCAGTAATCTAAGTTTTTGCATTAGAAAACTAGAAAAGTAAAGCAAAGTAAATCCAAAATAAGCAAAAAAATTTTAAAATACATAATAATAATTACAGCAGAAATCAATACAATTAAAAACAGGAAATCAATAGAGAAAAATCAACAAAGTCAAAAGCTGATTTTTTGAAAATATCAATAAAATCAATAAGCCTCCACTCAGGATAACTAAGAAAAAAAAGAGAAAGGATACAATTATTAATATCAGAAATGAGAGAGGTAACATCACTATAGATCTTATGAACATTAAAGTTATAATAAAGGAATACTATGAACAGCTCTATACCCACAAATTTGATGGCCTTGATGAAGTGGAGCAATTCTTTGAAAAATGTAATTTTCTGAAGTGCATACAAGAAGAAATAGACAATCTGAATAGGCCTATTTCTATTAAAGATATCAAATCAATGATTAATAGCATGTTAAAACAGAAAGCACCAGGCCCAGACGGGTTCAATGGTGAATTCTACTAAACATTGAAGGAAGAAATTTTACCAATTCTCTATAATCGCTTCCAGAGGATAGAAGCTAAGGAAATATTTCCAAATTCATTCTATGAGGCTAGCATAGCCTTAATTCAAAATCAGACAAAAATATTGTAAGAAAACTATAGACCAATATCATTCATGAACACAGATGTAAAAATATTCAGCAAAATATTAGCAAATGAGAAGCAACAATATATAAAAGGAATTATACACCATGACAAGTGGGATTTATCCTAGGTATGTATGGCTGGTTACATTCACTAATCAATTAATGTAATTCATCATATTAACAAACTGGAAAGAAAAATCATATGATCTTATCAATAGATACAGAAGTAGCATTTGACAAAATCCAACATCTATTCATCATAAAAACTCTCAGTGAAATAAGAAATAGAATAACTTCAACTTGATAAAGAATATCTACCAAAAAATCTACAGTTAACATCATATTTAATGGTGAGACACTAGAAGATTTTCCCTAAGATTGAGAACAAGGCAAGGATGCTTCCTCTCACCACTCCTTTTCAACATTGTACTGGAAGTCCTAGTTAATGCAATAAGACAAGAAAAGGAAATAAAAGTATACATGTTAACATAACATAATAAAAAAATAAATTTTAAAAAAGTATACATATTGGGGCACCTGGGTGCCTCAGTTGTTAAGCGTCTGCCTTCAGCTCAGGTCATGATCCCAGGGTCCTGGGATCAAGCCCCGCATCAGGCTCTCTGCTCAGTGGGAAGCCTGCTTCTCCCCCTCCCACTCCCCCTGCTTGTGTTCCCTCTTTCGCTGTGTTTCTCTCTGTCAAATAAATAAAATCTTTAAAAAAAAAAAAAGTATACATATTAAGAAAGAAAAATTTAAATTGTCTTTATTCACACATGACATGGTTGTCTATGCAGAAAATCTGAAATAACCAATGAAAAACTCCTAGAACTAATATGCTATTATAGCAGGTTTGCAGGATATAAGGTTAATACCCAAGATTAAACACCCTTTCTATATACCAGCAATAAACAAGTAGAATTTATGATTCAGAACACAATTACATTTACATTAGCACCCCCAAAAATGAAATATTTAGGCATAAATCAAACAAATATGTATAAGATTTATTTGAGGAAAACTACAAAAACCTGAAGAAAAAGTCAAAGAACAAAATAAATGGAGAGCTATGACAGGAATACTCAATATTGTCAAAATGTCAGTTCATCCCAAATTGATTTATAGATTCAATACAATCTCAATCAAAATTCCAGTGAATTATTTCATGGATATTGACAAACTGATTCTGAATTATATGGTAAGGCAAAAGACCTAGAATAGCCAATACAATCATATAGATAGATGATAGATGATAGATAGATAGATAGATAGATAGATAGATAGATAGATAGATGATAGATAGATAGATAGATATAGATATAGATATCAATAATGCTGGGATGATGAAGATGATCATAATAATAATAATGATGATGATGATGATAAAGTTAAAAATCTTCTCCATCCTTGGTTGGGGCCTTTGGTAAATGAGAAATCTATGGTTCAAGAAGGTTGTCAGAGTTTTTCTCCTCTTTTCTTCTGATTTAAGCTTTAACTCCCTCCTCCCTTCCATTTTTTATAACATGTGCTTCTGACTCTACCATGTTCAAAGAGGTGGTCCTGGAAAGGAAAAAACAAGAACACTTCTTACTGAACTAGCACTAATGTAAAATGCCTTTCTGGTCTCTGAGCTTAGCAGGTTCTAGAGGGGAGGGAGGTGAGGGGATGGGTTAGCCTGGTGATGGGTATTAAAGAGGGCATATATTGAATGGAGCACTGGGTGTTATATGCAAACAATGAATGAACACTACATCAAAAAATAATGATGTAATGTATGGTGATTAACATAACATAATAAAATTTTTAAAAATGCAAAAAAAAAAAAGCTCATTCTTTATCTCATTGACACTTCCATGAGTTCAGAGAACACACTAGGTATATTTGACTCCAATTTCTATATTGTGAGATGTGTATTTTCTTCTGGCTAGTTATTTCCCCCTCAATCTCATCATTACTCATTGTAATGCTATTGGGAAAGATTTAAAATAGCTTAAGGACAGGTCTCTCTCCTATGTGGCCTACATCTGGTGTATGTGAAACACACACAAATCCTTTACAGTATTGATTTCTGCATGCATAGACCAAACCCAAAGCAGTGAGCTTAACTCCAGCATTAGCAGCTTGGCTACCTAACTCCAGCCCTTTAAATTTCTTAGCTGGGAGTTAAAAACAAAAACAAAAACAAAAACAAAAACCAACTCTACAATTTCACTCAAGTCTGTAGGCATCACAAATTAAGATCTCTGAATGGTCTTATTGAAGTACCCTCATTAGATAATTGGAAGTGGGGCACTCATAGCCAAGTTCTCTTCATGCCTCTTCAAAAATCCTTTTCATGAGTCGTCTTGTCTCAAATTTTTACACTTGATGTAGGTAATGTATATTGAAATCCTGTAACTGCTTGCTCTCTATTTTGAAATATCTAATGGTTCTCTGTCATCCAACTCCCTTTGCTATCTGATGGCTATTGACTCAGCCAAAACACTTTTAACATCCTATTATAAAGAGTTTGAAAAAAAGGAGTGAAATAGAATTATGCTTTTAAGGAATTACTCTGGTTGTTCTATAAAAATAGATTGTAGAGGGTGGTGGCAAATGTGGAAGCGTAGAAAAGTCTATTAGAGTAGTTCAAATGCGAAGTAATGTTGACACAGACTGGAACTGGGAAAAGAAGTTACATGTCAAATGTATTTTCAAGGTGGAAGCAGTAATGCTCATGAATTCTATAAAAAGTGTGAGGAAAAGAGAGGAATCAAGGATAACTACCAGATTTTCATCCTGAGCTACTATGCCATTAACTAGATAAAGACTGGGGCAGTAGATTGTTTAGAGAAGTTAAGAATTAAGAGTTCAATTTTAGACATGCTAAGTTTTAGGTGACTATTAAATATCCAAGTAGGAATGCCAAAGGGACTATTCGATATAAAGTCTAGTGCTCAAGAGAGGTCTAGAAATCAGGGCTAAAAATATGTATTTGTACATTATCAACATTTAGGAAATATTAACTATAAGACTAAATGAGAATACCTTGGAATTGAAAGTAGCTAAAGGAGAAAAGAGAGCAAAAGATTTAGTAGCCTTCAGGCACTTCAAAATTCAGAGGTTAGGAAGATGAGGAAGAACCATCAAATAAGACTCAGAAGGGAAGGCCACTTCCAAGGTCTCAGAAAGGGGAAGCAAAATATTAAAGAGTGGTCATTAGGTAAAATGGTAAAAGGCATAATCTCCATTCCACATATTAAAAACTTAAGAATTGAGGGAGGCAGCACATATAGTTGTTGGTTCAAAGTACATTTCATGTCCTATAAGACAGCAGCTAGTACACCCAAGATGTTTTCTCATCAGTGATACTTTAGCTGAGACATGTGAAGGATCATCTAAGATTTTATAAAGCTAGCAGAAAACCCTTATTATTTTGTCAGTTAGCATATAGCAGTATTATCCTATTTTTGAAAGAAACAGTTAGCATTATGGTTATAATAATGTCTTAATATGCCTTAATCTATGGGTCCCTGAGTCAGTCCTAGGAGATGAGTCTCATTAAAAGAAATAATAATAATAAATTAAACTAAAAGAAAATAAGGTAAAGTGTCCAGGTACACCAGAAACAGAAAGAGGAAAATATATAATTTTGCTTTACTATCTGCATTCATCTGTTTGCTCTACAAAGAACATCTGATGAACAATGTTCATTTTTAAAGTTGAGTTACCAGTTTCAAGCCTTCATGTACTCCCCAATTAACTCTAACAGTGCTTTCAAAAGATGGACTTTGACTTTGCCCATTTAATGAACAAATCCAATCAGCCACCCTGTTAGTGAAAATGGGAAAGAGATGTCTTTGAGAATAATAAATAGCTAACTGCAGAAGGAACTCTCAAAGCATACTACTATAGAAGCTATTTTATATTCAATCTCACAATTGATTTTTTAAATGGACTGATAATGGTTTTTCTTTGTCTGTGACAAACCTCCACCTCAAACTCTGAGGAGAGAATCCATCAGACTGGAATTCTGTTGCCTCTCAGCTAAGTCCATGAGATTCATGAGAAAATAAACGTTCATTGTTCAAATTACCTTCCTTTGATGGGAAGCTGAGGCATCACCCACCTATATGTTATAGGCATGAATTTCTTGTGTAAAATGGCCTTTGGTTCACAGGAGGTGCCTTTGAATACTAATGCTGAGCAAATAGAAGTCTAATAATCTCTGCTCAAGTCAATAAAGGAACACACTGCATTATAGAATTAGTATTGAATACAGACCACTGGAACGGGAGGATCATATCCTGTAGCCTTTGTAAGATCTTAATCCAAGCATTCCCCTAAATCCTGCTAGAATTAAAAACCATTGTCTGTATATTAGTATTGAGGGACCTGACTGTTATGTAACTAGGGAAATTCGCCTGAGAAATTCCTCATCATCTCTCAAGTTCTAGTTCACATTTCAACTTCTTCATGAACTTTTTCAAATTCCCCATTCCTAGTCTCTCCCTTCTCTGCTTGCACAGATTCACATCACATTGAGAGCACCTATTCACATTTTCCTGTAATCATCTACTTATAAATCTATTGCTCACTATCTGTAAATTTAATCATTACTCTATTCCCAGAGGCCGGGTTAGTCCCACAACCTACGCGTCTCCCTAATCATCTCTGGAATGAATGACTGAATGAACATGACCACGTGATGGGGTGTAAAGATCATGCTGTGCAGGCAGCATTTAGTTCTCAGCCTGTGATTAAGCCTTCAGCTCTACCAAGGAAGCATATATGCCTATGCCATTCTTACTAATAGTGGATGCTGTTGGTGTCTTTTTCATAACACTTTTACTATTTAGTGTATATACATACACCCTCAACCCAACCCCAGCTGCTGTGAGTGTTGGTTGAAAACAACTCACAATGTATGGGGATTAACATAAGAATTAAAAAAAAAAAGAAGAAGAAGAAAAGAAGTGTGCCCTCTTTTGTATAGGAACAGACGCGGGGAAGATATTTGAAAGGTTTTGGAAAATATACCATTTTGCTAACTCTCTGTGCCTCCACATATAAAAGAGAGAAATATGGGAAATACAGGTGGTTTCTCTGAATTGTTTTATACAAGTCAGATTCTATTGTGACAAGGACATTAGAACAAAAGTCTATTGAAAAGTCTAGGAAGAGTGATAGATATGTTATCTTGATCGTGGTTAATGGTCTTACAGGTAGGTGTGCATGTCAAAACACATCGCGTTGTAAACTTTGAGTATTTGCAGTTTGTTGGACGTCAATTATACCTCAATAAAACTGTGCAAAAAAGTAAAAAATAAAAAGAAAGAAAGAAAAAAAAGAAAACAATTCACAGCTATTATCGTCACTAGAGAAGGAAACTCCCCTGGCTCCCCAGTGCAGACCTCACTTATTGCTGGGAACAAAGGAAAAGCAAGGAAATATAAAAGGCCAGCCCTCTTCATTCAAGGTGGGACAAACTCAGTGGTACAATAGGTGTGCCAGAGCTTTCCTGAGGGGTAAGAATGAAGCCAGTCTCCAGCTAAGACTGCATTTTTGCTTAGTTTTCCTCCTGTTTAGTCCTGTTTTGCTCACTTACCTCTTCCTCCAATGAATCACTTGAACTAAGATCTTCATCTCAGGTTCTATTTCAAGGTATTTTACTCAACATAGCTGGCACTTGAAGTGGTTCTAAGAAGCAGACACTTTGAGTGGAATTCTGGAGTGATTCATTCACTGGCTGGATGGCAATGAGGACCTATCAGTGATGATAAGTGTTGTATTTATAGTTCATGGCATGCTGTAAAGGTGCAACTGTTAAGACTTTCCTCTTTTGTGGATGGCAAAGGAACACAGGCAAAAGGGTAGCATTAGCTGGTACTATGTTTGGGGTTTGAGAGGTGAGGGAGAAATAGCAATTATAAGGACTATGAAATTCGGTAGATAGGTTCAAGTCTATTAATCAACAATTTAAAGCAAAATGTGAGTGTCTGAGGGCAGCATTTAAAAAGATTCTCATCTCCTGCAGCCAGAGGACAGACACAGAAAATCAGTCACAGGACTTAACTGAAAGAGAAGAGCTTCAGAGAGAGTTGGATTCCCAGTCAAGTCCCTTTTGCCAAAGCAAGGGCCATGATAGGGAAGGAACAGGATCATAAGGCCTATGATGGAGATGTCTGGATAAATGAAAATCATAAAGTTATTTCAAGAATTAAATGTCAGCATCCATGGAAATCATTTAACCATGTCTGGGACATGGGATATACTTGAACATGTGGCTGGTAGTAATTTTTACTTAAACAAATAAGATCTGATTTTCTTTTAAATCTGACCACTTTGGGCAGAACTGATTTGGAAAGATGACACAAGATGAGTGGGCAATTATCTTAATCTAAAACTTGTATAAGAGATATCTCTAGACTACACTGTCCAATAGAGTAGACTGGAACCACATGTGCTGATTTTAAATTAAATTCTAATTAATTAAAGTTTAATTAGAATTTAATTTAAAATTAGTTGTTCAGTTGCACCAGCTATATTTCAATGGCCATGTTTGGCTCAATAACCACATGTGGTTCATGGCTACTGCAATGGATAGTGCAGATAGAGGATATTTCCATCATCACAGAAAGATCCACCAGATAGCACAGCTTCAAATTATGCAAACTTTGCAAGGTAAAAGAATGTTCTTCTTTGAGAGTGATTCATAAGTATAGTAGCTAATGGCACTTATGCCTACATCAGGGTGTGTTGTCCTTAATTGTCTTGCCTTATTATTCCTCACAGACTAAAATTTAAATGAAATAATCCTCGCAGAACTTTGATCTTGTTGAGTGTCACAAGAAGTGTTAGTCTACATGGTAGTAGCATTAATGAGAATATCACTTACAAGATCTCTATAGTCATTAAAAAACATTTACATTATACTGAGTTTGCTAATTTCCACTGGGATTTTCCCTAATTATAGTAATACAGTCTTTCAGATATAATTTGAATGTAGTGACAATACAGAGGCCAACTTAGATCATTTTTCATTCATTTTATAATATCATATTAATCCTTTTCCCATTTAATACTTCCTATCATTAATTCTGAATCCTGCTGGCAACTTCCTATACATAGATTGCTGTATTTATGCCATTTGCAAAAATCACATTGCTTCCATGTAAATGATTTTATCTCAGATTTAATTTTATCAAGAAGGAAATGTGCCTTTCCCATTTCATTTGCATTTACTCACAGCATCTTGAACAATTGAAGGTCAATTGCTATTATTGGTTAGGGGGTGGACTTATTTACCAACAGACAGGCTCTGTGTTTAGCAATATTATAAATTACAGAAGTGATGCAAAAATTTGCTTTTTTATGTTTGAAGGTGACAAGATTAACCCTATCTCTATTTTTTAATCCAATCTAGTTATAAGAGCTATTTTGTATCATTATTATTTATTAATTATGCAAATTTATATTAAACAACTATAATGTACTATTAGTAGGATGATTACATTCAAACTTCCAAAATCAGGACTTTTTCTAAAAATTGCTGGATGCTTAATGTCATTTGACTACATTTTTCTTTTTCTAGCAGTTACTTTGGCGTAACAAAGGCAGGGACACAGCAGATAGTAGATGTGATCCTTGCCTTTGGTCAGTAAAAGTCATAGGCAAAAATCTACAGCATAAATCTCACAAATTTACATGTTGTACATTAGGACAGAAAATTTAAATACAGAAAAGCATGAAAAATAATTTCAAAAAATTTGATGAAGTAGAAAAAAATTAAATATTCATTCACATCACGGTTTATTGTTTTGATGGATGGGGAGTAGCCGTGCACAATCCTTAATGTACAAAATCTCAGAAACAATTAATTGAACAACTTTATATGGAACTCCCCTTCAAACCCACAAAATAAGGACAAGTATAGATTTAACAGAGAAGCTTGACCTATTGGGTTAAATAATAATTGCTTACATGGTATGATTTAACAACTACTGATCAGTGAGGCCAGGCTATGTTTTGCTGCAATAACAAATAACCTAATCTTAGTGATTTATAACACACATGTATATATATCAGGGGTCAGCCACTGCTCTGCTACACATTATTTTCACTCTAGGACCAAAGCGTATGGAGCAGCCTCTGTCTGGAATATTGTTTGTCATGGTGGCAGAGAGAAGAAAAATATGGTAAACCCCATGCTGGCTTTTAAAGATTCTATGTCACTTCCTCCCATACTTCATTGTCAACACAAGCTGTGTGCTCACTTCTAAGTTTAGTAGGACAGAGATGTATAAAACTCCCTCAAAGAAGGGTACGACAAGGGAAGAAAATAAAATATTTGCTGACAGTACCACAAGCTATACCACAAGTACCAAGTGGCCAATTCATTCCAAAATATGCATATATATCCCTTGCTGCCCTTCCTGATTGTTTTCATTTCATCATATTATCTTTAGTTGATTCCCATTAAAATTTAAATATGCCACTTTTCAGATTCTGAATCTGAAGAGAGTTTGCAGTTTTCTAGCTGTGCTACAACAGAGCTTTCCAATCCAGGTTTAAATATCAGTATTAAAATGTCAATAATAAAACTGATATTTCAAATTGTTCCTAACTTCCATGTCTATTTCCTCTTTCTTATATGGACCAGAACTTGGGAAGGAGAGCAGAGTGACTGAGGATTACCTCAGGCCCCAACATCTACCTGATCATTTCGTTCACAGTGTCCCGGATCAGAGAATACCTTTCTCTGGAAAGGAAAGGCATCCAAAAGAGGATTTCACATGCTTTATCCCATTTAATCTTTATAAGAACCCTGTCCAGTAAGTATTATTATTATCACTTAACACATGATGAAACTGAGACTCAGATAACCTAAGTCAATTGCTCAAGGCAGGGATTTAAACTTATGCCCTGTCAGCTACCTGACCTTGTTCATTCCCTTTAATGCCAAAAGTGTAAGCATCATTTAAGACCCAAATATGACAACATATTCTTATGAAAATCTGCCTCATTGTCCATCTTCCAAGCTGAGTTAAACATAATCCCTCCCTCTATTGTGTGATTTTCTCCTCCACCAGACCGTGAGCCTTCTTAGGGCAAGAAAGTTATTTGTCTTTATATCCTCAGGGCTTACCACAATGTTTGTCATTGCGTCATCATTAATATTAATATTTTAAAAAATCATAAATAAATGACTGAACTATGCAGGTAGCTTCAAGCTTGGTCAAAAAAGAAAAATACCCAAATTAGCGTATTAAATCAGATATAATACAAATACATTTGGATCTGAATAGCATTGAAAAATGTAAAGATAACGAATTGGGACTCAACTGGCCTAGATCTTAATTGTGTCTCAATCACTATATACTGTTGTCATCTTGGTGCTTTAGTTTTCTCCGCTATTAAATAAAGGGGTAGGAATTGACGATTTTAAAAACCTAATCAGCTCTGAAATTCTTTGGTTCTGGGAGGAAACTTTTTTTCATCACCAAAAGCAACTCTGAAAGGTATATACCTGTGGATCCCTTTGCTACATCAACTTATGTCAAGATCAACCAGTCAAATCAATCTTTCTCAAATATCTCTTCACTATGTTATTTCCCTATTATAATATATCCATTAGATAGGCCATTAAAATTTCTTCCATTAGCTGGCCTGACTTTATCAATTCAATCCTATCTCATTTCTCATGAGAACACAAATAGCAAAATCATATTAGGCAACAAGACAAAACTTGACTGGGAACCTGAAATGAATGCAGGAACAAGGCAGAAAAGAGATATCAGAGTAGATCTGGAAAGGGTATAGAAATTAGGAAACAAGACGTCAATGGGGTGGAGACATAAAAATGGAGGCAAGACATGCTTTAGGCAGGAAATCTTAAGTATACTTCCTATTAAGATAGGAGAAGTGTCAGTCCGATGAACTAATCAACTCAACAAATATTATTGTGTACTTATGATATGCCAGGTACTTTCCTGGATACTAAAGACTCAAGGAGACAGGAAAGAGAGGGAAAAAAAGAAAATAAATAATTAAAATACAATATTTGTGCTATAATAAGGATACAAACAAAGGACTTTGGCACCAAAAAGAGGATGCAATTAAATCTTTCTGAGGAAGCCAGAAAAGCTTTCACAGAATTCGTGACATGTGAGCCGAGTTTTCAAGAATTATTAGGAGCTTTTTAGGTATGAAAAGGTTTTTCCCAGAGAGGGAACAACACAGGAAATCACACAAAGAATGAAGGGCCATATGTTTTGATAGAACACCGAGTTTTAAGGTCACTGGAGATTAAGATACGATGGACATTAGGAAGAACACACTGGAGAGAAGGCCATATGGTGAAAGATTTACTTTGTTAATCTGGTAACGATGAGAAATTTTTAAGGAGGCAGTTGCACCCATGGAACCAAACAATTGCCACTCCTTCTCTAAGCCCCAGGTTTCAGAAAGCTTCCCTCTGACCTTTTTCCAGTCTTTTACCCCCTATAATACAAGAAATCTGTGGGACCAATTGAACATTCCTACCTGGAGCCCTTCCTGATGCCCTTTCCTCATCACTCTCCCAATGCCCACAACCCTCTTCTACCCTTCCATTCTAAACAATACTCCAGGTACTCTGAACCCTAAACATACTTGCCCAAATGCTGTCAAATCCACTTCCAGGGCCTGAACGTTTCCTTCTGCAGCTCCATGTTCTCAAGCACAGACCACAGTGCTGGTGTGTGCCCCTCTAGGCATGGGGAGAAGGTCAGAAGCTGCTGTTGGCTGAAGGTAGGGCTGTGGATAAAGCTCAGACATCCAAGTGTGAAGCAGAGCCAAGGTTTGAAGAAAAGCAGGAAGAGGGTAAGGGAGTCATAGGTCACAGAAACAGCTTAAATTTTACGTTTACCCATGCAAATATTAGGGGCAGGTTTATAGGCATTTCTCAACTTTTAACCATTTCACAAAGTTGTATTAACTATAAGGATAATTTGACTCCTACATATAATTGGCATAGATATTTGCACTATAATTAAAATCTGATTTTTTTTACTAGCCCCCATGCTGACTTAGATTAATTGCCTCCCCGCACTATCAAGAAAGTAGTCCTTCAGTCTTTTAAAATTTTATAAGAACCCTAGACGGCCAATATGTCAAGAAGTCCACTCATCTTGAAGAGGAAGGGCCCTGGGTCTTCAGAAGACACTTCATCATAACAGCACAAGCAAACAGATGTATGCCAGCTCCCTAAGCCTCCTAGTATAGGACAGATCCATCATTGCCAATAGCAACCATCCAGTAATACAAGAAATTAAGTTTTTGCAAACTTCAATATCTTCAGCAACTTCTCCATGATAGAATACACTCCCTCAGCCCAGTTTCAAAAGAACAAAGAAAGCTTTTATTTTTCCCCTTAATTTTTAAAGGACTAATTCTCACATTTGGAAGATAAGAACAGGGCATCCCTTTACAAGGCAGCAAATGCACAGCTTACAGTAACTGGAGAAAAGCAGTAGCTGGAGACTCACTAGGAAGCACAGATGGGCTCTGTGAGAGTTTGATTTGCTTTAACATCCTCTGTGTAGTTGTCTCAACTGGCTTCAAAAAGTCAGTTGTTGGAAATGCAGTTTATGATTCAACTAAAAGTATTCACCGAAGCATATGTTCTTGGTTGTTAATAGTTATTTCAGAAAAAAAGATGTCTGTATTCATTCTTAAAATACTTACATTCGATCGTGGTTGTAATTTTTGACTGCACAATCCATTTGATGGAAAAACAAGACAGATAGCAAAGATGTCTGTGATTTTTATGGCTTCCTGTTTATTCACCAGGCTCCTAATTTCTTTTTTGCCTACACAGTTACTGAGGGGAATTAAGGCTTCTGCTCAATCTGGCATGCAGGAGTAACTTCTTCAAGTAAATTTTGCTTTGTGATACTGAAAATGCATCACTGCTGTAACTTTTTAATCAAAACTTATTTCCAAAGTCATTTTAAGGCACAAATTAAACCAGTCTAGATAATGGGCCAATTTTAACATTAGATTGTCTTTCAGAGACCCAGTGAAATGAAATGGAACTGTGCATCTTAGCCCTTAAAACATTGTTGTTAAATGAAGCAGGATCAGACAATGGGCAGGTGAGCATAGTATTTCACAGCAGG
Organism: Mirounga leonina; assembly: GCF_011800145.1. NCBI lineage: Eukaryota > Metazoa > Chordata > Mammalia > Carnivora > Phocidae > Mirounga > Mirounga leonina. Next base: position 31,542,429 of record NW_023270387.1, on the reverse strand, counting down.
GTGAGTTGGGGAATTCTGTCCTTAGCACTTCCAATCCAATTTTTAAAAATCAATTTAAAGTAAATTCCATGTCAGAGACTTAGGAAACCTACTGATACTCATTAAAACTACTTCCTAAGGAGAATAGGGTGGGGTGTCTGGTTTAGTTCTTTAAATAAGGAACATGAACCTTCAAAGGAAAAGCCAAAAATCGACTTTCAGTTTTGAAATCAGCTTTATTGAGACCTGCTGAGTTGATTTTTACATGCTAATGGGATGTCAGACTTTAAAAGCTCCTAAGTGGTCAAGGTGAGTGCCTACATTTATCTCAATTCCAGGCACATGCCCAGCTTCCAATTCACTGTATTAAAGAGAAAAAAAAAAATCTTTCTAAGCTTAAAACCCACAACGACAACAACTCTGGCTTTGCGACAAAGCCAAACTGCTGAGCAGAATATTAAGTGATAAGGGCTAAACCCACCCTAAGGTGATGACTCTGAGTTCATACTGAATTCAATTAGGCCAGCTTCATTTTCATCATTAAATTATTTTGATGGGAGTCCTACAGCTGCTAAGGGAAGTGCTAGCCTTCAATATAATTCACAGAGGAAATGTTCTTGTTTAGTAAGTCAAGGAATAAGTGGAGTTAGAAGGAACCTCTAGCATAACATCTCATCTATTGCTTGCCATCCCTACCACCACATTTCAGTGAAATGGATTTCATTATTCCTAAATCATGCTTGACAAATTGATATCAAATCTCTCCTAGAGCATGTCACATGACAATTCACTGTTGCAAGGGTATTAAGAAAGGTTGCATAAAATAGAGATGAAGGAATACCCCGTGGCCATTATTATAATAGATGACTGACCTCCAAGAAGCTGAAGCATATTAATGTCTAGCCCAGATGAGTTATTTAGAAACCACTGGAATTTCCCTGTATGCTGGACACCTCACTGTATCCAAGAATTCATGCTCTTTGTGAATTTATTGTGTATCCACTGAATACATGTGAACATGGCTTTTTCCATAACTTAAATAATAAAGGACAAAGTAAACACAGCCCCCACCGGTAGCCAACATCAAGAAAAATTTGCAAAATAGTTTGTAACATATCAAAGAAATAGTACTCTCAAATTCTCTGTGGAATCAGGTGAAGTAATACAAATTAGAAATGGTCATACATACATATATACACAGCCTGGTTAAATATGCCTACCCATACACAGCCACCCCCTTTTAAACTGTGGCTAACATTTACTATGTCCTGCTGTTTTAGTAAGAGTTCTTGAATATAATATTTCTCATAATCCTCTCATCAACCTTGTAAGGTATTTACTCACCTTACTTCACAAATGAAAGGGATAAATGATTTACTCAAAGCCACATGGCTAGAGAATGATAAAACTAGGATCGAACCTTTGTCTTCTGATTTCAGATTTCATCCTTTTTCCTCTACATCTTATGAATTAAGTTAGGATATTCTACTTAATTAAGATTAGCCATTTATGGGTCACCAATTTTCTAAGGATTTAGAAAAATATACTTCATAATAAAGCCTGTGATAATTGAAAATACATCCTCTCTGATGATCCAGCTCTTTTAGGGTTTAGTGTTACATTTGAAACATGGTTCATCCTGCAGCAATCATGTAAATGTAGGTGGTACAGAATACTTAACTAAATGTGTTCAGGCCCAAGACATTCTCTAGTAATTTGACTGCATTTTTCTTTATTTTGAGCAGAATCCAAATGCCTACATTTATTTATCACTGGCAGAAAAAATCAGGGAGTGTAGAGAGTCCAATTATTCAAATGTTTCCATTACTCAAATGTTAGACAAATAGAAATGTAAGCACCTTGAAGCTGAGGATCTTATTTTTCTTTTTTCCCTTGTGCCTAGCACAGTCTTAGCTTATAAAAAAAATGCTAAATTAGTATTTTTGAATGAATAAACATGGAACCAGTTGTGTAAAGTCCTAGTTGGAACCTCATGAGAATCTGCGAACGAACAAACATTACATGCAAAGGAAACTCTATAGTCCCCTAGCACTTGAACATAATTAAAGCTCACTGTAAAATTAATAGCAAACTTTACATAGTGTGTTCTATTTGCCAGGCACCTTTTTAAGACTTTTAAATATATCTATTCATTTACTCCCTGAAATAATTTTATGACGTATGTATTTTAATTATGTATATGTATGCCTCTCCTTTCTTCTCCTAGATATTAGGCTGCTTTAAAGGGACTAGACCTTATTCCTCTTGTAAGTCAAGCCTCTACCAACCTGCTTAACACATAGTATATGTTGGATAAGTAAATAAATTCATGAGTAGTAAATTGTTTTTCTCTCTGGGGAAGGTAGTGTAAAGATCAGGTCACAGCCATGAGTGCCTTCTACACTATGCCTAGAAGATGACTGCTTGAATTGCAGCTACCACTACAATACTCACACTTATTTTTGTAACTCTGCAATTTATTCAAGGATTGAGCCATTCAGAATTACTCCCTAACCTACCATCATGGCAAGTCCTTTGAATCTATACTCTATACTCTATTGGATCAAAAAGCGTATCTGCCTGTAAAACATGCAACTTGTACTTTCATAGGATAAGACTAGAGTTAATAGTTAATGATAAGACAAGAAAGCAGGAGCCACACAGAAATTCTTAGGTGTGTCAGAGTCAGAATGTTGGGAGATTAGGCTGATCTTGGGCATGTGGCCAGAGTTTGGTTACTGGGAAGATAAGTGAATATATGTCAATGTTTGATACTAAGAGACAATATTCCTGGGTCTGTTCGAAGTCAAAACTGAAGAAATACAACCGAGTGATGAGATCATGAAATTAAACATGAGTAGATTTGGATAATTTCTTTAGGAAGGAGGACTTCTGCCGGGATTTAGTGGCAGAAAAAGTTCTAATTGGATGCAGAGACATATCAACTAAAAGGCTAGTTATAGAGATACTATAGATGTGATGAGATAAAGAACAGACAAATGAAAGAAAAATTGTCAAGATTTGGTGAATGAATAAAAATAAACTGGTAAGATAAATAGAGAATCAAGGATGATTTCAGTAAAACTGCAAGGAATTTCAAGTCTTAGTGATGGGGAGGAGCGGCAAAAATAGAAAGCTCTGGAAGAAATGCTAGTTTAAGGGAAAGATAAGTCCCTATATAATTATATTGAGTGTGAGATGATCCATCCAAAAGCATATAGAACAGAAAATCAGAAAGCTCAGCATTATCCCTTAGAGTCCACAAGAGAATGAAGATATTTTAATGTCATCTAAGTCAAGGAATAGAAGCTTCAAAAAATTTCTCAACTGTCAGATGGATATTTTCAGACCAAAAAAATTTTTGAGGTGTCCAGACAATGGCCACTAGTATTTTTGCTTTAGGGAAAATTGGTGGACCTCTCTGAAGCCTAACCACTCTAATCTTCTACCTTACCTCTAAATGAATATTAAAATCCTGGAGTCAATGACATTTCTTGCTCTCCATTATATCCCTAACATATAGAATATCACCTGGCACATAGTAGAACCTCTACAAATATTTGTTAAATGAAAATAAAGGGCAGGGTGGGATATGAAGGAAAGCAGGGAAGGAGGAAGACAGGGAGGGGGAAATACCACAAAATGCTACTGATTTGCAGCAGACCATGAGATAGAAAAAATTAGAATTGCTTTTACAAAGTTTCACTTTAAAGATCTCTTTATAGGATAAAAGCATCTCTAGGAACAGCACACAAAAGATAAAATAACAGATTGATTTAGAAACAGAAACACATGCATTTTCCATACTTTTTTTCCCCCAAACCCACATTGCCCTCAGAAGTCTGCTATTGAAAACTGACAAAGTGAGAAATAATGGTTGGGCACTTAAACCATTTAGAAAAACCTCACTTACTTCCTCTTTCATCATATAATACATACACACACAAATACTGATTCTGAACACATTTCATCCCTCAGCTGTTTCATTGTACAATGGGGACAACTTAAGGGGACTTAAAGGTGAAAAATGAATTTTATACTCTCATAAAAAGTTAGTCAGCCCATCCATGGCTAAAGTGATACAACTGTAGGTAGTAAATATTCTTTTTATTAATCCTTTTAAGTGATCTGGAGAGGAAACTGTCCCACAGTAATCTTACCTTTGTTCATTGGATTTTATGATTGCTTCTTTTAGCTACTAGTCATTAAAGTAAATACAGGATCTATCTCATCTTTACCACAAAGAAAATTATGTAATATAAGGACAAAGGGTTATAGAAAACAGAAGTTACTTCCTCCACCTAAAAACTCTGAAGAATTACAAGTTGCAAATTCCTTTTTTTAATGAAATGTTTAAAACTCACTTTCAGCTAATGTCTTTTTGTTAAATGAAAGTTGTGTTCACAATTTTTGAAACATACTAAATTTATGCAGTAAAATCTTCCTTTATCAGAATTTAGCAACCAAGGATCCTCAAAGTTATAGGAAATTTTATTCACCCTCAAACTTCACGCTGAAGAAGCATATAGAAACAAATTACTTAGAATCTTAGTGACCAGGGCCCTACCTAGGAGAATAGCAGAGGGAATTTAAAGAAAGGCAGCAAAGAGAGGTTTAAGGTAAAAGCTGTTCATCAGGCACAGGGAACAATCCACTTACACCGGAGAACTGAAGGTTTGTTTCAGAAGGAAAAGTAAATTGAAACTGATTGAGGATCAGAAGTGGACTTTGGAAAATTATACCATGAAGTTCCTAAAAGGTATGAGAAGAATTAGGAATGGGTACAAAGAAAACTATGCAAATGACTGAGCAAGGAAATTATTTTTATCTTCAGGGAAAGGAAGCATAACCACGGTAACACTCAACAGTGAATAACATTTGTATAAGCATAGTATAAAGACTTAACAACTAATTATTATTTTGCCAATAAATGTAACAAAACTATATTAAAAACAAGTTTTTATCCTCCCTAACAGAAAATCAATGGATAATGTGGAAAAGTGATAAATCAAAAAAACAGACACATACCCACAGGCAACAAATACTAACATAAAGAAAGATTCCTTAAGTGGACAAAATGGAAGGAGAAATTCATGTTGGGAAACAGGTATGAGCAAAATAATGGTGCTGGGAATATGCAAGTCATGATAAAAAAAAATTGTGGGAAATGAGACAATCATTCTGTGGACTGTTTTGTATGCTAGAATACAAGGAGTTGGAATATTGCCCTTCAGGCCACAGAGAACTAATGAAGACTTGAATAGTGGAATAACATGACAAAATTGTTTTTCAGAACCTGAATCTAACTTCAGTGTGTTAAGTGGGTTTGGGAAGGAGACAAACTATAAATTGAAGAATCAGTCTGATGCTTGGAAAATAGTCCAGAGACACCTGGGTGGCTCAGTCAGTTAAACGTCTGCCTTCGGCTCAGATCATGATCCCAGGGTCCTGGGATCAAGTCCCACATCAGGCTCCCTGCTCTGCTGGGAGTCTGCTTCTCACTCTGCCTGCTACTCCCCATGCTTATGTGCTCTCTCTCTCTCATTCTCGCTTTCTCTCTGGCAAATAAGTAAATAAAATCTTTAAAAAAAAAAAGAAAAGAAAAGAAAATAGTCAAAGTAGCTAATTGAATCTATAGGCCTATCCCTTCATTAACATATAGTTATAGAAAATTGAGATTTGAAATACTACAATTTTATTAAAAAAATATAAATTAGGGGTGCCTGGATGGCTCAGTCGGTTAAGTGACTGCCTTCAGCTCAGGTCATGATCTCAGGGTCCTGGGATCGAGCCCTGTACCAGGTTCCCTGCTCAGCAGGGAGTCTGCTTCTCCCTCTGCCCCTCCTTGTGCTCTCTCTCTGTCTCAAATAAATAAATAAAATCTTTAAAAATATATATATATAGGGCGCCTGGGTGGCTCAGTTGGTTAAGCGACTGCCTTCGGCTCAGGTCATGATCCTGGAGTCCCTGGATCGAGTCCCGCATCGGGCTCCCTGCTCAGCGGGGAGTCTGCTTCTCCCTCTGACCCTCCCCCCTCTCATGTGCTCTCCCTCTCAGTCTCTCTCTCTCAAATAAATAATAAATTTTTAAAAAATCTTTAAAAAAAATATGTATGTTAATTAATACTTGAGAATTTATTAGTGGAGTATTTGGCCTCCTGCAACAGAATACCAGTTAATGAGTAATATGCTGTTAACCAAACTATTTAGCTTGCTCACTCCCCCAATCATCAGGTAATGTCTCCTATCAAAGAAGAATTATGTTGTATACCTCCTGACCAAGTTGGCAAAATAGACAGGGTTCCTGACTTTGCACCCCTCACAAGAAAAACTAACAACCATTCAAGAACCATTCAGTGCACTGAGAGAACACCACTGAGAGAATCCCTAGATCACGAGGGTGAGGCTGAAGCATGCCCCTGCATCCCAGAGACTCAGACAGACTGAATTAGAAGGGTAAGAGAAGCAGCTACAAGTTGAACACATTGCACCTCCCCGCCCCCCCCCAGGCCAGTGCAGCACCCTGAGGAGAGGTCTCCCCTGAATCTCTACCTTCTCTAGTGGAAAAGAGAAACCAGGGGAGACAACCAGACCTCAGCACTGTGGATTGCTTTGTGGAAGCCACTATACTACCAAACCCCATACGGATTGCAGGGGAATCTGTGGGGTTCAACCACAGGAAATATGACTACAATGGAGAAGTGGGGAGGGTCTTAGCAGATCCTGCATTTATATCTGCTGTGCCCAACTAGTCATCACAACCAGCAGTTTTGTTCCTCTGAGAACCACTTTGGAGGCACTATCTGACAAGGAACTTGGCAGGATGCAGATCTCCTCAATTCAGATTCTTTTTTTTTTTTTTTTTTTAAGATTTTATTTATTTATTTGAGAGAGAGAGAATGAGAGACAGAGAGCATGAGAGGGAGGAGGGTCAGATGGAGAAGCAGACTCCCTGCCGAGCAGGGAGCCCAATGTGGGACTCGATCCCGGGACTCCAGGATCATGACCTGAGCCGAAGGCAGTCGCTTAACCGACTGAGCCACCCAGGCGCCCCTCAATTCAGATTCTTAAACAAGTAGTTTTTCAAGCCTTAGAGACCAGTTTATCTAGTCAGGGAGCTAAGGCACAACCTCACCAGTTGTGGAAAGTGTCTCCTGGCGATATCTGACCTTAGGGGCTGGTGGGAGCACCTGGAAGCCATGTAACTCAATGCTCAAGCTGAAAGGTGGGTGGGTAGAGCTGATCACCCCCAGAACAAAGCCAGTACCAGGTGTGGAGGATTTCCATGGTATGCACAGGCAGAGTCATCAATTCATTGCTAAGGCCATGGGTATCTCCCAGCCACCCACCCCAACTGGAGAGCTGTTGGGAAATTGGGAGTTGCCTGGAGTAGCCCTCCTCTTTAAACCTAGGCAAGGGGGCTGAGATACAGCCTCACCCACTCAGAGTGTGGCTCCCAGCCCCATCTGACCAGGAGGGCTTGGCAAGAACACCTGGAAGCTGTGTGGCCCTGTGGTGCTTCAGCCAAGAGAGGAGTGGAAGAGCTGACAGCTTGCAGAGCAAAACCAGTGGACTTGTTCAGCTAGGGAACTTGGGGCACAAGTTAGCCTGAGTTAAGATAATGAAGAAAGAGTTTTACCAGCCTTAGAGATACTTATCCTTTTTGGGGAAGAGGGCTTTATAGATAAATAGGTTATAATGAAATAATAGAGTGATGGTTTGTTGAGGAATAAAAACTCAAGCAGAGTCTCAGTCTCTCTCCACCCCAGCTCTGGCTTTCAGTGTCTGCCTTATTACTGGCCAGTTTGAAAGATGAGGCCTTGGTGGGCATGACAGGCTTTCTCAGGCCCTTGGAGGCTTCTATCTTCCTGGCCAGGGGTTCAGGCAACTTCTTAGACCCACCACCCCTAGGAGAAGAGCAGCCTTGGCTTGGGCAACCACTTCTTTAGGGACATTGTTTTCTTTCTTTTTGTCTGGAGAAGCAACAATGTTCTTGCCCTTGGGAATCATGAATCTGACACCTAGCTTTTGTTTTCTGTGGGCCTCGCCATCTTGGTTGCTTCTTCTGCCTTTGATCTTTGACTTCCCACTGGGGCCAGTGGCACTGTGAAGGGCCTGCGTGGCCTTGTCTGGCTATTGGGAAGCCTTCTTGGCCTTGCTCCATCTTGCCCCTTGGTCTTTATTCTGGTCACCTTTCTTTGGAGCCTTCCCTTCACTGCATCTGGTTTGGGAGGAAACAGCCTCACCTCTCCTGGCTTCCTGGGTCCCCTTTTCACCTTGTGTGGGTTTGGAGGATCTTTCTTTGCCTCCTTTGGTTTTTTGGGGCTAATGTGCAGCCCATCTCATTACTAAATACCACCTCCCACCTGCCCATGTAACCAGTGTACATGGTTCCAGCCCTGCTTACAGAAGCACGTAAACAGAGAGCACAGCCTATGGCTTTCCCCATCTGCAGAGCAAAATCGGTAGTCTCACAAGACCAGGAAATTCAGTGCACACTCTTGCCTGATTTAGGTCCCCAAACAATGAGCTATACAGGCCCTGGTTCCATCCTGCCCCTTCCTGCCAGGCCTGACTAGAGAATCCAGACAACCATGGAGCCCATCCAATACCTCACTTGGGTGGAGAACCAAGACAGAAGTCCTAACCAACTGTTCTCAGCTAGTGACACACCCTCCCCATTCCCTTCCTCAGACCTCAAACAGTTGGCTCACCACAAAATTGACCATAATAGCCAGCCCTACCTACCCAAGAACATTACCAGAAGATATGCCCAGAAACCCAACCTGGGCTGACTGATGAAGATTCATCTCTGCCAAAGCAATGTAAAATCTGGAAGAGGAACCCAATTACTCAAATGCACAGATACTAATGTAAGGAATGAGGTATCATTAAAAGCCAGGCAAATATGACACCACCAAAGTAAACTAATAAAGTTTAATAACTGATCTTAAAGAAATGGAGATCTAAGAACTGTCAAACAAAGAATTCAGAATAATCCTCTTAAAGTTTAATGAACTTCAAGAACACACAAACAACTAAATTAAATTAGAAAAACAATGCATGAACAAAGTGAGAAATTCGAGAAAGCCATGGAGACCATCAAAAAACACCAAACAGAAATTCTCTAGGTGAAAAATATAATAACTATGGGCGCCTGGGTGGCTCAGTTGGTTAAGCGACTGCCTTCGGCTCAGGTCATGATCCTGGAGTCCCTGGATCGAGTCCCGCATCGGGCTCCCTGCTCGGCAGGGAGTCTGCTTCTCCCTCTGACCCTCCCCCCTCTCATGTGCTTGCTCTCTCTCATTCTCTCTCTCTCAAATAAATAAATAAAATCTTTAAAAAAAAAATACAATAACTAAACTGAAGAATTCAATACGGAGTTTCAAAAGCAGACTTGACCATGCGGAAGTAAGAATCAATGACCTGGAGGATAGAACATTAGAAATTATACAGTCAGAGGAGCAAAAAGAATAAAAGAGAGTGAAGAAAGCCTATGAGACTTATAGGATACAATGAAAAGAAACAATATTCACCTTAAGGTCATTCCAGAAGGAGAAGAGAAAAGAAAGGGGCAGAAAGTATATTTAAAGCAATAATGGCTGAAAACTTCCTGAGTTCTCTCCTAGGGAGAGAAATGAGCATTCAGCTCAAGTCCCAGTAGACTCCAAATAGTTTGAATCTGAATAGGGCTACACTGAGACACATTATGATCAGTCCAAAGTCAAAGACAAAGAAATAATTGTAAGAACAGTAAGGGAAAAGAAAGAAGTTACATACAAGGGAACCCCCATAAGACTATTGGTGGATTTCTCAATAAACATTGCAGGTCAGGAGAGAATGGGATAATATTTTCATTATATTGAAAGAAAAAAAATGGTCATCCAAAAATATTATTCCCAGTGAAGCTGTTTCATGGTAACCACAAGAAAAAAACCTGTAGCAATTATACAAATGAACATGGTAAAAAATGCAAGGCATACTGATAACAAAAGACATCAAAACACAAAAAAGACAGCAGGATAAGAAACAAGTAAAAACGGATCTACAAAACAACTAGAAAACAATTAACGAAATGGCAATATTAAGTCCTTACTTACCAATAATACCTTAAATATAAACAGATTAAATTATCTAATCAAAAGACATAGAATGGCTAAGTGGATTTAAACAACAACAACAACAACAAGTTCCAACAATATGCTGCCTACAAGAGACTCACTATAGCCTTAAGGACATATGTAGAGAGTCCCTGAGAGTGAAGGGATGGAAAAAGTCATTTCAAGCAGATGGTAACCAAAAAAAAAAAAAAAAGCAAGGGTAACTATACTTATATCAGACAAAATACACTTTATAAAAATGGTAAAAAAAGACCAAGAAGGTCAATGATAAAGGGGTCAATCCATCAAAAAGGTATGACAACTGTAAATATTTATGAGCCCAGCATCAGAGCATCTAAAGGTGGTCAAAAAGTACAAATTTCCAGTTACAAAGATAAGTAAGTACTAGGGATGTAATATACAACATGACAACTATAGTTAATACTACTGTATGATATATAGGAAAATTATTAAAAGAGTAAGTCTGAAGAAGACTCATCACAAGGAGAAAATCTTTTTTCTTTTCTTCTTTCTTTTCTTTATATCTGTATGAGATGATGGATGTTAGAGGAACCTATCCCAATAATCATTTCACATTATATGTAAGTCAAACCATCATGCTGTATGCATTAAACTTATACAGACATGTATGCCAATTATTTCTCAATAAAACCAGAAAAATGTTATTTTTAATAGAACTCATACATTAAACAATAAAAGGTTATTATAATTGTTTTCTGGTAGCAAACAGTTTATAGTATTTTACTACATAGCATGCAGCATTCTAGCTTTACATCTATTAAGAGAATTAATCCCTTAATAACACTATGCAGTAGGTAATACTCTTATTCTTTGGTTACAGGTCAGTAAGCTACACAAGGTTTAAATAACTCACCCAAGGGACAATAGCCAGTAAATGTTGAAAGTGAGATTTGGATTCAGGCAGTCTATTGTCAAGAATTCATACTCCTAGCCACTATACTAGGTTAAATAAGTGAAAATTAAAAGTAAAAAGATTTCTTTGGGCCTCTCATTTCTGTTAATCAATGCTTTCATATAAAAAAATATAAACATTTGGGGACTTATATCAGTTGAGCCTCATTTTCCCTCATCTTTAATAGCCACGTCACCAAGGGGCTTTTGTTAGCATTGTGGTAAGTTAAGGGATATAATAGCCCCAGTTCTTTGCATCTCCATGTATCTAGGACTTCCCACTCTTGTCTCCAGGCTTATTCATATATTATGGGCTACATGGTGTCTTCCCCCTAAAAATGCATATGTTGGATCCCTACATCCTATACCTCAAAGTATGACTGTATTTGGGGATAGGGCCTATGAAGAGGTAACTAAGTTAAATGAAGTCATTAGAGTGGGCCTAGAGTTAATGAGAGGCGCCTCGGGAAAAAAACAAGCAAACAAAGAAAACAAACAAAAAACCTGCCAACGCCTTGATCTTGGGCTCCAGAACAGTGAGAAAATTAATTTCTGTTTTTAAGGCACCCAATAAGCCCTAGCACACTAATAAATCATGCAACTTGCTTTGCCCAGTAGGATGTTGGTATATGTGACACAAAGAGAATCTGAAAAAGCACTTGTGTCTTTCTACTTGGTCTCACTTTTATTCTTTATCACCCTAAGAGTATGCTCAGTACCTTCTAGAAGAATTCAAAACAAATGGAACAGAGTTGAGTAACCATTGTTAAATCTATCCTAGGTCAGTCAACACCTAGTCAACTCCCAGATAGATAACCAAAATTAGCCAAGACCACATCCTGCTCGTCCAGCCAAAAGCACCAAAAACCTGTGACCTAAATATTTGATTATTGTTTTAAAACACTGTTTTGTGGGGAGCATTTTGTTCAGCATTATTACAGCAATAGATAATTGATACAAGCATCAAATAAAATATAGTCACCTGGCACATAGTAGCAGCTCAATTATTTAAATTCAGCTTACACTCTTCTCATATGTTTTGAAGGAGGCCAAAGTAAACAAATAAATCCTAAGCCAGTTTAATCACATCACTTCTGCAGAAAAGGCTCTAGTAATTAGAAAAAGTATAAACTAAAACATTCATTTCAAATGTAAGGGAATTGATGAGAATGTAAGATTTTCTTCTTTCAAAGGACATACATATCCATTACACACTATTTTAAATGTTAACAGACCTCATTTCCCTAATGTCATTAGTAAAGAAATTCACAATTACGTGTAGGTTCATTAAATAAATCAAACCTCTAATTCTCTCAAATTAATTATCATTAGTGCAGATGATTTCTGCGGCCATAGTAAATAAAGCTATTATCAACTGCCAGCCATGCTTCTCTCAAAGCAAGATTTAATTCCATTATTTTAAAAGGGAAATTCAGAAAAACACATAGGCTTAGTATGAGAAGGTAGAAGCAATCATTCAAATCAACTCTTTCTCAAAGAATCTAATGCTTAAATACTTTCTGTATTGTTCCCCAAATTTTGTTTCCCAACTGTTTCAATCTTGGTCCATGCAGGAGGCAGAAACCATAACATAAAAAGAATTTTATTATAAAGAATCATTAAGCAATAATAAAGTAGATACTATAAGACGTAAAGAAAACTCTGTAGGACCGGCAGAAAATACCCGAATAAAGACAAACCTGGATGAAGGTACCCACCCCCAAGGAGAGGATTCAGACCTCGTCAGAAGAGCTATGGTTGCAATCCACTAGACAGTGGGAAAGTTCTCTGTGTTGCCCAAACCAGAGCTGGTCCACAGTAACTGGGCAAATGAAATAACCCTTTGAGGCACAGAGGAGCTCCAACCAGTGGGCTAGCATGCATACAAACAAGGGAAGTCAAGGTGCCATTGTGGGCAGGAGGTCTGGAGCAGGTGTTTTCCATGTTGGGAGAGCCACAGAAAGGTTACCGATAGGCTGGATCAAGACTACAATCTCAGAGGAACCATGTAGTCCATCTGCATGGCTGGGCAAGGCATCACTGGATAACCTCACACAAGGCTGACCAAAGGTGTAGCCTCTGGATCCATGAGACGTCCCATCCTCCTGCAATATCCTTGCAGCGCCCTCTACTGAGGAAGCTTAACATTATGCTCGCAGTAAAGAAGTGGTTTAAGGAATTCCACCCATTACTGCAGAGCAAGTTGAAGAGCAAAATGTGAGAGTGAATGTGGAGCTGAGAGGCAATAAATTGATAACTGGCACACCCACCAAAGCTTAAACACTCACTGTGAAGGAGGATTCAACACTTCCCAAGCAATGAAATTATTTCAATAGTAATTGTAGATTTTATCTGATTTGTAATTTTTTCACCTAAAAAAAAGAAATTTACCAATTTAAAAAACTGAAAATATATTTATGGCCTTTCCAAATACAAACACATAATTTAAATTAAATTAGCAACTCCTTTTTGAATGATTCTTATTTAATAGCTAAAATTTTCCATTAATAAATTATAGCATATGATTATAGTAGAGATGAAGAGTTAAAAGACAAATATGTAATGACCTTTTGAGTGTGCTGAAACCTGAGAAACATTTTCTAAATATTCAGAAAATTAACTACAAATCTCTACTTCTAATAAGAAACCTTCTTTAAAACTGCAAATGTAATGATCTCTAGAACTGGTTCAAGTTCACTTAATATTTGATGTAACTAAACCCTTTATTCTCAGAGAAGCTAAATGCTAGAGTCTTAGCAGTGAGAAATAGGATTTCTTCCTAAAATTGCTCTGTGTTAGTTTGAAAGGTTACTCTAAAAATAGTACCCGGGGGGGGGAGGGGTGTGTGTGGCTGGTCGGCTCAGTCTGTTAAGTGTCTGCCTTGGCTCAGGTCATGATCCCAGGGTGCTGGGATCTAACCCCAAGTCAGGCTCTCTGCTCAGTGGGGAGTCTGCTTCTCCCTCTCTTCCTGCTTGTGCTTGCTATATCTCTCTCTCTCTCTCTCTGTCAAATAAATAAATAAAATCTTAAAAACAAAATTTAAAAAGTACCCTCTATCACACATCTCCAAATATGTATGTCTGGCACTCAACTACTTCAAACTATATGTTGAAAATTATTTTCCCCACCAAACTTACCCTTTCTCTTGCCTTCTTTATCCCATCTGATGACTTTAATATCCAGCCAGTTGTTTAAGGAACAGAACTCTGTCTTTCTAAACTAACTTAGTATTACCAGTACTCCAATACTCCAAAAATATTCAGATTTCAGGATGCCTGGGTGGCTCAGTCAGTTAAGTGTCTGCCTTCGGCTCAGGTCATGATCCCTGGGTCCTGGGATGGAGTCCCGCATCAGCCTCCTTGCTCAGTGGGGAGCCTGCTTCTCTCTCTGTCCCTCCCCCTGTTGTGTTCTCTCTCTCTCTCTGACAAGTGAATAAATAAAAATCCTTATATAAATAAAAATTCAGATTTCTTCACCTTGATACCATGACATCTGCTATGTCTTCTCCATGAAATGAGATTCCCTTCCTTGCCTTGCCAGTGAACTCCTACCTATGTTTCAGGGCCCACCCCAAATTTTCCTCCTCTCAAACATAGGAATTTCATAAATAGCATAAGGGGTCAATTGCTGAAAATATGCTTACCGATTTCACCCTTTATCCTTTTTTTCTGTTTTTCTTTGAAACTAATGAACAAAAAAAAAATTTTTCTTCATCTTTTTTAGAAGTTTATAGTCAGTTCTAACAACTTTCACAGTATTACATAAACCTTTTATTTAGGGTTATTAAGAGATCTGTCTTCCGCACCAGATAATGAACTCCCTAAGGTTCTGCCCAATTCATCTTTAGAGAAACCTAACATAGCAAATAATAATGTAAACGGATGAGTTGAGTTGACTAGTTTCCTTTAAATAATTCCCTATCATATCTTTGCCTTTCTGGAAGAAATACCTCAAATAGTTTTTCTTATAATTTTCAGCTGACATTTCTTTAGAGTAATATTCAGATAGGAAATATAGCTTAGGGAAGTTGGCAAAAGATGAGGCCAGAGAGATAGGGAAGGAAAATCTTGCACACCATCATAAAGAATTGGGATGTTAGCCTAAGAAACTAGCAGGAGTCTTAAGTCCAGGGGTGCCTGGGTGGCTAGTCAGTTAAGCTTCCAACTCTTGATTTCAGCTCAGGTCATGATCTCAGGGTCATGGGATTCAGCGTTGCATTGAGCCCCACATCAAGCCCTGCATCAGGCTCAAAGCTCAGTGGGGAATCTGCTTGTGATTCTCTCTCTCCCACTCCCTCTCCCTCCGCTCCTCTCCCCCATGTGCGTGGGCTCTCTCTCTCTCTCAAATAAATAAATATATCTTTGGGGGAAAAAGTCTTAACTCAAGAGAGTTAAATGATCTAATTTATATTTTAAAAAGAGAACTCTGCTATATGAAAATTGGATTTTAAACGGTCTCTACCAGTTACAAGGCTAGTGCAATTATTGAGGCAATAAATGATAGTTGGTAGCAGGGGAGAGAGAGAGATATACACAGGCTGTGTATTTTGTTGGTGAAACAGATATGTAGGTAAGAAAAAAGGAGACATCAAGATAACTACTACTATGTTTCATCTTGATCAACTAAGTGAAGAGTGATACCATTCACTGAAGAGGGAAAGAGGTTGAGGAATAGTTTCAGAACAAAATTAAAAACTGCATTTAAACACATTAAGTTGAAAATGACCAGTAAAAATGAAATATGTCAATATGTCAAGCCAAGAGCTCAGGATGAAGTAAAGGCTAAAAGGATTCATTTAGCACTTGGGATTCATTAGCATTTGGACAGAATTAAATCTATGGTGCTGGATGGAATCACCTAGGAAGAAAGTCAGGTGAGTAGGAGAATAGATGGAAGACTAAGGAATTAACTCTGAGGTCCCCCAATATTTAGACACAGGACAAAGGCAATGAAAAAAAAAACTGAGAAGAAAGGCACAGTGAAAGAGGTGGAAAACCAAGGGAAAGCAGTATATCATAGCACACGGCTTAGTTCTACAGCAAGCGACATTTATACAGTCATGACCAGTGTCTAGAATATTTTGGCTATGGTTACAAAACAGAATGAATAGCTTATTAATCTTGAAAATATAAATGTAGGTTTATAGCAAGCAAAAAGTGGGAGATGATTGGAAAAAGAAGAGAGGGAGCAAAGTGTGAGGGTGCTAAAATCTTCATTTATAAAGTGGAAAGATATGCACTAGTGCTGAACCAGAACATACAAACTATTTTGAAGTGTTGATGTAACTAGAATTACTACCAAAAAAATTAAAAACTCTTCCAGGGAAGATATAGAATAGAGGTCTGTTCCTTTTCATTTTAAATCCTTCTACACTATTTGATGTTTTAATCATATGCAGGTTTTACTTTAACGTAAGTAAAAGTTTTTTTAATTTAAACAGTGATTCCAGAGCCTCATTGGAGATGTATGATGGGGGGACGAATAAAATTAAATTGAATTGATAAGGCTGAGATATCCTGACCCAGAAATTCTACTTCTAGTAGTATTCCCTATGGAAACATTAAAAAATGAAGACAAAGATTTATGTACAAGAATGTTTGCTACAGTATTACTTATATTGGTAAAAAGCTGGAAACTACCTACATAATAAATATTTGGAGATGATTTAAATAGTTTATCCATAAAATAGAATATTAAACAGCCACTAAATCATTTCTGAGATTATTTGGGAGCATATATAATGTTCATATCACATTATTATCCTAAGTGAAAATCTGAGATTAAAAATTGTGTATGTGCACATATTCATGCATAGCATGGGATGCCCAGGAAATACACGGTTCAAGAACAGGAACTGACATTTCTGTGCAAAACTGAGAATTTACTACCAACAGATCCTCCCTAAAGAAACTTTTTAAATTTGTACTCCTAAAAGAGAACATTCTAGAAAGGAGGTCTAAGAAGAGCAATGGTGAAGAAAGAAAATTTTAAATGTGTGGATAAATGTAAATGAACATTGATAGTGAACTTTAAAAAAAAACAGAAAGAACTAAAATCCTAGGGGAGAAAATGTATAATTGGAGAAAGCAAGATGAGTTAAAATGTTTTAAGTTGTTTTAAGATGAAGGTAAAATTATTTAAACATTTTAGCATATGCATACTAAAAAGTCTAGGCTAACTGTTGAGAAAATACATAGAGTTTATGGCTTCTGAAATATATAGGGAAAAAAGGGACAAGGTAGAAACTATTTGCCTGAGAAATAGGCAAAAGAAGAAAAGAATTAAAAATTAGGGAAAAAAACAGAACTAAATAGTGCAAAATAAAATAGTAAAAATGAATGCAAGTATATCAGTAATGATTTGTTATGATTTATTAATATAAATGTACTAGACTGAACAGTTAAAACACAAAATTGTGAGACCGGCAATTTTTTTTTCACTTCTCAATCTTTAAGGTTTTTTTTATTTGATTTGATTATGTTATGTTAATTACCATACATTACATCGTTAGTTTTTGATGTAGTGTTCCATGATTCATTGTTTGCATATAACACCCAGTGCTCCATTCAATACGTGCCCTCTTTAATACCCATCACCAGGCTAACCCATCCTCCCACCCCTCTCCCCTCTAGAACCCTCAGTTTGTTTCTCAGAGTCCATAGTCTCTCATGGTTCGTCTTCCCCTCTGATTTCCCCCCCTTCATTTTTCCCTTCCTACTATCTAAAACCCCTTTATGAGAAATAAGACATAGTACTCCTACTCTAACAGGAATGCCATGAGAGTGACTTGAATTCCCAGGCCTTTGCATCAGCTATGACCCTGTATACAGCAGCTCTCAAAATTATTCACTTTCCCCAGTGAACAATTACCTACGTATATGACTAAATCCCTTTGGGGAAAACTGGGAGAGTTTGCCATGACATTGCAGGGTCCTTCCTCAAAGGATATGATCACTCATTGTAATTCTGAGTATGAAAACTGGCTCATGTCTGGAAATTGGTAAAGGAATCATTGATTTATCATTGGGAAGACTCACCTCAGCTGTTTATGCCTCATGATTTATTTTGATTATATATGTGAAGCAGTACCCTTGTTGACTGCACATCTATCCTGCTTCTAGGAAAACCATGTTCTCTGAGTCATCTTCATGTAACCCTCGAGTCATGACTCCCTACTTGCCATTCTAACCTTGCTGTCCATTATGGCAATTAGGCCCACCTTGGTTATGAAAATGAAGTGTTGCTACCTGTCCTCTATTATTCCAGGTTCCTATCATTCCCCACCCTTTATTACTAAGGAGATCCCTACTATAATAGCATCTCCAACCATATGAACCTCTCCTGAGCTTTTCACCATGTTGGTCCCCTCACTAGTACATTCCTTACCACCTTGGAAAATGGAGTAATCTTTGGGCCCTCCTAAGGAAAACTGTCAGCAAAATGGGCCCAATTGAGCATGTCCAGTGCTCTGAGACTTTTGATTGCTTCCTTCACAGTTATCCATAGCAGTTCTGGCATCTCTATTTTATTTAAGAGAATTATTGCTTTTTCCAAGTATTCAAGAGCCATCTCAGCAACATGGTACAGCAATCACCCATAGCCCAAGCCAGGAATTCAATGCATAGAATGCTCTAGATTGACACTGTTCTCTTAACCAGCTTTATAATTGCCCCCCAGTGTCCAGCACCCTCAGAGTTAACTTTTCTTGTTGCCAGTTTTATAGCTCTTTTAGTGTATAATCTCTTACCCTTAGCAGTCCTAACATTTCTCTAGTTAGTTTATGCTAAGATTTTACATTATTAGTGGTGTGGAGGTCAGGAGAAGTGAGGTCAGTTCCCGAGGAGAAGGACTGACAAGGCATTGGCCTCTTTGGAGGACTTTGCAATGTCTCCAAGCAAGGAGGGGGGCTGTATCTTCAAAGGGATGAATGGGCCATTTTCAGAATTTAGGAATTCAAGATTTCAAGTACATCTACTCAGATATCCTAAGTGTCAGGTTCCACTTTTTCCCTATCAGGGTGCTAGTTTTGACAAAAGAGTTTTCTCTGAAGTTCTGTGACTTTACACATTTAGAACTTTTAGAAGAAAATATAGGTTATCTCTATAACTTTGGACTAGATATGCGTATCTTAAATAAGACACACACACACAAAATCTCAAGGAAATCAAAGAAAATTAACTTTATGAAGAAAAGAGCTTTTATAAAAGCAAAATGACAGATCTAGAAGAGGCATTGCAAGTCAGACTCATGTAGGTTAAAAGTCTATTATTTTCTCTTTCATTCCATTCCTCTCTGTGATCCAATCCCAACACACAGCAAGGCAGTGCCTGGGGACAATGAACAAAAGCAGGGCATGGAAGCAGTGGTTCTGTTACTTAACTCTGAAATCAGATTCATGTGTCTGATGCACAGTAAGCCACTCTCTAAGTCACCAGGTTTGAAGCAGAGGAAGTTTTATAAAGGGTAGCTCAACAAGAAGACAGGGGAGCATTCCCAAATCTGTCTTCATAACTGAGGTTAGAACAAGTTTTTTTATAAAAGTAGGGGTTGAGATTACATACATATTGATGCAAAAGGGCTGGGAAACATGTCTATTCATGAGAAAAGATGGAGCATATACACTGAGCAAACATATATGTAACATATATGCCGTGTTCACTTTGGGGTAGAGACTTAACATCAAAACAAAGCAAAATTTAGTCTCTAACATCAGGAGGTAATCTTAGGGCAAGGAAAAGGGGTTATGGGCATAAACTAGATGGGGTCTTGGGCTCTTATCTCGGGTAAGGAATGGCGGGTCTTATTTGTTCACAGGCCGAACCATATCAGTCGACCTGGAGTCTGGGCTTGTGCAAAGAGACTAATGGATTTATTAATGGAGTCTGAGAAGAAACAATAGCTGATTACAGAGAAAGAGATCTCTGAAAAACAAGCTTTAAATTTTCTGCTAGTTTGAACCTCATTAATCCACCTGGTTTCAGGTGGAAGACTTCATTCTACAGCTCTCAGGATGACACCACTCCACGTTATTCTGGGCATCCTTTTCTGGTTAAGCTCTGCAGCCCAAAGAGCACACCCTTAATGCACAACTTCATTTCTCCCACTGAACATAAGGCTTCACATTTTCACACCTGAAAGGACCTGAGGGTGAGTCTACTGCTTACAGTACATGAGAGTTTTACTGCTGGCCAGATGACAGAGAACTTTGCATTTAGAGATGTTAAACTGAACAGTGTTCACAGACATTTCAGTTGATAGAGAAATGATTGCTTTAAGTGAAGTGATCAGTGGATGAACATCAGTGAATTTGGGACTCCAGTCTAGCATTTACTGACAGGTGAGACATTTGGGATTGCAGGAAGAGGATGCATATGAAAGTGGGGGTGATAGTGCATTGAGTTTGGAGTGGAGTCACTACAGCAGGCAAGGAAGCTGCCAGGCTCCCCAGTAAATGGGTATGTCCTTGCTGTCACCCTCATGGCCACGCTTCCTGCTGTCACTCTGAAGGCAAACAAAACTAAAGCAAGATGTTAAGAGATATGGAAAAATAATATTAAAAAAAATAAAGAGTGGATGACAAAGTTAGGAAGGATTAAAACTGAAATTGAGAGTGGGTTAGGAGAAAAATAGAAATTAGAAATGAAGAATGAGCACATGAATGTAAATAAAGATAAGAGATTAGGAGTTTGTTTTTTTTAAAGATTTTTATTTATTTATTTGAGAGAGAGAGAGTACATGAGAGGGGGGAGGGTCGGGAGGGTGAGAGGGAGAAGCAGACTCCCTGCCGAGCAGGGAGCCCGATGCGGGACTCAATCTAGGGACTCCAGGATCATGACCTGAGCCGAAGGCAGTTGCTTAACCAACTGAGCCACCCAGGCGCCCGAGATTAGGAGTTTTTAAGGATAAATAGGTGAATTTAGGATAGGATAAATAGGTGAAATTAAAGATAAAAGTCAACTGGATTAGTGGATCAAAAGTCATAAAAGTATAGGACATAAAAGATTATTGTTAAAAGCTAAAACCCATTAAATAAAATGTAACAAAGGGAATTAAGGATTAGAAAATATGAATTATGACAAAAAACTAAGAATAAGAAAGACTATAGAAATGTTTGAGATAAAACACATACAAAATGCTTGAAGATTAGATGAATAGATGAGAAAATAATATAAAGGAGTGGGGAGGGAGACAAACCACAAGGAAGCAGAGGGTCTCCTTCATTGTGCTAAATTGCCTCTCTTTGTTTTTGCTGTTCCCACTGTGAGATACAACTTTCTACCTTCTATATCTGGCTAGTGACTCTATATCCTTCAAAACTCAAGTTCAGGAGGCAACATATACACACACACACAAACACACACACCTTTTTACCCAAGCTGGGTTAAATACTTCTCTGTGACCTAACAAAATCCTACATATATTTTGGATCAATATTTCTCTCTTACCTTGCCCTCCTCAGGACCTTACTTTCATTCTTTGCTGTACAAAGAAATAATATTATAATCACTTTTTAAAAAGATTTTATTTATTTATTTATTTGAGAGAGAGAGAAGGAGCAATAGAGAGGGGCAAAGGGAGAGAGAGAAGCTGACTTCCTGCTGATTAGGAAGCCCAACTCAGGGCTCAATCCCAGGACCCAGGGATCATGACCTAAGCTGAAGGCAGACACTTAACCAACTGAGCCACCCACCCAGGCACTTCTATAATCACTTTTAAATAAGATAAAAATAAGAAGCTTTATCAAATCCTGGAGGGTTTTTTGGACTATAACCATTCAGCAAGTATTTCCTAAATATTCACTCTGTGCCAAGTTCTGTGCTAGGATCTGTGAATACAGAGATCAATAAGACCTAATACTTGTCCTCAAAGAATTAATAATGAGTTGGAGAGATAGCTTAGTAAGCAAAAATTACAGCAGAATGACCCTGAAAAACATATGAGTTTTACTTTTCAAAATTAGTTTATTTTGACATCACATCTAACATTAAGCCTCTCTACATTAGTAAAACTTCCATTCTCTGTTTCCAGAGCTACATCCTAAAAGGAATTTTGAGTGTCCTTCAGTAAAGATTTTATAACACAGTAATAGAAAAAGCAGTCTATTTGAGGCATCCTTGGGAAAACAGTGTAAAGCAAAACATTCATTTGGTCAGCTACCTTATTTCACCAGGGTGATGCACTGCTGGGCTGGAGCATTTGATGGAGGTGCTCAGGGCAGGAAGTCCATAAATTCTTGTTAATAATTTTAAGGTGCCTTTGCCTCTGAGCACAGGCATAAGAGGCAAAGCCCCACAGTGTATCTACATACATAAATTCTGTTTTATGAGATGCTACTTAGACTCATTTTGTGGCTAGAGGAAAAATCAATAATATAAATTCCAAAAAATAGTTCTTTAAGAAAAATAAAACTTTTCTTCCCTTCAGATTGAAGAGTTTACGAAAAGACTGGTATTGATGAATAGAGCTATCAGATTTATGTTTATCACCATGCTTTATATTGTCTTGCAGGGGTTCATTTTCCATAACAAAAATAAACTCTTCCCTCCTATGATGGCTTTAATGGGATGGAAATTACTATAACTTCCTAATTTAAGAATTTACTTGGGATGATTACTGGAAAAATATTTAGAATTTTATTTCAAGATACATAGTATACCACAACCTCCTTAAGTTTTAGGTAATTGGCATTTATCAACATTCATTCTTTTATGAAAAGAGAGAATTGAGAAAGAAATGCATGACCCAGGACTTGGAGTCATAAGGCTAAAGGGTTCCAGAATCTGTGTTGTAATGACTTAGTTATACAAATTACTCAACTGGTCCAGCCCTCAGTTCCTTCATCTGAGAGGTAAAGACCCTTTTTACCATGTAGTAAGGATCACATGTAATTACATATATGAAATCCTGTAAACAGAATATCAGTACACAAATATAAGGAGGAATCATCTGAGATATATGGTCAAAAACACAGTGCAATTCCTTAGTCAGATCTAACCTTACTCACTGGCACAATAAGACATCAAAAAAGTCCTTTTGGAGAAGTAACTTTACACTAAAGACAAATCTGACAAGTTTGGAAGGTGTCAGAAATGTGATTCATCATCTATCATATGTGCCAGGCATTATTTCAATGTCTTACTATATATTAATTCATTTATTCTTTACAACAACTTGAAGGTGGATTATAATTATTCACACCATTTACAAATAATAAAATTGAGGTTCAAAAACTAAAATAACTTTCTAAAAAATGTTGTCATGATCCTTTTGAAATACCAGGTATTAAGCTGATAATGTTTCCTATGTATGATTTTAAGTCATTGAATTAGAGATTGCCCAGATATTAATTTAAGATTTGTTTCGAGAGCTGAATTAATAGTTCAGCCAATCAAAAGTGAGTCTAAATTTCTAATGCCTGGGTTACCAAAGTAAATGAATGCAAGGAATTTTTCCTTGATTTATAATGAATTAACCTTGGTGATGATGGACTAGAAAGCAGGATGTCCCTTCTTCTGGAAGTAGGAAAAGAAAAAGAAGACTACATAAAAATAGTCTTGTACAGACTCCAGAGATGCAGTGTTTTGTTCCAATGACAGAATTGTTTCTGGATGATGCCTTAAACCTAACCTCACTTCCCCCAGTTCCAGCTGATATCAAGCACAGCTTTAGTTCAGAAGGAGCCAATACCAACCATATGTTCTAAAAGTCCTATTATTATCATGGGCAATTCAGTATGTCCACATTTGGAGGATGGGAGTAAGTTAGAGTGGGAAAGCAAATAAGGCTTTTCTAAACGTAAAATTTATATCTTCCTATCTTATAATTCTAGTTCTCAGTCTTGTACTTTAAGCTAAGAGATGATATTCCAAGGAAGCCAACAAAGGTCCAATCCAGAGTCCTAAAACCTAAGACTACATGTTTTTCAGAATTCATAATTTTTCAGATATTAGAAATATAATTCATGATTTTATCATAATTATGTAACATCCCCCACAGGGTCTAGGGCGGCCCATAATCAAACAATTTAATATCTTTGCAGCAAAGTGTATGAATATTCTAGCAAAGTGGAATGATAAAAACTATAAATAATACCACATTAGAATGAAATAGTTTTGACATAAAATGAACTTGCTACACACTTAAGAAAAAACTTTTGGTTTTTGTATTTGAATTCTGGGCCTTTTCCATTATTCCTTGAGGCTAAAACCAAAGTGATCTTGTAGAAAGCTACAACCTCCAGGAGACCAGTATTAGAATATCAAGCTTCCTAAATAAGGCTAGCTACTAAAAAAGAGTGCCCTCTGGCCTTTGTTATTTCCTTTCTTCTGCTAATTTGGTCTTAGTTTGTTCTTACTTTCCAGTTCCTTGAGTTATGAAGGTAAGCTATTGGGGTTTTTTTGAGATTTTTCTTTTTTTCTGAATGTAGGGTTTTATACCTACGAACTTCCCTCTTAGTACTGCTTCTGCAGCATCCCATAAGTTTGGAATTTTGTGTTTCCATTTTCATTTATTTCAAGGTATTTTTTTATTTCCTTTTTTTTTCTAAGATTTTATTTTATTTATTTGAGAGCAAGAGAGAGTGAAAGAGAGAGCACAAGAGGGGTTAGGGCCAGAGGGAAAGGCAGACTCCCCACGAAGCAGGGAGCCCAATGCAGGACTCGATCCCGGAACTCCAGGATCATGACCTGAGCTGAAGGCAGTCGCTTAACCAACCAAACCACCCAGGCACCCCTGATTTCTTTTTTGATCTCTTCTTTGACCCACTTGTTCAGGAATATGTTGTTTAATTTCCACATATTTGTAGATTTTTCGGCTTTCCTCCTGCTATTGATTCTAGTTTCATACCACTGTGGTCAGAAAAGACCAGGTACTGTTTTTTTTATGCCTGCAAAACATCAGTTAACAAAACAATAATGCCTTCTTTAGTGAAATGAGATGAACATTTTAAGTCTACAAAACTCCTAACAGAATTGGGGGATCTCCTAGAAGTGTTCTGCCTAGAGAATCAGTTATTCTTTCCCATGGCTCTCACCTGAGTGTTGTTTCTGTAAAACTTCAAAAGTTCTCTTCTCTATGAACTGCAAGTGACCTTGGAGTCAGAAATTGCTTTGCCTGTGTAAATAGACAATTATTTTACTGAACACTACAGGGTCTATAAGTCAACTGAGACAATCAAGTAGCAGTAGGGTATCAATCTAAAGAGAGACTCTTGCCCTTGCAGGCATTTCTTCATTTGAATGCACAGCTGCAACTACTATTCCAATAGCAAAATCTTAATTACACTCAATCAACAACAAAGATATTTCTATTTATGATCTGTCCAAGGTCATTTATTTTTGCTGTTATCCAACCTGTGTTAAGTATCCAAAAAATGAAAAGATTTCTAAGTCTTTGGATATACACATATCCCAAATAAAAGATATATTTCCTTGATCCAATAATCTACATAATTGGATTTTAAATAGAGAAAAAGAAATGTTAACAGCAGCATAAAGGTCATAGAAGCAAAAGATTCTCTCTAAAGAGAGAATTGAAACCATATAATTATTTCATTTTTCTTTTACATTTTAAGCCATATTTAGAAAACAGTATACAATAAGGATAGCTTTGAAAAAGCAGATCTCACAAATTTAATGAGATCATATTTTGTAACAAAGTAACCAGTCTGAAAAATTGAAGGAAGTATGTGAAGTACATGCCTAGATATTGACAATATTGTCTGTTTTCTGTATTTATTGAATATTTGCTATATGCCAGGCATTGTGCTAGGAACTGAAAATAAAAAATCAAGAAGACAATGTCCTTATCCCATTAAATATTCTCAATATTGAGAAAGATATATATAAATAGAAAGTTTTATTTAAGTATTCATGTTTCCCCCAAATTAAAATTTTAATGGCAAGAGTACACAGAAATTGATACTTTCATGTATTGCTGAGGAGAATATAAATTGATTGAGGTGTCTTTTTAGAGTGTATTTTTGTGACACTTATCAGAGGACTTCAATATATGCTTCCTCAAGCAAATCCATTTCTGGGAACTCATCCTAAAAAAAAATAACTGTGAAGCTGCACAAGGATTTATCTAAAAGAAATTTCATTACACAATTTTTTATAATGTTACAAGATTGGCAACTACTTAAAAGGCAACAATATAGAATCTGGCCAAATTATTTAACACCTATGAAATAGTGCATGGCCATTTAAAATAATGTTATCAATATTATGAGGAAATGTTGGCTATGTTGTCAAGTGGTTTTTTTCTTAAATAGGCTACAAAGCAACATGTTCAATATAATGCTATTTTTGCAGAAACAATTTTATATGCAAAGGGACGAACTGGCAAGAATCACCTCTCATTTTCTCCATCAGTGGGAAGCCAATAATCAAAATAATTTAATCATAGTTGGCACCATTCCTTCTAGTGCCAAAAAGAACAACCATTGACAACCAGCATGGTTTTTGTTGTGATTCAGCCAAGTTTTAGGTCTGGTGAGAAAGAGCAAAATGCTTCTCAGCATAATAATGGGGCCGTCTGTTGTTCACAAAGGACAAAAGAAAAAAAAAGAAAAAAGAAAAAAGGCAAGGAAAAATGTCCTTTCCTTATTACCAGACCAGCCTGTGTTTTCTCAGAGGAAAATTAATCCTTGTCTTGTGAGGACATACTCCACCGGTCATTTAGTTAAGAGAAGCTGCTTTCAAATGTGAAGAGGCTGAACTGGTACTAAGAGACTGGCATTCACCCTTCTTCACAGGAGAAAGGTCCACTGCCCTCTGTCATTTGTTCTGTCTAGTACAGGAGTCAGCAAACTATGACCTAGGGGCCAACTCCATTCTGCAGCCTATTTTTGTGTGGCACACAAGCTAAAAATTGTTTTTACATTTTTTAATGTTGAAATATATATATATGTATATATATATTAAAGATTTTATTTATTTATTTGAGAGAAAGCATGAGCAAGGGAAGAGGGAGAAGCAGACTCCCCACTGAGCATGGAGCCCCTTGCAGGGCTCCATGTACAGGGCTCAATGCCAGGCTCAATCCCAGGACCTTAAGATCATGACTTGAGCTGAAGGCAGAACAAGCTGAGCCACCCAGGCACCCCTCAAAAATATATTTTTTAAAACAATGTCATGTGACATGAAAATTACATGAAACTCAGATGTCAGTGCCCATAAATAAAGTTTTATTGGAACACAACCATAGTCATTTATTTATATACTGTCTATAGCTATTTTCTGCTACATCAACAGAGTTGTATTGCATCAGAGAGAGTATGGCTCATAAAGCCTAAAAAAGCCTACTATTTAGATCTTTCAAAAAAAGGTTTACTGAACCTTGGTCTAGTAGAGACATCCTCAGTGTGCTTCTCAGCAAAGCTCAGCTGGCATTCAAGTTTGCAATACCTCCTGTGAGGAGATGGGCAGCTTTCCAAGGGAAAAACTTGCATTGCAGGTTAGAATGATTTAAAGTATCCCTTCCTTCCTTCCTTTGAAGGGTTACAAAGAAAACTCTGAATGTTGGTCACCGTAAAACTTACCTCATATAAGTTTGCAAAATCCTCTGCTTCAGGACCTAAAATGGGAAGGAATCCTGACACACCCAGGTTACATATAAATGTAACACAAGTACTGATATCCATCCCCACCCCCACCCCTCATTTCAAGGTTCAGCTTCCTTTAAAATACCCTAAAAAGTGAAGCTTTCTTTAAGTCTCTCCCAAGCTGTCCACTCAGAAGTTCCTCTGGGGCAGCAGTTTCTCCTGGCTTAGCCACGGGCCACCTGTCTGCTGCTCCTCTTCATCTGGAACTCATGGACAGACTCTTATTTGGACACCATCCCCTCTCTACAAGTACTAGCGAGAGAGGACAGTGTGCAGCATTCTTCCCTTTTATTCTCTGGAAAACCACTGGCCAAGCCTACAAAGATACAAATTATTTTCTACTCCTAGCTTTTTTGCCTCCAAATGTTCCTTCATCTAAATTTCCCCAAGCAGATGTCTTCTACCTTCCAGAGAACTCCATTCCTTACAAAAAAGATTTATCTTACTCCAGAATCCATTCCCTGTCCCCTTCCCCCAAACCAGGCAGAACTCTTCTCCAAATTTTTTGAATGCAGTCTATAATAATTCTAGGGCAGTGGGTAGTAGAGGGACCTCCAACAGGATGATTAATGGTGGTCATGACATCTCAGGTCATGCAGACAATGGTGGGTGGCTTTGGAAATCCAAGTTTCAAATCAAATCATAAGCCCTCTGTTATGGACTGAATATTTATGTCCCCAGAAAATTCATGTCATAAAGCCCTAATCCCTAATGTGATGGCACTTGGAAGTTGGGCCTTTGGAAAGTAATTAGGTTTAGACGAGGTCATGAGAGTGGGATTAATGTCCTTATTAGAAGAGGAAAAGAGAACAAAGCTCTCTTTCTCTCCACCATGTGAAGATAAAGAGAGAAGCCAGGAAAAGTGTTCTTGCCAAGAGCTGAATCAGCTGGCATTTTGGGATTTTGGGTTTCCAGCCTCCAGAATTCTGAGGAATAAATGTCTGTTTTTAAGCTACCCAATCTACGGTATTTTGTTATGGCAACCCAAGCTGATGAAGGCACCCTCCAAATAAGGTCACATTCTCAAACTTTGTTAATGAACTGCATATGAATGTGTTTAATCTGACCAATCTTTTCTAGTAGGTAACTAATGGACAAAGCACTACATACTAACACACACACACACACTCACATGCACTCAAACAATATACTTGCATGTACTTACCATACATCTCCCAAGGACAAAAACTACTTGTCAAAAACTATAAAATATTTGTTGGGCGCCTGGGTGGCTCAGTTGGTTAAGCGACTGCCTTCAGCTCAGGTCATGATCCCAGGATCCTGGGATCGAGTCCCGCATCGGGCTCCCTGCTCTGCGGGGAGCCTGCTTCTCCCTCTCCCACTCCCCCTGCTTGTGTTCCCTCTCTCGCTGTGTCTCTCTCTGTCAAATAAATAAATAAAATAAAATAAAATTTAAAAAAACTATAAAATATTTGTTAACGTTGTTTGTATGGCTGCAATGTAACTTCCTTTTCCATCCCTTCTATAAAAGCTTTATCAAAGTCTATGTAAGATCATTAAAGTCTATAATTCATGGTAAATGAATTCTTTTGTGGAAAGACCAGAAAGACATGACATTTCATGTGGATCAATATGGTGTGGTAAACATTATGCATTTACTTAACCAGAAGTCTGTTTAGCCAGAAAAGCGACACTATTAGGCCTCTGAGATAAAAGCAACAATATTAGGCCTCTGAGATATTTGCAGAAATCTAAAGGGGAGGCTTTAAGCCACCATAAACTGCAGAATAAGAATCAAACTATAAATTGATCTTTGTTGGCCAGGGAGATATCAGTTATAATTTTAACATGTAAGTTTTAATTTTGTAGCAGTTATAATGTTTTAGTTGTGTTATGCACTGAATTGCATCCTCCCAAAATTCATATTTTGAAGTCCTAACCTCCACTGTAATTATTTTGGGAGATAATTAGGTTTAGAAGAGGTAATGAGAATGGAATCTCCATGAAGGCATTAGTGCCTTTATAAGAGGAAGACCTCGCTCGCTCTCTCTCTCTCCTTCTCCCTCCCTCTTTCTCTTTCTTTCTTTCCCCCTCTCCCTTTTCCTCTCCCTCTTCTTCTCCCTCTTCCTCTCCTTTTCCATGTGCACATACTGAGTAAAAGCCATGTGAGCACACAGTATGAAAGTGGTATCTGCAAGCCAGGAAGAAGGCTCATACCAGAGCCCAACTATGCTGTTACCCTGATCTCAGGCTTCCAGTCTCCAGAATTGTGACAAAATACATGTCTGTTGTCTAAGACACTCAGTCTATGTTATTTTGTTATAGCAGCCCAAGCAAAAGAGGAAATCAGTTTTGAGAAGTGAGGTGCTGCTCTAACAAATACCTAAAAATGTAGAAGTGGCTTTGGGTAATGGACAGAGGCTGGAAGAGTTTTGAGAGACATGCTAGAAAAAGTAGAGATTTCTGTGAAGAGACTGTTAAAGGTGATTCTGGTGAGACCTCAGAAAGAAAAGAGGAGAGCTATACAGAAAGTTTCCATCTTCTTAGAGAATACATAAATAATCATGAACAGAATGTTGGGAGAAATATGGATAGTGAAAGCCATTCTGGTGAGGTCTTGGATGGAAATGAAGAACATGTAACTGGACAATGGAGAAAATTTGATCCTTGTTATAAAGTAGCGAAAGACTTGGCTGAATTGTGTTCATGTTCTAGCATTTTGTAGAAGGTAGACATTTGATAAAATTATATTATTTAGCTGAGGGAATTTCTAAGCAGAGTGTTGAAGGATTTGCTAGTTTCTTTCTGATTGCTTATAGTAAATTTCAAGAAGAAAGAAAGAAATTTAAGAAAGAATTGTGAAGCAAAAAGAAACCAGAACTTAAAGATTTGGAAAATTCTCAGCCTATCCATATTTCAAAGAATACCAAGAGTATGGCTGAACAACCATTTGATAAGATTAGCATAGATGTGAACCACAGACCTAATCAGTCATCCCAGTGGAAACACTGCCAGTTTGAACTGAAGGGGAAATAAATGGGACAAAATGAAGTGTCTTAGTCAGTTTGCACTGCTAGAACAGAATACCATAGTCTTGGTGTCTTATAAACAATACAAATGTATTTCTTAGTTCTGGAGGGTGGGAAGTCTAAGATCAAGTCACCAACAGATTTAGTGTCTGGTGAGGGCCTGCTTCCTAGTTCATAGACATCTGTCTTTTCACTATAACCTCACGTGGCAAAAGGGGAGAGGGAGCTCTCTGTGGGGTCCCTTTCATAAGGACACTAATCTCATCATGAGGACTCCACAGTCATGATCACTGCTCAAAGGCCCCCACTTCCAAATACCACCACATTGAGAATTAAGTTTCAACATATAAATTTTATTTTATTTTTGTATTTAAATTAAATTAGCCAGCATATAGAACATCATTACATTCAGATGTAGTGTTCAATAATTCATCCGTTGTGTATAACACCCAGTGCTCATCACATCACATGCCCTCCTTAACGCCCATCACTCACGTACTCCATCCCCCTACACACCTCCCCTCCAGAAATCCTCTGTTTCCTACAGTTAAGAGTCTCTCATGGTTTTTCTCCCTCTCTGATAACTTCCCATTCAGTTTTCCCTCCCTTCCCTTATGATCCTATGCACTGTTTCTTATATTCCACATCTGAGTGAAACCATATGATAATTGTCTTTCTCTGACTGACTTATTTCACTCAGCATAATACCCTCTAGTTCCATCCACATTGATGTAAATGCTAAGTATTCATCCTTTCTGATGGCTGAGTAATATCCATTGTATATATGAACCACATCTTCTTTATCCAGTCATCTATTGATGGATATCTTGGCTCTTTCCACAGTTTGGCTATTGTGGACATTGCTGCTATAAACATCGGGGTGCAGGTGCCCCTTTGAATCAATACATTTGTATCTTTGGGGTAAATACCTAGTAATCCTGTGTCATAGGGTAGCTCTATTTTTAACTTCTTGAGGAACCTCCATACTGTTTTCCAGTGTGGCTGTATCAGCTTGCATTCCCACCAACAATGTAAGAGGGTTCCCCTCTCTCCACATCCTAACCAACATTTGTTGTTTCCTGTTTTGTTCATTTCAGCCATTCTGACTGGTGTGAGGTGGTATCTCATTGTGGTTTTGATTTGTATTTCCCTGATGGCAAATGATTTGGAACATTTTTTCATATGTTTCTTGGCCATTTGTATGTCTTCTTTGGAGAAATGTCTGTTCATGTCTTCTGTCCTTTTCTTGGCTGGGTTATTTGTTTTTTGGGTGTTGAGTTTCATAAGTTCTTTATATATCTTGGATACCAGCCCTTTATCTGATATGTCATATGTGAATATCTTCTCCTTTTCTGTAGGTTTCTTTTTAGTTTTGTTAACTATTTCCTTTGCTGTGCAGAAGCTTTTCATCTTGACACCAATAGTTCATTTTTGCTTTTGTTTCTCTTGCTTCAGGAGATGTATCTAGCAAGAAGTTGCTGTGGCCGAGGTCAGAAAGGTTGCTGCCTGTGTTCTCCTCTAAGATTTTGATGGATTCCTGTCTCACACTTAAGTCTTTCATCCATTTTGAATTTATCCTTGTGTATGGTGTAAGAAAATGTCCAGTTTCATTCTTCTACATGTGGCTGTCCAATTTTCGCAGCACCATTTGTTGAAGAGATGGTCTCTTCAACAATGGTTTTTTCCATTGGATATTCTTTTCTGCTTTCTCAAAGATTAATTGACCATAGAGTTGAGGGTCCCTGTCTGGTCTCTTTATTCTGTTCCATTGATCTATGTGTCTGTTTTTGTGCCAGGACCATGCTGCCTTGATGATCACAGCTTTGTAGTATGGCTTGAAGTCAGGCATTGTGATGCCACCAGTTTTGGTTTTCTTTTTCAACATTCCTCTGGCTATTCTGGGTCTTTTCTGATTCCATACAAATTTTAGGATTGTTTGTTTCAGCTCTGTGAAAAATGTTGATGGTATTTTGTATAGGGATTGCACTGAATGTGTAGATTGCTCTGGGTAGCATAGACATTTTCACAATATTTATTCTTCCAATCCATGAGCACAGAATGTTTTTCCATTTCTTTGTGTCTTCCTCAATTTCTTTCATAAGTGTTCTGTAGATTTTAGAGTACATATCTTTGGTTAGGTTTATTCCTAGGTATCTTATGGTTGTTGGTGCAATTGTAAATGGAATCGATTCCGTAATTTCTCTTTCTTCTGTCTCATTATTAGTGTATAGAAATGCAACTGATTTCTGTGCATTGATTTAATAACTTGCCATGTTGCTGAATTTCTGTAAGAGTTCTAGCAATTTTGGGATGGAGTCTTTTGGATTTTCCACATCAAGTATCATGTCATCTGCATAGAGTGAGAGTTTGACTTCTTTGCAATTTCAATGCCATTTACTTATTTTTGTTGTCTGATGGCTGAGGCTAAGACTTCTAGTACGATGTTGAACAGTGGTGAGAATGGACATCCCTGTGTTGTGTTCCTGACCTTAGGGGAAAAGCTTTTAGTTTTTCCCCATTTAGAATGATACTCTCTGTGGGCTTTTCATAGATGGCTTTTATGATATTGAGGTATGTTCCCTCTATCCCTACACTGTGGAGAGTTGTAATCAAGAAAGGATGCTGTATT
This sequence comes from Mirounga leonina, assembly GCF_011800145.1. Lineage (NCBI taxonomy): Eukaryota > Metazoa > Chordata > Mammalia > Carnivora > Phocidae > Mirounga > Mirounga leonina. The sequence goes on along the minus strand of NW_023270387.1, from coordinate 31,509,196 downwards.
TTGTCAAATGCTTTTTTTTGCACCAATCGGAAGGATCATATGGTTCTTATCCTTTCTTTTATTAATGTGATGTATCATGTTGATTGATTTGATTTGCAAATGTTGACCCACCCTTGCAGCCCAGGAATAATCCTTTTAATGTATTGTTGGATCCTATTGGCTAGTATCTTGGTGAGAATTTTGGCATCCATGTTCATCGGGGATATTGGTCTGTAATTCTCCTTTTTGGTGGGGTCTTTGTCTGGTTTGGGGATCAAAGTAATGGCCTCATAGAATGAGTTTGGGAGTTTTCCTTCCCTTTCTTTATATTGAATCAGCTTCAGAAGAATAGGTATTAGGTCTTCTTTAAATGTTTGGTAGAATTGCCCTGGGAAGCCATCCAGCCCTGGATTCTTATTTTTTGGGAGATTTTTGATTACTGATTCAATTTCTTTGCTGGTTATGGGTCTGTTCAGGTTTTCTATTTCTTCTTGTTTCAGTTTTGGTAGTTTATAAGTTTCCAGGAATGTATCCATTTCTGCCAGATTTCCTAATTTGTTGGCATAGAGTTGCTCATAATATGTTCTTAAAATTGTTTGTATTTCCTTGGCATTGGTAATCATCTCTCCTATTTCATTTATGATTTTATTAATTTGGATTCTTTCTCTTTTCTTTTTGATAGGTCTGGCTAGGGGTTTATCGATCTTATTAATTCTTTGAAAGAACCAGCTTCTAGTTTCATTGTTCTGTTCTACTGGTTTTCTGGTTTCTATTTCATTGATTTCTGCTCTAATATTTATTATTTCTCTTCTCCTGCTGGGTTTAGGCTTTATTTGCTGTTCTTTCTCCATCTCCTTTAGGTGTAAGGTTAACTTGTGTATTTGAGACTTTTCTAATTTTTTGAGAAAGGCTTGTATTGCTATGTACTTCTCACTTAGGACCTCCTTTGCCATATCCCAAAGTTTTGATCACTTGTGTTTTCATTTTTATTTGTTTCCATGAATTATTTTTAATTCTTCTTTAATTTCCTGGTTGACCCATTCATTCTTTAGTAGGATGCTCTTTAACCTCCAAGTGTTTGAGTTCCTTCCAATTTCCTCTTGTGATTGAGTTCAAGTTTCAAAGTGTTGTGATCTGAAAATATGCAGGGAATAACCCCAATCTTTTGGTACTGTTGAGACCTGATTTGTGACCCAGTATGTGATCTATTCTAGAGAAAGTTTCATGTGCACTAGAGAAGAATGTTTATTCTGTTGCTTTCAGATGAAATGCTCTGTATATATATCTGTGAAGTCCATCTGCTCCAGTATGTCATTCAATGCCCTTGTTTCCTTGTTGATCTTCTGCTTAGATGATCTGTCCATTGCTATGAATGGGGTGTTGAAGTCCCCTACTACTATTGTATTATTATCAATGTGTTTCTTTAATTTTGGTTATTAATTGGTTTATATAATTGGCTGCTCCCATGTGGAACATAAATATTTATAATTATTAGATCGTCTTGTTGGATAGACCCTTTAAGTATGATATAGTGTCCCTCTTCATCCCTTACTACAATTTTTTGTTTAAAATCTAATTTGTCTGATATAAGGATTGCTATCCCAGTTTTCTTTTGAGGTCCAATAGCATGATAAATAGTTCTCCACCCTTCACTTTCAATCTGGAGGTGTCTGGGTCTAAAGTGAGTCTCTTGTAGACAGCATAAGGATGGGTCTTGCTTTTTTATCCAATCTGATACCCTGTGTCTTGATTGGAGCATTAAACCCATTTATATTCAGAGTAACTATTAAAAGGTATGAATTTGGTGACATTGTATTGCCTACAAAGTCCCTGTTTCTGTAGATTGTCTCTGTTTCTTTCTGGTCTATGTTAATTTTGGGTTCTCTCTTTGTTTACAGGATCCCTTTTAATATTTCTTGCAGGGCTGGTCTAGTGGTCACAAATTCTTTTAGTTTCTGTTTGTCCTGGAAGCTCTTTATCTCTCCTTCCATTCTGAATGACAGCCTTGCTGGATAAAGTATTCTTTGCTGCATGTTTTTCTCATTTAATATCCTGAATATATCATGCCAGCCCTTTCTGGCCTGCCAGGTCCCTGTGAATAGGCCTGATGCCAATCTAATGTTCCTACCTCTGTAAGTTAAAGACCTTCTATCTCAAGCTGCTTTCAGGATTTTCTCTTTATCTCTGAAATTTTCAAGCTTCACTATTATATTTCAGGGTGCTGATCTATTTTTACTGATTTTGAGGGGGGTTCTCTGTGCCTCCTGGACTTGAATGCCTGTTTCATTCCCCAAATTAGGGAAGTTCACAGCTATGATTTTCTCAAATATACCTTCTGTCCCTCTCTCTCTTTCTTCTTCCTCTGGGACCCCAATAATTCTAATATCATTTCATTTTATGGTATCACTGATTTCTCGAAGACTCCCCTCATGGCCTGTTAGTTGTTTTTCTCTTTTCCTCAGCTTTCCTCCTTTCCATCATCTTGTCTTCTACGTCACTGACTCTCTTTTCTCCCTCATTTACTCTAGTCATTAGAGCATCCATTTTAGACTGCATCTCAGTTAAAGCATTTTTAATTTTGGCCTGATTAGATTTTATTTCTATACTAAGGGATTCTCTATTGTCTTTTATGCTTTTTTTCAAGCCCAGCTAATAACTTTATAATTGTTGTCCTGAATTCCAGCTCTGACATTTTATTTATATCCATATCCATTAGGTCTGTGGCAGAGAGTATTACCTCTGGTTCTTTCTTTTGTTGTGAATTACTCCTTCTAGCCATTTTGCCCAGAGAAGAATTGATGAAGGAGAGAACAAAATCAAAAATATCAACCATGACCCAAATGAAATACACACTAGACAAATCAGAAGAAGTCAGAAACCAAAAAAGAAGAAAAAGGAAGAAAAGGGAGGGAAGAATATAATCTCACAGGTGGACAAAACAGGGTGATCCACTCCATCCTGGGTGTATTTTCATCTGTTTGTTAGAAGACACTAAATCTGCAAATTGTTAAGAAAGCAAAATTTATATATGTATACATATAAAAAAATAAAATTGAATATAGTGAAAGGAAGCGAAACATGAAGAATATATCTATAAAATGTAAATGTAAAAATGAAAATTACAAAATGACTTAAAAACAAAGAGTTGATAAGAAACTAGTTGAAAAGGGGAAAAAAAAGAAAAAGGAAATTTTAAACTGAAAGACTAAAGACTCATGAGAAAAAATCTCTAATTCTATATAATACTTTCCCTAGTACAGGAGTTTTTTGGTTCTGAGTGATTTGCAAGCTTAGTATTCACCTGAGGATCCTGCTGGTCTTTTGGGGAAGGGGCCTGTTGCACTGATTCTCAGATGTCTTTGCCTGGGCAGTTTCACCACCCCTTCCAGGGGCCCGGGCTCAGTGTAAGCTGCTTTGGGTTGCTCTATGTGGCTTTTGTTCCCTGAAGGCTTTTTGCACTGCTTTAGAGGATAAGAAAAATAAAAAAATAAAAAATAATGGCAGGCCCCAGATCTCCAGCTATGGAGCTGAATGATCATGAACCCCACTCTTCAGTGCACCCTCAGGGAAAGTCAGTCCATCCCTTTCATGTGCACTAAACTCCACAGACTCCTGCAGGGCACACCCACACCAGTCCTCCCAAGGAGGGAGAGGTGTCTCACAGTGGCCCTGCTGCTTGCTGGGCCCCTGCTCTGGGAGCATTTGCCCAATCCTGCAGGTACCCATGCTGCTCCTCCCAGGGAAGGAGCAGGGTTTCCCAGCAGTTGTCACTTGCTGGACCCCTGCTTGGAGAACAGTCCCCCAGTGGCACCACAGTTTGTGGTTTATGGCAACTCCTAGGTGAGAGACCACTCTAAGGCACACTAATTGTAGCCTGCTTCCCCACTCCAATGCTTGAGAACTTTGTCACACCCAGGCACCCCCATTCTTTCTGTGACCCTAGGGATCCTGAAACCACACTCTCCCACCTAGGATTCTGCCCCGCTTTGCCACCTGATCACCTTTCAGGCAGGGACGTCTCTCACTGGATCAGACTCTAAAAGTTCTGATTTTGTGTTCAGATGCTATATCACTTTCTGGTAGCTGGCTTAAGGAGGCTTCCTCCCCCATGATTTATCTTCCAATATATTCCCTCAGATTCACGTCTCTGCACCTCCTACCTTGCAAAAAATGGTTGGTTTTCTATTTGTAGAATTGTAACAATTCTTCTCTTAGATCTCAGGTTGAATTCACAGGTATTCAGAACAATTTGATAGATATCTAGCTGAATTTAAGGGACCAGATGAAACAAGGTTCTCCTACTCTTCCACCATCTTTCCTTCCTCCTCCCAACATATAATTTTTTTAAAGATTTTCTTAATTTATTTGAGAGAGAGCATGAGAGAGAGAGAGAGAGCATAAGCAGGGGGGATGGGCAGAGGCAGAGGGAAAAAGCAGACTCCCCGCTGAGCAGGGAGCCCAATTTGGGACTCAATCCCAGGACCCTTAGATCATAACCTGAGCCAAAGGCAGATGCTTTACTGACTGAGCCACCCAGGTGCCCCATATAAATTTTAAGGAGACACAAATACTCAGTCTACAGCATGAATGAAAACTGTCAAACTTCTTTAGATGCTACAGGACCAGATTATAGAGCTATTCAGTTGCAAACATGCTCTATTCTTCAAGACAAGGGAAGAATGACCCCTGAGGCAATTCAAAGATTATCAGAACTCCCTCCTTGGTTTCTAAGTGCGGGGCTATCACCTCAACTTCAACAGGCTAGAAGGCAACTTCCCTGTAGCTTTGGGGGCATGGCTGCCAGGAGCCTTGGGGGACTGAACCCAGCCCAGCAGAGTCTTGGAGGCATGACCCCCACTAGGCAGAGATGCAGGGGCAAGATTGCCACTTCAGTGGGTCCTGAAGGAAGAGTGCTGAACCAAAGAGGATTGTTCTCCAGCCTTAAGTTCTTCCTTTTGAAGTAATAATGCCTATCATTGTATTTGGGAAGTGCATAACTTATCTATTCTCACAGATTAATTGCTGGAGAAGAATTTTCCCTCAGGATGAATCATCCCTCCAGTTGCACTTATATCTTTTTTTTCATTTTTTTAATTTTTAAAGTAGGCTCCACTCCCAATGTGGGGCTCAAACTCATGACCTTGGGATCTAGAGTTGCATGCTCTACAGACTGAGTCAGCTAGGTGCCCCAGAGTTGCACTTAGATCTAATTCAGATATATTTAGATAAAACTCTAGACTTTGGACTTTAGAGTTGATACTGGAACAAGTACAGATTTTTAGGGCTATTGACATGGATTGAATGTATTTTGTATGTGACAAGAAGATGAATTTGGGGAGCCAGAAACAGAATGTGATGGACTGAATATGCCTCTCCAAAATTTATATTAAACCCCATTGTGATGCTATTAGGAGGTAGGACCTTTGGGAGGTTTAGAGGAAGTCATGAAGATTGGGTCCCCTACGATGGGATTAGAACCCTTAAAGGAAAAAGAAAGAGGCACAGAGCTTCTTCTGTCAGCATGTGAGGACACAGTAAGAAGGCAGCCATGTGCTAGCCAGAAAGAGGGCCCTCTTCTTGTCTACTAGCATCCTAATGTTGGACTTCCCAGCCTCCAGAACTGTGAGAAAGAGATAATCTGTTGTTTAAGCCACCTAGTCTGTTTTGTTTTGTTATAACAGCCCAAACTAAAACAAGCTGCAAATACAGCATGTAGTAAAACCTCAAACTGGTTAATACAATGAGGATATTGATTATCTACATCAATGGAAGCAACAGAGGTATGGTTTTATTTGTCCAGTTCAATCAGACAGATCAGTTCTATTATCAAAGATACAGGTTCTGTCTTTCCCTCTACTCAACTACCATCAGTGCCAGCTTCATCCTGAGTTATCGCTCATAATTCCAAGTTGCTATATTTACCTTTAGAACTTCATGCTTTCTTGTTCATATTAAACAGGAAAAAGAAAGACCTCTCCCACACTTGGGGAATACGCATCCCTTTCTACAACCTGAATGGTTAAAATAAGTCTTGTATCGGGCGCCTGGGTGGCTCAGTTGGTTAAGCGACTGCCTTCGGCTCAGGTCATGATCCTGGAGTCCCTGGATCAAGTCCCACATCAGGCTCCCTGCTCAGCAGGGAGTCTGCTTCTCCCTCTGACCCTCCCCCCTCTCATGCGCTCTCTCTCATTCTCTCTCTCAAATAAATAAATAAAATCTTTAAAAAAAAAATAAATAAGTCTTTTATTAACCCTTGAGTTTCTAGCAGTCTTCAGAGGAAGATCATATACTAAATAGTTTAGACTAATGAGAATCTACCTTCCCTGGAATAGAATAAGCTTTCCCTGTAGTAGAAGAATGAGGTGGATATTCAAACTAAGGTTCCATTAGAAGAAGGAAAACAGGAATAAATAAATGTCAAGTGGGCAAAAACATTATCCATTGCACAATAGTATATATAACTCATTAGAACCCAGTTTTATCTGTGAATTCATATTCTCGGGTTCACTATATCATCCATTTTTCAGACAATACTGAATAATCTACCCAAAGAAAATAACTGCCTAAAAAGTTTGCATATATTCATACATCAATAAAAAGAGCTGTCAGATGTCACATGTCACACCACAGAGTATAATTACATACTCACAGAGGTGACTTCAAGTTCCAAAATAATTTTTAAAAACTAAAGCTAAAAATCAAAATAAGTCTATAGTTTTTATAGTTAATTGTTCAGTTTTCAGTACTTTGACCATAGTCTTTCCATTAACTTTCTCCAGGTTATCCCAAAGTCAGTGCACTTTTTTTTTTCCTATCTTCTTTAGGACAATCTAACCTTGATTCTAACCAGGTATAGTGAATATAAAAAAATAACCATTATTAATGGACTCTCAAAATCCTAACCTCAACCCAGAAAATGGGGAATATTATTTATGAGTACTCCCGTAATCACTGATGACCTCAATCAGAATTTGAACTCAATAAAAGATTTGGTCTTTAGTATATAACACATCTCCACAATATAAGTCAAAAGATTAAAAATAACACAGGCAAACTAGGTTAAAATATAATGGCAGTCATTTAGCGCTGACACTTTACATTGCGCTCTTGAGGTTTCTACTCATAGCAATTACAAATACTTTGATAATCTTCATGGTTTTTTTTTTACTTTTGTGTTTATATGAGTTCTTATAATTATGAGTGGGTGAGCCTTTCTCTTCATTCATTATAATATTTAAATTTAATTGAAAAAGTATCCTTAAAATTTATAAATGGCCTTTTGACAGTACTTCACTACAGTAAAGCAATTTCCTGACTTTCATTAATGACCAGACTGATATCTTTTTAAAACTGAACAATATATCTATTAAAATTACTATTCATCATCTGGGTCTCCTTGTAAGCTTGTTTGATGCCAAGCTGTTATTTTTATAGAAGAAAAGAAAATGGACCAAGCTGGAAGCACTCAATAGGCCTATAACACACTTATAAAAATTTTTCTCAGATAGGGCATGCACTTAATTAGCCTCTAGCAGTCAAAATGTAAGAAATAGAGATACTTAGCAATTTAAAAGATAAGTTATAGGAACAGAGAAAAGAGAAGATGATATGGACTATCTGAAAAGTGAATCAAGGGCCAACCCCATCTTACACACATCTGTTTAAAAGTAATTTTAAGCTATCAAACAACCAGTATTTTGAACACAACCAGTCACTGAGTAATTATGTGACTCCAAGGGATTATTTGCCTAAGGCATTGTGAAAGCAGAGTCTGTAGAAGGCTCCTTGTTCTTGAGTCCCAATTCCAAAGTTTAATAACTGTGTGACTTTGAGCAAGTCACTTGACCTCTCTATGCATCATATTCCTCACCTGCAAAATAGGAATGATAATAATTATACCTTCTATATGGTCATTCATAAATATTTAAAAAGGTGGTATATGTAAAGCGTAAAGTTTAGCACATTGTGAGCCCTTTCTACATGTTACCTATTATAATCAATTTGAAGAAAGAGAAAAAATCAGTTATATATTAAATGAAATTATTTTCAAATTGTCTTTATTAACAATAGAAATAATAAGTAAAGCATATAGTATAGGGAGTGATACATGCTATATATAAAAATAAAATGGGAAGGGAGATAGGGAGAGTAAGGGAAAAGGTAGAGGTTATAGTTTTAATCAGGAGAGGTCTCATTAAACAGGTGACTTTTGAGCAAAGACTTGTCAAAGTTTAGGGAGAAATCAATAAGAATACCTGGAGGAAGGGTGTTTCAGGTAGATGGAATAGTCAGTGCAGTCACATTAGTTTTAAGAACAACAAAGAGGCCGGTTGGGATGGATGGGAATAGAGACGAGGAAATAAGGTTAGAGGAGAAATGGAGACCGTATCATAGAGCCTTGTAGATCATGAGAACTTGGCTTTTTCCCTGAGTGAGATGGGAAGCCACTGAATGGTTTTGACCAAAGGAATAATATGATCAGACCCATATTTTAAAAGGATTGCTCTTGTCACTTTGTAAAGAATAGACAAATAAGGAGATAAAGGTGGAAGTAGGGAAATTAGGTAGGTATTTCAAGCCAAAGATCATGGTAGCTCACATCACAATGATAACAGTGGAAGTGGTAAGAAATGAAAGAACCATACAGATTTCCTAATGGATCAGATTTGAATTTGAGATAGAGAGGAATCAAGTGTGATGCCAAGGTTTTTTGTCCTTAGCAATTATGAAGATAAAGTTATCATCAGCCAAAATGAAGAAGGACTAGGTTTTGGGGACTGGAGGAGAAATCAGCTATTCAGTTTTAGCCATACCAAATCCCAGGTGTCTTCTAGATATCAAAGTGGAAACATATGATTTGGTTAGACAGTTTGATATATGATTCTGATATGTTCAGGAGAAAAGTGCAGACTAGAGATATAAACTTGATAGTCATCAGATGTGGTATCTAAAGCCAGAGAGTGAATGTAGATAAAAAAGATGACCAAGCCCTGGAGTACTCCAATACTAATAGATCAAGTATAAGAGAAGAAGGGAGCACAGGAAACTAAGAAGGAACAATAGTGAGGTAGGAAAAAAAAAACATGAAAATGTGATCTTAGAGCATATGCAAAGAAATTCTATTGAAGAGGAAACAGAGTAATTGTGCAAATTCTGTTAATAGGTCAAGTAAGATGAAGACTGAGTCTTGAACATTAGATTCAACAATATGGTGGTCATTTGTAACCCCAACAAGAACAGAGTTTTCATAGTGTAATGGGGACAGAACCCAATATGAATTTAAGAAAGAATTAGAGGAAAGGAATTGAAAGTAGAAAGCATAGACAAATATTTCTGGGAATTTAATCATTAATCATAAACCTTCTAGATAACCCTGGAAGGTTAAGTATGTGTGTATTCATTTTATAGATAAGAAAACTGAGGCTGAGAGAGAATATTCAACCCAAAATGAAAAAGCTAGCAAAAGGAAGAACTGGGATCTAAATACAGATGTCTAACTTCAAAGATGGAGTTCTTACTCATTCCATGCATTCAGCAAACATATGTTGAGTGCTTACTATGTGCACATACTACATGATACATAGTACTGTTAAATGTTTATCTGAGCAATTATCTAGACAGTGTTTCTCAGAATAGTACAAAGATGACCTGCATCAGAATTAACTAGCAACATCTTAAAAATTTAGATTCCTGAACTTTATCACAGATTCTCTGAATGAGAATATCTGGGGGTTTTAGCATTTAAGGGATTCTTACTCCCACAAAAGTTAAGAGTTGCTTGTCTGGTGAAATATTTTTTTTTCTCCTAATAATGAATTAAAAATATGTATATTTTTTAAATTTCTCCATTTGCTATCCTTTCTATATCTCATTTTCAGCAATGAAAATCCATTTGATAACTCATCCTAACAAATTTTCAATGTTCTGTTTCATAACATTTTTCATAGCTGAATAAATTTATCTGAAATAATAAATGCTTTTTTTTCTACCCAAACCTCTCAACACAAGTTTCCAGAATTTTGCATGATCTCACATATTGTATTTTCTCCTTAAGATGGGGTTTTACTTGATGGCAAGTTAATTAGGAAAAAAAATCTGCTTTTTAAACCAAATTACTGTGTTTAACAAAGGATATGAATTTGGGTTTTTGACTCCAAAGGAGAGGATTCCATTGAAAAGTATTTTTAGTGAAGGGAAAAGTGCACCTATCCATTGTATGTGTCAGATCATTCACTGCTCATGCCATTGATTGAGACAGTAGTTCCACTGGAGTTTTAGAAAATCACCCTATTATAAGTACTTGATCTCTCTTTTCTAATAATTCAAGAACATTGGTTTGCTGCACCTATTCAGAGGATGTTTTATTTTGTCCCAGTTCTTTGCTTTCTATCCAGAAACAGCTGCTCCATCTCCTGTGACACAGGATGTAATAAAATGGAGTAAATGGAGTAGAGTATTTTGATAGATTAATCACTGCGGGGTGTGCAGTGTTCACAGCACTCACGATGAAAGTGAAGAGATTATACCAGAAAGACATCTGTTTTCTAGAGTTGTAAATTGCTAGACTTTGAATCTGCTGTTATTTAGCAGATGTGTAGATTTAATTATTAGGATTGCATAACCATTGGGGAAAGCACAGAATTTTATTGATAGCTTTCCACCTATGGTAATTGCAGAATAAGTAAACTGCCTTTGTCTCCTTCATGAAATAAAACTAAAAAAGTTAAACCCGTAGGGAATGTGTTATTTCTTATTCTTAAGGTGCATATGAACTACTTGTGTTGATACCTATGTATGAATAAAATTCCAACAAATGGGTATAAGTGTTTGAGAATTCTTTTTCTCATAGGATGCCACTCAAGGCCCACTTTCAGTAAAATACTTCAGAGATGCTTATTGGTCCATCATCTGCAAGGCTGAAGATCTTTTTCTGGACTCCTAAGATTTCCAGAGGGTTATCTACAGTTCAGGTTAAAGAAATTTTGGAGACTATTTGCTCCTATCCATTCATTTGGCACTTGAGGAAACTAAGAAGGAAAGAAATACAGTATCTACTAAGTAAGTGTCAAATTAATCTTCAATTTGCTGACTTTCATCCCAGAGCTCAGAACAGAGTTTGTTAGGAGAGGGACTCAAATCTGTTGACTGCTCTCCACAGAATGCCCTGAGGCTTAGCCTTCTCAACCTCTGTGGTTTTATCTTCCTGTGGTTATAGAAATAGTTTGAAGATAATGTTGGAGAAGGTCATCGAGAGGACATGACCTTTGGTTGACCACCATTAAATGACCTGGGCAATCAGAAGCTCCTTATCCCATCTCCTGTCCTTAGAATATATGTTCCACTCACTTTCCCAGAGTGGGAGCTATTTTCTAGGATGCAGCCTTGAGAGAGTAATATGTTCTTGAAACCACCTGGATGGTACACATGAATGAACACAGTTAAGGTCTCTATGTCAACTTTTAAGTTTCCAACAGGTGGGTGCATAGATCTACTTGTCTTGTGGGCACTCAAGACTGTCTCTTAAATTCCTTTGTTTATTAAATCTGCAACCTACCAATCTGGAGTGGTCTGCTTCTTTCTTCAGTCTCTCCTTGCCTTTCATGTCAGGGGCCAGTTCAAATTTCACCAGAGAAATTCCCAAGGTTGCAAACCAACAGGCAAATGGAAGATATTTGACAAAGCTTTAGAGAGATTGTTGGTCCAGATATCAAAGGAACACAAAATTCAAGATTCCATGTCTCCAGGATCTGGTCCCATGTGTACCACTATGTGATTTGTGGTCTTGGCCACATTTGTTTCTTCATTTATGCAATCCCTGGTTAACCTGAGAAACCACTGCCCTGCACCACTGGGATTAAAATCCATTCCACTGACTCTTCTACTGTATAATGCTCTTTCTTCTTTTCCCCAGATGTGCTTGAACCTGATATATAAAGCAAAGGTGCTAAATGATTAACTTCACTTGTCCAGAAAGGGTGGTTCCTCATGATCAGCTCTTTCACAATTTCACAATTTTGGTATTATGTGGATAATTGAAGCAGAGATATGGAACTTATTTGACTAATTGGTTGTGGGGTGCCCACTATATGGCATTGAACAGAGTTCACAGAGTGTCTCTCTCTCATCCTACAGATGCCACAGTGCATATTCTGCCTCCATTCCACCATTATCATAACTGAACCAGGAATCCAGGGAATTATGCCTTGCCTAGAAAGGTACCATTTTCCATCTTCCCCACCTTCGTTGTGATAAGCCTTCAGGAAACGTCACACTCAACCCTAAGCAATCTTTATTGATGTCCCATTGCCTGGGCTCTTATTCACATGGATCTGTATATCTCCTTAATCTGACTGAAGGTTCTACCACTCACTGATCTCTCTGACCATCTACTATACTCTCTAAGGCTCTCTACCTGTCATTGACAGAACACCTTTTATCCTTAACTTCTACAAATATTCCCTCCAATCCTAACAGAAATCTGCTGTCCTCTAAGGATGCTTCTTTGCATGTAGCCAACTCAAGTGGCATCTTTTCTCTCCCACACCACTTGTTTCACTGGGTTTAAGAGGTGATGAAGCTGTCTACTTTATTCCCCATTGCCACTCAAGGATTGTTGTCTTGGCCTCCTCTCTAAAACACTTAAGGCATTGTGAAGTTCAAGCTATTAAACCATACCATCATTGTCCTTCTTTGTTGCATTCATACCCATACCTCCAACTCATTCCCCTTGTTCCTTAAAGAATTTAGCAACTGCTCGCTCTGTCTTCTAAAGAAATATTCTTGTCAAAAATTTTTAATACCTTTTGCTCCTTTTTTTAATACCATCATGCTCAGGAGGAATTTTCAATATATTAAACAAGTATGGAACAGGGACCAATCAACACCAAAAAACTGGTAGGCTACACCTGTGTATACCAGCTATCAGTCCCCCTCAGTTGTCAAATCTACTTCTTATTGTTCATTTTATGTGTCCCCTTACCAAAGAGGCCTTCTCTGATTACTCCATATAAATTAACAACACCTTTCCACAAATCGCCACTTTCTAATTATTTACCTTTTCCAAAGCACAGGTGCCATGTATTTATGAGTTTACTAATATATCATCTTTCTTTTTTAATATTATTTATTTATTTACTTGAGAGAGAGAGAGAGCGCAACGAGCAGGGGGAGGAGCAGAAGGAGAGGGACAAGCAGACTCTCCACTGAGCATGGAACCAGACACGGGGCTTGATCCCAGGACCCAGAGATCACAACCTGAGCCAAAGTCAGACACTTAACCAACTGAGCCACCCAGGTATCCTTAATAATGTATCGTCTTTCTCTTATAACTAGAATATAAGCTACAAGAGAATATGGGCTTTGTTCCCTCCACAGTTGTTATCCCAGTGCCTAGAGGAGTGCCTGACACACAACTGGTGCTCAGGAAATCTTTGTTGAAAAATGATTTTTCACATGTTGGGATGAGCACTGGGTGTTATATGCAACTAATGAATCGTGGAACACTACAACAAAAACTTATGATGTATTATATGCTGGCTAGCTGTACATAATAAAAAAAAGGAAAAAGAATTTTGAACCCAAATAGGAGTTTTAGAGGTGGAATTACCAGACTTCCACTTTATTCTATTTAGCCTTTGAATGTGGATTATTTCCTCAATATTTGAAATAATTTTATATGAATCAGAACATAACACAATTCCACTTTGGAAAAGAGTAAATTTAATGCAAGTATTCCAATATGCACAAAATTCTCAGCAACCACCAATATCCAGGTCTATCTGTACTTGCTGAAATACAGGCACTTAAATCTCATGGAATAAAGTGGTTCATGAAACATCAGAGGTGATATCTTGGGTCATCATATAGACACACTTGTAGAAATAACATCATTTCAACCTAAGATGGTAGGAATATATAAATGAAAAATAGGATTCAGTCAGTGAAAGCAACACTAAATTTCTGCCTCTGCCATGCATAAGTTTCCTGTCTTCCAGAAAATAGCATTAGGAGAAGCACAAGTCATTTATTCATTTGGGGATTTGCCATATAAAATAGAATATATGGCATGAATTGCAGTAAGGGGGTACATTATTCTAAAATTTTCTAACAAGCAAGCCAAGTTTGCCAGGTTCCAAATTAGCATTTAGTCACTTGTCCTATGAGAAAAATGCAAAATTATTTATTTATACCTCTTACAACTTTGCTTGGTTGAAGTTGTATCTGCATAATAGGCAGTGTGCTAGAAGGGGAGGAAATATGCTTATGGCATCTGCCATAAAAAGAAGCTATTAAAATGACAATGTTACTGATTTCTTGAATTTTGAAAATAAGCACTCCATGAAAACATCATTCCACAATAACGGACTAAATTAATGACTTTTATTAACAGAACCCTCACAGTTACTATTCCCTGGATCAGAAGACAGTTTACATTTGACAAAAGGGTTGTCATCTCTAACTATGGGCCCAAGCAGTAGCCATGCTTGATGTAAAAGCTGAGAGCACAGTCCAGCTGAGATGAGGGAGCAAGGCCTTACCATAACCTTTCAACAAGTTCTCATTTAAAGGAGAAAAATAAAAAACAAATTCCAAACTGATGGCAAAGTTTGGAAATATTCAACAAGTCAATTTTAACTTATAAAGGGTACCAGTAACTTATTCTATTAAAAGATATTAGATAAAAAAAACATGATCCAGGGACACCTGGGTGGCTCAGTCGGTTAAGCGTCTGCCTTCGGCTCAGGTCATGATCCCAGGGACCTGGGATGGAGTCCCACATTGGGCTCCCTGCTCCGCGGGGAGCCTGCTTCTCCCTCTGCCTCTGTCTCTCATGAATAAATAAAAAAAAATCTTTAAAAAAAAATGATCCATAAGAAGCACCTTTAAAAATCATTTTTATACATTGTCATTTATAATTTTTGCAAAATTTTGCTCTATACCCTATTTTCTTCATGATGTTTTTATTATTATTTTCTGGGTCTTGGAGAGCCAAATCTGTCCTCAAGTTGGAGCCTGAATGAAGTCACATTTCTCCAGTGCTGAACTATTTACTAGCAAATGCAATTACATTTCCCCCCTTAGACCAACCAGGCCAACCTCTGGAGATGGGGCAGGGTCCACTCCCCCCAAAGCACATGGCTTTGTGGAGCCAGGATAAATACCTGTACAAAATTGAGTATCCATGGGAAATAGAGATGGACAGATGCTGTTCTCACTATAGCAACCTATTCTAAAGAACCAAAGTCAAAATTTGAAAACTGTTATCAAAACACAGCTCTTTATGACTTATATTATTTCCACATGATGTCAAAATAATTTGAATTTTTTTCAAAGTATTCAAACCATCATTTAGTCAAACTTAAAGAGAGACTTAAATTTCTCCTCACCTCCCACAGTGACATCAGGAAAGTCAAGTTGGTATAGTGAGACTTGGCTTCAGACAAATTGTATTGAATCTCAGCTCTGACAATTAATCTCTGTATAACCTTGGTCAAGCCACTTAATTTCTCTAAGTTTTTATGGTTATCAGGTATAAAATGCTCAGGATATTGTCAACTGCCAAGAGTAGTTTGAAGCTTGAAGGAGATAAAGTAAATATAGGATTCTAAAATATTATTCAATACATTATCTTGTTTTAGTTTGAGCATAATAAATGCTCAATAAATATTATTGAATATGTAATTTAAAATGTATATACATATTGAATATGTAATTCAAGAAAAGAAAGTGAGAAGATAGTGGGAAACCCAAAACCAAATACGAGCATGATGGGTTTGGAGATTTTAATGGGATGGGGGCCCCTAGACTTTTAATATATACTATATTAAAGCAACTCCATAATTAATAACAATTAATATTTACTAACTAAGCCTTTGTCATAAGCCAGGTGGAGTGCTCAACACCTCATACACTATCATATTTAATCCTCCAAAAAAACTTACTTACAAATGAGGAAACAGAGACATAGAGACATTGAATGGCTTGCTGAGGCATCAAACCAGTTAAACCACAGAGCTGGGGTCTCAGTTTAATTCTGCTGAGGGAGCCACACTCTTAACTATTACTGCCCACTATCTTATTCCATGTCTCTAAAATGTGGGTTGTTGTATCACCACTAGGGTTTCAGAATCTGACCCTCCTTGTGCAAGCAGGTACCAAGTTACTTCATTAACAAGCAGTACGTAAGTAGCAAGTTGGTGCTAGAAGCCTTGTCTCATTCATCTCTTTTCAGAAACAATTGGTGAGTGAAGACAAGCAAATGTTAAATACCAAGGCTTACTTACACTGCTGAGAGTGTCCTATGACTAGCTAAATAATAGGAAGGATGCTCCAAATAGTTGAGTTCCAAGGCAGCTCAAATTTCCCCTTTGGCCTTGACAACATACATCCCAAAGAGGATGCACAAAAAGAAATTTCCAGGTGTTTCTAAAACAATTTTCTAATCACACAGGATTTAATACTAGGAGTTCTCTTAGAGACTGCTCTCCCTTAGACCACATGCTTTATCAGTCATATGCCCTGTTCTTCCTTCATAATTTATCTCCAATCCATACTTGCCTTCTGGTTTCCCCACAAGGCCTGTAAGCACCCCACCCTTACTTCATGCTTACTTCACACTATCATGACAGGGGTGTCATTGAATATCCCAGCTCATGTGTCTCCAACCTACTGTGTGCAACAGTTGCTTCCCTCTCTTGCCTAACATAGGTTCAGGAATGTATCTCCATCATATCCCTGCTAGATGAGATGCCTTCTTTGAGTTTGTGGGTTTTTTGGGGCATGAAGGGTGGACATTGTTTTATGAACCTGGGCAAAACTTCACAGCTCTAGGTAGGCTGCAGTGGCAGTCTCCTTCTGCAAGGAGACTGAAGAGTAGCAGACAAGCCTGAGTTCTCGTGCTCTGGGTGATATCACTGCTGATGATTCCTAGGCACATGAACAATGGCCCTGGAAGAGGTCCTCTAGGTTCATTCACCTGATTCACCAAAAGAACAGAACTTCCATGAAATTGGTTTCCCAGGTCCATCTGCCTACCACCTTTTTACTTCTTCATTATCGTCCCTACATCTTCTTTTATCTTCATCCCAAAACAGCCCTAGTCTCGTCTTTTTCTCTGATTAGATCTCAGTGGCCCATGAAAATCAAAACTAAGATCATTAGAAATCAAAAATTTGGAGCTAAGTTGGTGGTATCATAGGAGGACCCTGAGCATGCCTCATCTCTTGAACACAGCTAGATAACTATCAAATCATTCTGAATACCCAAGAAATCAACCTGAGGACTGACAGAACAAACTGCACAACTACAGGAAGAGAAGAGGCCACATCAAGGAAGGTAAGAAATGTGGAGACATGATTTGAGGGAGAAACAGATTACAGGTGCTATGGATAGGAGGGAGCCCTGGTCACAGAGAAGGGGAGAGAGAGAAGAGTATACAGGGAAATGCACAATAAGAACACTTTCCCAAAGCCATTGGCTTGGAAAATGAGAGGGACTGATTTTTGTGAGATTTTGCAGTCCACCAGGCTAAAAGACTGGAGTTTTAGAAGTCTGAGACTTGGCTAGGATACAGCCCTGAGGGGTCTGCCCTACTTCTGGAAAGAAGGCAGGTAAGAAACCGAAGGGCCAAAGTCACAATCTGAGGATCACCTGAAGTGCACAAGGAGAGACTGTTCCTTCTTCTGGGAGTGCATCTGTGAGAGGTGAATTTCACAGAGTCACCTTTCGGGGGACAAAGGAACCAGCAGGCACCATTTCCCTTCCCTGCCCCACAGCATATATGCAGAGACACCTGCTGAGGGCCACTAAATCAGAAACTGGCTGCTTAGCCTGCTTTGCTCCAAATCCCACACCCCTGCACTCTGACACGTCTGCCCTTCTTGATCAAATCTGCATCTGTCCCAGTGTGGCAAGACCCTCCCCCAGGAGACCAGTGCAGCTACCTGCCACACTAGGTCCCTAAAGTTTGGAATATTAAAAGTCAGCAGGCTTCTCTAAGATAGAGCCCAATGTGCAGTGCACTGCTCCAGACAGACAAGCAACCCAGAGGCAGACAGCATGAAAACAAGAATCTGAAAAATGCCCGGGATGCAGAAGGGAAAATTATTCGCTCTCCAGGGAGTGTGAAGCAGCAAGCACTGAGAGCAGCAAATACTGAGTCCCCTCTCCAGGGACAAAGGAGCTGGCTAGTGCCATTTCCCAGCTCCTGCTCCTCAACATAAACCAACTTCAGTAAATAGCACAGCACCAACATTGGATGCCTAACCTGATTACACCATGCTCCCTGCTCTCCCCACCCCGTGCTTTGCTGGTACTGCTTTTTTTCCAGAAACTATGCCTAAGGAATAGTGCAACAGGCCCTTTCTTCAGAAGACCAACAGAACCTTCTACACCCACGACATCCACCAACCATAGAGTTCTATAAGCCTTCAGTTCCAGTGGAAGTAGCATCAGGTCTCATTTAATAAGCAGACCAAAGCACAACTAGTTAAAACTCATCACACTCTAGCCAAAGTCCAAACACTACCCACTGCAGGCAAGTAGAACCTCTGCACAGATGACTAACCTGAGTGCATACAACAGACACCAGAGACACTCCTTAAAGTGCCAGGTCCTGGACACTATATGACCTATTCTTCATAAAGCCATTATTCTCAGGACAGAAGACATAACAGGCTTTTCTAGCACAGAGAAGACAGACACCTAGACAAAATGCCAAGATGGAGGAATTCATCCCAAAAGAAGGAACAAGAAAAGGTCATGGCCAGAGATCTAAACAAAACAGTTAGTAATATGCCTGATGGGGAATTTAAAACAATTATAAGGATACTCACTGGGTTTGGGAAAAGCATGGAAGACATCAGGTGAGACCCTTACCACAGAGATAAAAGAGCTAAAAAACAATCAGGCAGAAATGAAAAATGCAATATCTGAGATTCAAAACTGACTAGATGTAATGACCACAAGGATGAAAGAAGCAGAGGAACAAATAAGTTTTATAGAAGATAGAATTATGGAAAATAATGAAGCTGAGCAAAAGAGAGAAAGAAAAATTATGGATCATGAGAGTAGCTTAGGGACTCAGTGACTCCATTAAACATAATAACATTCATGCCATAGGAGTCTCAGAAGAAGAGAGAGAAAAGGGAGAAGAGGTTTATTTGAGGAAATAATAGCTGAAAACTTCTTTAATCTGGGGAAAGAAATAGACATCCAAACCCAGGAGGCACGGAGACCTCCCATAAAAATCAACAAAAGTAGGTCAACACCAAGACACATTATAGTTAAATTTGCAAAATATAGTGAAAAAGAAAAAGTCCTGAAAGCAGCAAGACAAAAGAAGTCTCTAACTTACAAGGGAAGACCCATAAGGCTAGCAGCAGATCTCTCCTCAAAAATTTGGCAAGCCAAAAGGGAGTAACATGATGAATGGGAATAATCTTCAGCCAAAAACACTCTATCCAGCAAGGCTCTCATTCAGAACAGAAGGAGAGATAAAGACTTTTCCAGACAAACAAAAACTAAAGGAGTCATAAACACTAAACCAGCACTGTGAGATATATTAAAGGGAGCTCTATGAGTGGGCAGGAAAGACCAAAAGTGACAAAGACTCTAAAGGAACAGAGAAAATCTCCAGAAATGAAAAAAAAAAAAAAAAACAAGTAATAAAATGGCATTAAATTCATACCTATCAATAATTACTCTGAATGTAAATGGACTAAAGGCTCTAATCAAAAGACATAAGGTGTCAGAATGGATAAAAAACAAGATCCATCTATATGCTACCTACAAGAGGCTCATTTTAGACCTAAAGACACCTGCAGATTGAAATTGAGGGAATGGAGAAATATTTATCATACAAATGGAAGTCAAAATAAAAAGCTGGATTAGCAATACTTTTATCAGACAAGCTAAATTTTAAGCCAAAGACTGTTACAAGAGATGAAGAAGGGCACTATATCATAATAAAGGGGACTATCAAACAAGAAGACCTAACAATTCCAAATATTTATGCTCCCAACTTGGGAGCACCCAAATACATAAAGAAATTAATAGTAAACATAAAGAAACTCATTGATAATAATACAATAATAGTTGGGGATTTTAACACCCCACTTCCAGCAATGAACACATCATCTAAGCAGTAAATCAACAAGGAAACAATGGCTTTGAATGACACACCAGACCAAATGGACTTAACAAATATATTCAGAATATTGCATTCTAAAGCAGCAGAATACACATTCTTTTAAAGTGCACATGGGACCCTCTCCAGAAGAGATCACATACTAGGTCACAAATCAGGGTCAGCAAGCACAAAAAGATTGAGATCATACCATGCATCTTTTCTGACCACAACGTTACGAAACTTGAAGTCAACTACATGAAAAAATGTGGAAAGACCACAAATACTTGAAGGTTAAAGAACATCCTATTAAAGAATGAATGGATCAACCAGAAAATTAAAGAAGTATAAAAAATACGGGCGCCTGGGTGGCTCAGTTGGTTAAGCGACTGCCTTCAGCTCAGGTCATGATCCTGGAGTCCTGGGATCGAGTCCCGCATCGGGCTCCCTGCTCGGCGGGGGTCCGCTTCTCCCTCTGACCCTCCTCCTCTCATGCTCTCTGTCTCTCATTCTCTCTCTCTCTCTCAAATAAATAAATAAAATCTTTAAAAAAAGAAAAAAATAATAATAAAGAAGTA
This sequence comes from Mirounga leonina, assembly GCF_011800145.1. Classification (NCBI taxonomy): domain Eukaryota; kingdom Metazoa; phylum Chordata; class Mammalia; order Carnivora; family Phocidae; genus Mirounga; species Mirounga leonina. Next base: position 31,488,514 of record NW_023270387.1, on the reverse strand, counting down.
TAAAAAATACATGGAAACAAATGAAAATGAAAACACAGTAGTCCAAAACCTTTGGGATATAGCAAAGGCAGTTCTAAGAGGGAAGTATATAACAATAAAGGCCTACCTCAAGAGTCAAGAAAAGTCTCAAATAATCTAACCTTACACCTACAGCAACTAGAAAAAGAAGAACAAATGAAGCCTAAAGCCAGCAGAAGAAGGGAAATAATAAAGATTAGAGCAGAAATAGATGATACAGAAACTAAGAAAACAGTAGACTAGATCAATGAAACCAGGAGCTGGTTCTTTGAAAAAATTAATAAAGTTGAAAAGCCCCTAGCCAGACTTATCAAAAAGAAAAGAGAAAGGATCCAAATAAATAAAATCACAATGAGAGAGGAGAAATAACCAGCACCACAGAAGTATATATAATTATAAATGAATATTATGAAAAATTATATGCCAATAAACTGTGTAATCTAGAAAAAATGGACAAATTCCTGGAAACATAAACTACCAAAACTGAAACAGGAATAAATAGGAAACTTGAACAGATTGGTAATCAGCAGAGAAAATTAATCAGTAATCAAAAATCTCCCAACAAACACAAGTCCAGGGCCAGATGGCTCCCTAGGGGAATTCTACCAAACATTTAAAGAAGAGTTAATACCTATTCTTCTCAAACTATTCCAAAAAATAGAAATGGAAGGAAGACCTCCAAACTCATTCAGTGAGGCCAACATTATCCTGATTCCAAAACTAGACAAAGACTCCACTAAAAAAAGAGAACTATAGGACAATATCCCTGATGAACATGAATGCAAATATTCTCCACAAAACACCAACAAATCAAATCATTCCCCACAATCAAGTGGGATTTATTCCTGGGCTGCAAGGATGGTTCAATATTCATGAATCAATCAACATGATACACCATGTTAATAAAAGAAGGGATAAGAACCATATGAGAGAAAGCATTTGACAAAGTACAGCACCCATTCGTGATAAAAACCCCCAACAAAGTGGGGATTGAGGGAACATACCTCAACATCATAAAGGCCATTTAAAAAAAACAACAACACAGCTAATATCATCCTCAGTGGGGAAAACTGAGACATTTTCCTCCACAGTCAGGAACAAGACAGGGATGTCCACTCTCACCACTGTTACTTAACATACTGCTAGAAGTCTTAGCCACCAAAATCAGACAACAGAAAGAAACAAAAGGCATCCAAATTGGTAAGGATGTCAAACTTTCACTATTGCAGATGACATGATACTATATAGAAAATCCTAAAGACTCAAAGACTCCTCCAAAAAACTGCTAGAACTGATAAATGAATTCAGTAAAGTCACAGGATACAAAATCAACATACAGAAATCTGTTGCCTTTCTATATACCAATAAGGAAGCAGCAGAAAGAGAAATCAAGGAATTGATCCCAATTATAATTGCACCAAAACCCATAAGAAATCTAGGAATAAATCTAACCAAAGAGGTAAGACATCTGTATTCTGAACACTATAAAATGCTTATGAAAGAAAATGAATATAACACAGAGAAATGGAAAAACATTCCACGATCATGAACTGGAAAAATAAATATTGTTAAAAATGTCTATACTATCCAAAACAATCTACAAATTTAATGCAATCCCTATCAAAATGCCAACAGCATTTTTCACAGAGCTGAACAAAACAATCTTCAATTTTGTATGGAACCACAAAAGACCCTGAATAGCCAAAGCAATCTTGAAAAAGAAGAGCAAAGCTGGAGGCATCACAATTCCACATTTCAAGTTATAGTCCAAAGTTGTAGTCATCAAGACAGTATGATACTGGCACAAAAACAGACACATAGATTAATAGAAAAGAAAACCCAGAAATGAACCCATAATCTTATGGTCAATTAATCTTCAACAATGCAGAAATAATATCCAATGGAATAAAGACAGTATCTTCAACAAAAGGTGTTAGAAAAACTGGACAGCAACACACAGTTGAATGAAACTGGACCACTTTCTTACACCATACATAAAAATACATTCAAAATAGATGAAAGACCTAAATGTGAGACAGGAAACCATTAAAATGGTTTTTAGAAGACAACACAGGCAGTAACCTCTTTGACATTGGCCAAAGCAACATCTTAAGAGATATGTCTCTTGAGGCGAGGGAAACAAAAGCAAAAGTAAAGTAATGTGACTTCATTAAAATAAAATGCTTCTGCACAACAAAGGAAACAATCACCAAAACTAAAAGTCAACCCGCAGAATGGGAGAAGATATTTCCAAATGACACATCTGATAAAGGTTTAGTATCTAAAATCTATGAAGAACTTACCCAACTCAACACTTAAAAAAATAAATAAATAATCTAGTTAAGAGATGGGCAGAAGACATGAATAAACATTTTTCCAAAGAAGACATACAGATGGCTAATAGGTACATGAAAAGATGCTCAACATCACTCATCATCAGGGAAATACAAATCAAAACTACAAAGAGATTATCACCTCACACCAGTCAGAATGGCTAAAATTAACAACACAGGAAACGTGGAAAAAGGGGAACCCTCTTGCACTGTTGGTGGGAATGCAAATTGTTTCAGCCACAGTCGAAAACAGTATGAAAGTTACTCAAAAAGTTAAAAGTAGAACTACCCTACAACCTGGCAATTGCACTACTATATATTTACCCAAAGGATACAAAAATACTAATTCAAAGGGATCCATGCATCCTGATGTTTATAGCAGCATTATCAACAATAGCCAAATTATGGGAAAAGCCCAAACGTCCATCAACTGAAGAATGGATAAACAAATTGTGGTATATTTACACAATGTAATATTACTCAGTCATGAAAAAAAATAACTCTTGCCATTTGCAACATGGATGGAGCTAGAGAGCATTATGCTAAGTGAAATAATTCAAAGAAAGACAAATACTGTATGATTTCACTCATATGTGAATTTAAGAAACAAAACAGATGAACATATGAAAAAAAGGAGGGAGCAACCAAGAAACAGTTTCTTAACCATAGAGAACAAACTGAGGGTTACCGGAGAGCAGTTACCTTAACCCAAATGGCTGATGGGTTAAGGAAGGCACTAATAATGATGAACACTGGGTGTCATATGTAAGTGATGACTCACTAAATTTTACAACTGAAACTAATATTACACTGTATGTTAACCAACTGGAATTTAAATAAAAGTTTGGGAGAAAAAAAAAAACCTAACCTTTCTTACCTTTTCTTTGAGGACCAGGAGGACTTAATCATCAAAATTCATTGGAAGAGAAAAAATATTTTCATTCCATTATTTTGGAAGATGTGTTTGTCATTCTCCTTCCAATGGTTTGGAATCCTCTGTCTTTCTAATGTAGAAGAAAAAGGAGAATAATCCAATAGTTAAGTTTCCATATTGAAATAGACTGATGATTCATTTTCCATTGTACTGTATTTGCAGTGCTCTTCTATCTTATCCTGCTTCACATCTTCCCATTCCAATCTAGTCCACTGAATAATAACTTTTATAAACAGGTTTTAGACTTTATCTGATTAAACTTTCTCCTCCTTAAACCTTTCAATGTCTTGACTTCTGTGACAACACACCTGTCCTGGAAGTCTACTGGGCTGTTATTTTTCAGTATCTTTTACAGGTAATTTTTTCTCTATTTATCTTTTAAACATTACAGTCTCTCAGGATTCCATTCTGTTCCCACTTCTCTTTTAACTCTACACCCTTCCCCTAGGTAATCTTATCTATTATTTTGATAACACCCTAGTATGTATCTGCAGGCCAATCTTTTCCTGAGCTGCTGATGCACATATCCAACTACGTGCAAGCCAGATGCACCATATACAACTAAAGTTCAATTGTGTCCAAACCTGAAGCCAGTGTATCTCCATTCAACTGCTCTCTTATCTCCAGAAACAGCACAGTCAACTCAGTTGCTCAGCACTCTATCCTGGACATAGCACTTATCCCTTCACTTTCTCCAGGCGTCCAAATCCCAATCAAGCACCAATAACTTCCCTCCATGTCACCCTTGCCAAGTTTAGGTGCCCCTTTCCTTTTCTCTGGGATATTACTGCAGTCTTCCCATCTACCTCTCTGCCTCCCATCTAAATCACCCTCCAGGAGGACAATTAGTGTTCTTTCTAAAATGCATATCTGATCTGTAATTCTCCTGCTTGGAGGAATGAATTCCCCCTTTTGCTCCCACCACTACTCTTAGCACTCAGGTCCCAAACTTACAAAATCCTTCATAATCTGGACCCAACCTACCATTTTATAGGACCACAGTTAGCCCAAATGATACTTCAGTGCAGATTAGATATCCCTTTCTCAGAGCAAATTTAGCCTCATGTGAGAGTGAAAGGCTTGGAGAGAAAAGTGTTGGCTGGATTTTTACATCCACCCCCATCTAATGTTTTTGTACAGAGCCCAGAATCCATAATCTCATGTGGTGGTTTATCCACTTAATCTCCTAGATCTGTTCCCCCAATGTGCCACTTTTTCCTCTGCATTTTTGTGCATGATGTCCCTGTTAATGCCACTGCCCCACATATACCCCTCCTCCTTCACCTAAATCCTCCTCAACTTCAATTCATAATCCACTTTCTCTAGGCTGTCCTCCCTGACTTTCACTGTCACAGACCATATCTCAATGTGTCATTGCAAACTGTATGCCTTATTCTTACTAAATTAGAAATTCTCAGAGGGCAAGGGCTATGTCTGTCTCACTGACCCTTTTATTCCCAATTCTAAGCAGTTACCTGGCACCTAATAGATAATAAATGTTAGATGTATCTAAATCACACATTCTGAAACTGCTCCAAAAACGAATCCCAAATTTATTTTTATTCATGCTGACTTTAAATTATAGGTCAGAAAGACCTTAAATAGAGATTGTGGCTAAATCAAAACAACAGTAATGGAAAACCAGATCCCTCAGAAGGATGAAATCACAGTAAAAGAAAAGAATATCGTAAGGGTGGTAAAGCTGACAGAAATGAATGCTATTACTTAAACATCTAAGGTTCTGACTGCCAAAGCCTATATCTCTATTTGTTTCTCATTTCTTTCCTGAAAGCTAACATCTAGTTTTTTCTTAAAGTTTTGCCTTGAAACCAAATGCTGACTGTCTATATAATTTTAAATGTGATCATTGATCTGATCAAATGGACTATATTCTGCCCTTTCTGAGACATGTTGAGAAATGGCTCAATGTCTGTATGTCTTGTCTACTTAGAAAATAGATATGATGCTAAATGTTTAAAAAAATGTGTATGTGTTCCTCCTGGGCTTCTCAGGTCCCTCTGGCCAGACTGGGTTCATTTGTAATGGAGATTTTGTACAGATTTTGCAAACTTTGCTAATCCCCATGCAAGAAAAATAACCTTGGGGCATTCAGGTTGACAAGTGGAGTTGCTATAAATTTTGTCAATGTTTCCTTAGAGTTTGCTAAAGAAACCAGGAACTATAGCAGTGAACTCCACAGTTAGAATTATTTTTCTAGGAAAATTCCCTGTAGAAGTGATAGTGGCACTATCACCATAGGAATAGGTTGTGGGTGTTTTAAATGAAATACAAGACACAAAAGGCAACTGAGAGTATTACCATGAAAAAGTAGTAGACACACAAAATTTAACTCAAAAATGGGTTAAAAACTTAAATGTATGACCTGAAACCATGAAACTCCTAGAAGAAAACATATGGGGAGATGAGATGGTGTAGGCTTGTAGGCCCCTTGCAGGCCCAGATCATTTGAGGACTGCACTGAGGTTAAGGACGGCCAGGCAGGCCTAGGCCAGGAGGAGAAAATGTTCTCTTCCCCTTATCTCATGTTGCAAGTCCTAAATGCCTGGATCAGCAGGAAGTGGCTCTTGCCTCGCTTAAAGTGTATCTTTCTAAACAGAAGTGTTCTTTCTAAAGACAAAGAACATGTTGTCTCCAAAGGAAGGATGGCTAAGAGAATTCTTTATTCTGCAAGCATAAGCAGGATGTATTTTGTTCTTATTGCATTTCGTGTATATTTCACTTCACGGATGTTGGCTTGATACTTTAAGTACACATTGTTATGTTTATCTGATCACTGCGAGTATATAGCTATGTGAGTAATAAACGGCAGTATGCAGTTGCAAGTGCTGCCTTTGCTCTGCATCCCCTGTGTCCTGGTGATTTCGTAGACCCTTACCCAGGGACCCCAACGCACTAGACGTTGACAGGGAGAATCCATAACTTGGTTGTGGCAATAATTTTTGGATATGACACCTAAAGTACAAGCATTAAAATAAAAAATAAACAAGTAGGACTTGTTATTAGGACTCTGTATCAAACTAAAAGTCTCATACAGAAAAAAAAATCAACAAAATGAAAAGACAACTACAGAATTGTATACCATATATCTGCTAAGCAGTTAACATCTGAAATATATAAAGAACTCATACACTTAATAGCAAAAAATAATAATGATAATGCAATTTTAAAATGGGCAAAAGACATAAGTGGACAGTCTTCAAAAAAAGATAAACAAGTGGCCAATAGTTACATGAAGAGATGCTCAACAGCACTCATCATTACAGACATGCAAGTTAAAACCACAATGGTCCATCACCTCAACCTGTTAGAGTGGCCATCATCAAAAAGATAAGAGATAACAAATGCTGGTGAGAATGTGGAGAAAGGACAATCCTTGTGCATTGTTGGCAATGCACAGGCAATGCCCTGTACAGGCAAACTGATACAGCCACTGTGGAAGACAGTATGGAGGATCCTCAAAAAATTAAAATAGAATCACCAAATGATCTAGCAATTCCACTTCTGGGAATCTATCCAAAAGAAACAAAACCAAAAGATATCTGCACCCTGATGTTCATAGCAGCACTTTTTACAATAGCCAAGATATGGAAATAACCTAAGCATCCAGCGATAGGTAAATGGATGAAGTTGTGGTATATATACACAAAGGAATGTTATTCAGCCATTAAAAAAAAAAAAGGAAATCTTGGAATTTATGACAACATGGATGACACTTGGAGGCATTATGGTAAGTAAAAAAAAAAAGTAAAACAGAGAAAGACAAATACCATATGATCTTACTTATGTGTGGAATCTTAAAAAAAAAACTTACAGGAAAATAAATCAGATCTGTAGTAATCAGAGGTAGTGTAGGAGGAGGGGGAATTGGAGGAAGGTGGTTAAAAGGTACAACTTTCCAGTTATAAGACAAATAAGTATTAGGGATATAATATACAACATGATGACTATAGTTAACATGGCTATATGATATATATGAAAGTTGTTATGAGAGCAAATCCTGAGTTCTTATAACAAGGAAAAAATTTGTTGTTTTTTCTTTTTACTGGAACTGTGTGAGATGATAGATGCTAACTAAACTTATTGCAGCAATAATTTCACAATATATGTAAGTCAAGCCTTTATGATCTATACCTTAAACTTACACAGTGATGCATGTCAATTATATCTCAATAAAGCTGGAAAAAAAGAGAGAATGGTGGCCCTTCATTTAACTATTCACTAAAACACTTTTACTGATTATTTAGTATGTGTCAGGCAGTATGTTTGATGCTTCAGGGATATAGTAGTGACCACAGTGACAGGTCCCTGACCTAATAGATGTTTATACTCCAATAGGCAAGAAATCAGTCCTACTGTTCATGTGATATTTCTTGTGATCAGATTGCTCATTCATATCCTACTAGGTATGAAGAGACTACTAGAATACTAGAAGATCATGTCTGTGAGCTCCTTATGCTCTGTTCTTTTCATCCTCTTGTAATCCTATTTTACTGACACATGTTCTAATTATTGACTCTAATTCAGCCCTCTCTGGTTGGGATGGGCAGGCATTTTTCTCATTAGGACTCAAGTCTGGTGTTGGAATCTGACAGGTAGTGAGATTTGACAAAGTGGCTTCTTGTCTCATGAGCCAATGGTGCAAAGATAAGCTGTCAACTGCCTCTTGGGGTCAGGAGAGCCAAAATTCTCATCCTCTGCCTTCCCAATCCTCGTCCCTCAGTTCCATCAGGGCATTCCATGTGGCCTGTGGCCCATAGAAGACTGGGGTTGGGGAAGCCTATGCAATTCTATCCAAGGACTTCAACATAGCCCAAAGCTTTAGCCACACAAAATCATTGTAAGTCTGAGTGCTGCCTATCTCAGGAAAGATATGTAGCCAGTCCCAGAACATAGGAGTAGAGTTAAGGAGGAAAAGAATAAACATCTTTATTTCTCAGAACCTCTACAGATTCTTAAATCTTCAACTAGGTGGGCTTCAGACACTCATTTTGGAAAAATTGTGTTGTTAAAAATAATACTGTGAATTATATTACTACTATGAATTAACCAATTATTATCTTTCAGAAATTAGAATTGCTTCCTGTGTGATTACAGCAATATCAGACATCTTCCTGTGCTCATTTCCTCTTTATATAATAAGGAGATTGGAGTATAAGACCACTAGAATCTGCTTTAAGACTCCATAGAGTGATCCTCTAGCACTCTTTGGAAATGTAGAACCCTCTAGCTGGTTATAATATCTTAGAATCTGATCCCAAGTTTCTTTTCTGGCTGTGTCTTCTGATTTCTCTTAGTGACCCTCTACTGCAGCTAAACTGGCAGATGCTAACTCTACTTCACAAGATTTGCACACCTATTTGCCTTCTTGGAATTCCTTTCTCTCCCCTATTTCTTTGGAGTATGCACTGTCAAGGAAGGCAGTCCTCCATAGGCCCTGAGAGTCCATGCACATTATTTCTGAGTGTGCCAAACTTCAAGGACAATGCAATTTACCACATGCGTAGTATCCATCTGGGCTCATTGCCTCTCCCCGTGGGACTTGGAGGGAGGGGAACTGGATGTTTTTTCTTGTGCTGTGAGATTTAAACTGTCTTGCTCTTATCCATTGTCTAATCATTTATGGAGTGGTGGCAGATTTACTCCTTACCATCTTCTATGAGGTTGGAGTTTTTCCTTTACATGCACACTCATAAAGACCACAAGGTCTCCACAACAAACACCCAAATTCTGTCTCCACAACAAACACCCAAAGATCCAAAGACTTTTCCATCATCCTCTGAACATCTATGTGTTAAAGTTAAAAAGAGTTGCACTACAAGGAAGTTAGGGAAACTGGGGGCTACAGGTCTAATCCTAGCTTTGAAAGTGTGGTACATTTAATAAAACCTTGTCATAAAGTTGATTAGGTGCAGGGAAAAATGACTCCAGAAAACCAAACTCACAACTGACCGAAGTACAAACGGGGACCCTATTTGTTCATTTGCAGTAAGAAACATTACTGCTATGTTCATCTGAAATGTATCTGTTGTTATGACAAAACATTCTCTCACTACAGGCAGATCTATTTGAGAAACTAAGTTATAGTCACATGGTTCCTTGGTGAACATGGAATCAGAGCCAAGGGAGTTGGTTGAGTGAGACCAATATATATGGGTAGAATGAGAGTAGGAGTGCTTATGAACCCTTCTCACTTTACAGATTTACCCACCACAGAAAAGGACAAATGAAGTTCTTGGTGTAGGGCAACATTCTCTAGAGAGCACTTTTCTTCTGTTTATGTTCTACTGCTGCCCATCCATCTACTTCCACATGGGCATTTCCTCTTTACTGAAGCTTTAGAAATTAGACTATAAACTTCAATGTAATGGAGGGACAGACTTGATATTTGTTGTCTTTTTTTTAAGATTCAACTTATTTGGTAGAAAGAGAGCACAAGTCGAGGGCAGAGGCAGAAAGAGAGGGAGAAGCAGACTCCCTGCTGAGCAAAGATCAGGACACTGAGATCATGCCCTGGGCTGAAGGCAGACACTTCACCAACTGAGCCACCCAGGTGCCCCTGATATTTGTTGTCTTAAAACGTCAGTAGCTTCCCAGGTGGAACCTGAAATTGAGTTCCATAAAGCAGAGGGCAAGGGGAGACAGAGGCAAGCAATCCAAATTAGTAGGTGACAGGTTTAATAAGCAATGCACTTGAGCAGCCCCAAAATGGATCTCCACACCCACCAGTCAAATCTTAAAAGTTTCCATAAGAGACCTTAATGAGGTTCTGTCTTATGTATGTGCAGGTGGTCTCAGTAACACCTTACTCTCTCTAGGCTGCATCCTTGAAAATGGACTCCTCTTTCTTCTATCTAATCTACCTCTGTATAAAGTTTAATTCCAATCAGAGCCTTGAAAGGGGAAGGAGGGTACAGGAGAGTTACTGATGTAATGTACCACAATTTAAGAAATTACAATTATTTTTAAAGTATGTGCCAACTTTTAAACCTCCAGGATTCTGTGAAATCGAGCCAGAGACCTAAAATCAAGCATGAGAAACCTACCAATTAAGATCCTTTAGGGCAGGATGCAGAAGGTGGGGGTATATTGGGGAGAATGTTTCCTGATGCTTACCTCCAGATACCAGAATTATTCATTATACCCTTGTCTCTCAGTTTCTGGAAGTGTTTTCTGTGTCCTCTGCCCTAATTTTTATTAATAACTAACTCAGCACTTTCTGTCTAATGATAATTACCTTTTTAAACTTTTTATTTTATTTTATTTTTTAATGAGGAGAAATAAGGCCAACAGAACACTGGCATGGGGAAGAGGCTAAGCGTTCAGGGGATAAGAAGGGTTACCTGGAACACATAAGGAAAGCCCACAGGAAGGCTGGAAGTTTGTTATCTCTGGAGCCCAGGACAGACAAGGAGTCAGTAGATAAATGACACTAGAAAGGACAGATGAGGGAGGCACCAAAACCCTCAGAGGACTAGGACCATTGCCACAGGGTTTCCAGTCAGGATGTCTCCCCTAAGAAACATAGCCATTGGAGGACTAAGAAACTAAGTCCCAGACCTCTACTGATTCCACTAGCCTCAAGTTGTTCCTTCATTAAAACAGAGGACTGGAAAACTGTTTAAAAAAATGTGCAGGAGCCACTAACCCAAGAAATGCTCCAACTCCAGTAGCTGGTGGCACACACACAGACCTCAGCATCCCAGCCACAGACAACTTAATTGCCTTTTTGATATCTAGGAATGATCTTCCTGAGGCCTGAGATGAGGTCTTACTCACTGCATTCTTCACTTTACAAAGAAGGCTTTATCTCCAAGTAGACCTCAACTAAATAGGCCCATCCTCTCCAGCACCACCCCATTCCTTGCTCCACATCCCTACTCACCTCCTTTTCATTTTCTTCATAGCACACAGCACGACTTAATACATATTCCTTTATGCAAACAATGAATCATGGAACACTACATCAAAACTAATGATGTAATGTATGGTGATTAACATAACATAATAAAATTTAAAAAAAGAAAAAAACAAAAAATATATATATATTTCTTTTTTTCTCTTTTTACTGTCTGTCTTCCTGATAAGCTTGAAAGCTCTGTATGTACAATAACTGTATTTACTTACCATGCTTACTCAGTATCAAGGACAATACCAGGCAAAAATAATACAGACTTCATAAAGACTTGTGGAATAAATGAATGAATGTTGATTAGCTGATGGCATGGTAGAAAGTGTTGAAGCTGAATATGGTGTCAACCCTTTAATTCAGGATAGGAGTTTATCTTCAAGAGCCATGTCTGAGCTTGGCACTGGGAACAAATAAGGGCTGGAGTACTCCTGTTTTCCTGATGCCGACAGGATAATTGTGATATGGGGGTAGTTAAAGGGACTGAGTAGGATTTGGTGATTAGAAATGGAGTAGAAGAAATGATGGAAAAAGAGCTTTTGCAGTAATCCTCTTTCATTCAATTTTTATCTCAGAATGCTTTAAAGTTTTCCTTGTGTACCCTGTTTTCAGTTCTTCATTTTTAAATGCATAATTTACACAGCTTCAAAAGAATAATTGGCAACATATGAATATGCATGAGCATATTTATGATATTGCATCTATCAGCACAATATTACCTTTCCTCCTGGCCTTAAAATGTATATATACCTTTACACCTTAGAATAATAAGTCTACGTGGATTGATGTCAAACAAATGGTGCTGCCATTCTTTATTAGTTTTCCTTGTGTAGTCCTTTATTCCAAGAACAAAGACAATTTTCTTTAAAGGTTGTTTTTATAGAATGCTTCCTCAGGTAATACAAAAAAATGAAGTGTCTGCTTCTGAACATGACTGCATATATTAGGTTAAATCTTTTGGGGCAATACTGTCCACAGTAAAACAATACCTTTAATGTATTCCGTTCAAGTCCTCAAATCTGTGAGTTTCTCCGACTGACCTGTCAACCACTCTGAGACTTTTGACCCTCTATATGAAAGCTAGTCCTCCTATATCATCATTCCAGTCCTCTGGGTCTCCACTACACTAAATTCATTTGCTAATGTTTTTCTGTTTACTTCTGTTTATCAGCTCACTCTCATCTGACTCTATCCTTTCTGCTTTCAATATACCCAGGTCACCCCTCCCAGAATTAATGTGAATTGAAAATGTACATGCTTAATATAGATAGTCTTACTAATCCTTACAGCAATCCAATGAAGAAATACTGTATCAGTTAGAGCTCTCAGGTTGCCAGCAATGGAAACCGGCTCTGACTAAATTAAGCAATAGGAAGTTTAGGGGAAGTATACTGAAGTTCTCAGCATCAATGGGCAAAAAACCATGCTCAGAAATGAACAGAAGCAAAGATATCTCTAGAGAACTAGGAATCAGAAACTACAGCAATAATTTGTGGTCAGAGCACTGCTACCAAAATAAATGAGTAAATACTCATACTGACATGTTGCTAATTATGTACTAAATTGCCATTATTTTACATAACACATACTCACATAACACAATTTGTAATAAATATTCATTTTTCTGTGTTTGGTGTCTATCTCTCTCAAAGTTTAAAAGCTCCACAAAGGCAGAAACAATGTGTGTTTTATTCACTGATGCATACATAACGCCAAGCATAGTAGCTGGCACTGGATGAAATAGGTACTATTATCATTCTCATTATATACATGAGGAAACAGAGGCATAGGCAGGCTAAATATATCCCAAAGCGACACAGTTGGTAAGTGATAGAGTCGAGATTCAAATATAGATGACCTGTCTCTAAAATCTGTGCTCTTAACCATCATACAGATTCCATCCATTTTAGTCTTTTTATTCTTGTGGTCAAGATTAGACTTCCAAAGGACCCATCCAATTGATATTCATTGCATCACAAATATGCCCATCAGCAAAGGAAGAGTGGGGCCCATGATTACCAAGCCACTAAACTCAGTTCACTGAGGAAGAAATAATTCCTCCAGAGGAAATCAGGGTATTGCAAAGAAGATAAAATGGGAAGCCAAAGAACAACAAACATCTTCTCACAATGACCTTCAGGGAAACTCTTATCTTCTCCATTTTAAAGATGAAGGAACTGAAGCATGAGTACATATTATAATGCTTTATTTTTATGGTGAATAAACTGACTGTATGGGTTAAATGGTATCCCCCAAAATACATATGTACCCAAAATCTGTGAATGTGAATTTATTTGGAAATAAGTTCTTTGCAGATGTAATCAAGTTAGGATGAGGTCACAATGGATTAGGGTGGGCTCTAAACAATGATTGGTGTTCTTATAAGAAGGAAGAAATTTGGATTCAGACACACAGAAAAGGAGTCTGTCATGTGATGACAGAGGCAATGATTAGAGTGATGTCTACAAGCCAAGGAATGCCAAAGATTGCTGGCAACCACAAGAAGCTATGTAAAGATAAGGACAGATCCTCCTTAGAGCCTTCACAAAGAGCACAGTCCTACCTACATCTTGGGCAGACTCTGGCCTCCAGAATTGTGAAAGAATAATTTCCCTTGTTTTAAGCCACCTAGTTTGTAGTATTTTGTTATGGCAGCTCTTGGAAACTAATACGCTCAGGCTCAAAAAAATTAAGGTATCCTAAATAACAGAACTTCTAAGAATAATATGCTGTATTATATAAGGCTTTTTCTCTTTTCCTTTTCTTCCAAACCTTATGCCCTCACTCTACCTCCAATCCTCAGCTACCAAGTTCTCCCCCAGATTGCCTAATATATCCCTCACTCCTACCAACTGCAACATCATTTTGAGACTTATTCCTCCCATAATCTTGACTGTTAATCTCCTTCTGGACAAAGTGAACCCAAATAGTATTTCATTACTCAAGGCCTACTCAACTTTGAGTTAAGATAAACTGGTATACCAACTCAGAAATAGTTAAAGCACAGTAATGTAACATTTCCATTTAAGACAGCTTTATGAAGATGATCATAGAGGATGAAGGAATTTGGCTATCTAAAACATTCCATGCTTTGGTTCACACTCGTGTGTCTAAAAACTCTGCTCCCTTTTTCTAAAAGTATTGACATTTGGCCTCTTACACACTTTGAATCATTATTCCTTCTTTTAAAACGGTAATCTCTTGGGGTGCCTGGGTGGCTCAGTTGGTTAGGCATTGGACTCTTGATTTACATTTAGATCATGATCTCAGGGTCATGAAATCAAGCCCTGCATCGAGCATTGTGTGGAGCCCTGCATCAACTCCGCACAGCACTGGGCATGGAGCCCACTTAAGATTCTCCCTCTCTCGTATGAGCTATGGTGAGCGCTGTGAATTGTGCAAGACTGTTGAATCACAGATCTGTACCTCTGAAACAAATAATGCAATATATGTTAAGAAAAAAAACAAAAGAAGAAGATAGCAGGAGGGGAAGAATGAAGGAGGGGAATAAGAGGAGGAGACGAACCATGAAAGACAATGGACTCTGAAAAACAAACTGAGGGTTCTAGAGGGGAGGGGGTGGGAGGATGGGTTAGCCTGGTGGTGGGTATTAAAGAGGGCATGTTCTTCATGGAACACTGGGTGCTATGCACAAACAATGAATCATGGAACACTACATCAAAAACTAATGATGTAATGTATGGTGATTGACAAAACAATAAAAATTAAAAAAAAAAAAAGATTCTCCCTCTCTCTTTCTTTCCTTCTGCTCCTACTCTGTGTGCTCTTGCTATCTCTCTCCCTCTCAAAAAAAAACAAAAACAAAAACAAAAAACAAAAACAACAACAACAAAAACTTATCTCCTGGGTTGAGCGGGGGAACTTTAACTTTCTGAAACTAGGCATTTTGGTTTATCTTCTTTCTTATAACCTATGACTTCCATCATGCTAAGCCAAAAAAATCTGTTTTCTGTTCCCCTTATATCAGTAGGAAATTACTGATCTTCAAATAAGCAGAAAACCCATCTTACAAATAGGATGTTATTTAGTATTTAGCAAAGAAGGAAATGGGAATGGTTGTTGATTCAATCAGCTAGTAATGTTTGTCCTTTGCCTCTATGTGGCAGGCACACTTCTAAGCACTTTATTTATATTCATTAGTTCATGTGATGTTCATAAAAACTTAGAAGGTAAATATTATTATCACTATCACTTTATGTATGAGGAAACTGAGGCACAAGCAGGTTAATAAAAGCCTGGTGTATTAATTTTCTAGGGCTGTCATAACAAAGCATCACAACTGGATGGCTTAACAGAAATATAGTGTCTCACAGTTCTGGAGGCTAAAGTCTGAGATCGGGGCGCCTCAGTGGCTCAGTTGGTTAAGCGACTGCCTTCGGCTCAGGTCATGATCCTGGAGTCCCGGGATCGAGTCCCGCATAGGGCTCCCTTCTCAGCGGGAAGCCTGCTTCTCCCTCTCCCACTCCCCGTTTGTGTTCCCTCTCTCGCTGTGTCTTTCTCTGTCAAATAAATAAATAAAATCTTTAAAAAAAAAAATAAAAATAAAGTCTGAGATCAAGGTGTCTGCAGGATTGGTTCCTTCTGAGGGCTGTGAGGAAGAATCTGATCCATGACCCTCTCCTGCCTTCTGGTGGTTTGCTGGCAATCTTTGGTGTTCCCTGGCTTGTATATGCAGTACCGCAGTCTCTGCCTTCATCTTCACATGATTTTGTTGTTGTTCATGTTTAAGTATTGTACTTGTCTTGGCTTTATGAGCTATGAATGCTGATGTGGTTGGTATAATCGAAACATTCTGGGTGCCTGGGTGGCTCAGATGGTTAAGCGTCTGCCTTCGGCTCAGGTCATGATCCCAGGGTCTGGGATCGAGTCCCACATCGGGCTCCCCGCTCAGCGGGGAGCCTGCTTCTCCCTCTGACCCTCTCCCCTCTCATGCTATTTCTCTCTCGCTTGCTCTCTAAAAAATAAATAAAATCTTTAAAAAAAAAAAAGAAACATTCTAATAAACAATGTGGGAAAAGTACATGAATAAAATTAACCTGTGTGAAAAGTAGGGTAAGAAAGAGAAAAGATTATAAACGGTGTGTGGTCCCAGGCTCTTAAAAATGCTTTGAACATAGATAAAGGAATATTTTAAATAACATTACAGTCTCATTTTGACAGCATACTATTAATTGTATGATTTATGTTTACTATTTCATGTTTCATTTGTACAGTTTAGAAAAGTTCATGTCCTTTTGAACCACAGCATTCATTATCTCTGCCTTCTCCCATAGCATACTTGCAATAAACTACCGAAGAACATAAAGGATAGATGGAAAGGACTCACTTAGGGGGGAAAAAAAAATTTAAATGTGATGATCATTTGGTGAAATTACTGAAATGAAAATAAGAGGCTTCCATTTCCAGAGTAATAAAATCAATTTTCTTAAACTACCCATTTGTCCCATGGTAGATGTTAGAAATAATAAAAGGTTGTCAGTCCTTAGAAATAAGAAATGATAATTCACTTGTAACAAGTAGACTCTCCACACTTTCTTTACATTATCTGACAGTCTTGACTGCATCAAGGATCTCTAAAGTAATAATTATCTATAAAACAATGGACAAGGTACTAGGTTAAGTAAATGCATAACTTAACCTTTAGCAAAAGAAAGAATATATCAGAACAAAGTTGACTATTAGACTTTTTCCCAATATTATTAAATTGACCTGATAACTAAATTCACTTTAAAAACCATTACAAGAATTACCCTAGAAACCTAACTTAGGAGATTTGAAGAAAAAGCCATCCTGTAATTTTTTATTGTGTTGGTGTATATCCAGTAAGTAGAAATTTTTGTAATTGCATAGCACATAACAAAGGGGACAGGGAGCATTAGATGGAATAGAATGTTCAAAATTTTATATGTTAATACCCTCTTATGTTATTCAAGTAATCAAGATAATCCAGTTTTAGATTGGTACATAAGGAAACGGAGTCAGGAGACAAATGTGAGAGGCAGATTTTGTGATGTCACAGAATCTCTTTTTCCTAGGATGAGTTTTAATTTCTTGCAGAAGATGCCTGGCAGGCCTGCTTTCATCAAATTTATCAGAATCACAGTGGAAAAACACAGTTTAGACTCAAAATAGATGGGACATCTGTACCAGATATGTCCTTTACAGTGGCTTGAAATAGAAGACCCATGCTGACCTTGAGAGAGCTTTGCAAGCCATGAGACAATTCTATGGTAAATTAGCCTTCAGTCATTGAGCTCAGAAAGAACACTAGCACAAGGCTTTAGGTAAATCTATAGGAACAGAATGCATATAGGTGGTTGCCTAGGGCTGGGGTGAGAATGGGGATTAACTGTTAAAGGGAGGATGGATCTTGTTGGAGTGACGGAAATGTTCTAAAACTGCATCATGATGATGGCTGAACAACTCAGTAAAATTGCTAAAAATCATTAAATTGTACACTTAAAATGAGTGAGTTTTATGGCATGCAGATTATACCTCAATAGAGTTTTGTGTTTTGTTTTGTTTTGTTTTGTTTTGTTTTGTTTTGTTTTGTTTTGTTTAAGGAAGCTTTTAAGATAAAACTATGGCACCTCTGGGCCTACATCAAATTTCTACACAGCTGTGGTTCCAGGAAGCTTCTGGAATAAACTCTGAGAGGTGATAATGAGAATATTTTTCTCCTCCAGTATTCAGGAAACAAGCAGGAGAATAATTAATATCAAACTCAAGTCACTAAAATACCATTGATAGCTCAGATCCCTAAAATCTCTTCTCCTTCCCTACACTTCTTAACAGTTTTGATAAGAATATCCAATCAATAAACAACATAAGTTATAAGTTCTCTATAAAAGTTCTCATTTGGGTACTAAACATTATGATGCTAGCAATCCAAACTTGTTTTCCCATGCAGGTTCCAAAAGGAAATTGGTTTGTGCTATCAAGCCAGGTCCATCATTCCTAATGCAGATAGGAGGCAGTGCACACCGACAGCAGTCCCTGATACAGAAGGACCAGGTCAAGAGCTAGCAATCATGGTAGGACTGCTGCAGGAGCCTGTTTCACATATGCTCACCATCTCTAACCTAGGCTTGAGCTATGAGACTATTGGAAAATTTGCCTTGATTTCCAATCAGCCAAAGAAAAAGCATATTTGTGTTTTTCTTTTCTTTCAGCAGAGAGCTTCATCACTATATGCCTCTTATAGGCTGAACTGTGCCCCCTTATGTTATAGACTAAATGTTTGTGTCCTCCCAAAATTCATATGTTGAAGCCCTAATTCCCAATGTGGCTATATCTGCAGATGGGACCTCTAAGGAAGTAATTAAGGTTAAATGAGGCCATAAGGGATGATCCCTAATGTGATAGTATTAGTGTCCTTATAAGAAGAGACACAGAGAGTACTCTCTTTCTTCTCCCTCCACCCCTGCCCCAACAATGTAAGGACAGAGTGAAAAGGTGGCCATCTATAAGCCAGAAGGAGAGCTCTCACTACAAACCTACTCATGTGGCACCTTGATCTTGGGCTTCCCAGCCTCTGGAACTATGAGAAATAAATGTCTGTTGACATAGATGTCAACCAATCTATGGTATTTTTACAATAGCTCTGGAAAACTAATACAGTACCCTCCTCAGTTTTCTTGGGCTCCTTTTTCTATCTCAGGTAAGAGGTACAGGTTTGAAACAAGGAGATATAAGATAAAATCCAAGATCAAATACTTTGAATTTTCCTCTCTGACCACAGCCTCTAGACACTGTTTTTGTGAGAATACCTCATTGTCTCCAAATCCTCCCTTCACCTTCTGCCAGCATTCCTCTTCCGTGCCTGTCTTAGTCAGTTTGGGCTGCTATAACAAAATACTGAGTGGTTTATAAAAAACAGAAATTTATGTCTTACAGTTCTGAAGGCTGGAAGTTTGAGATCAGAGTATACCAGTATGGTCAGGTTCTAATGAAAGCCCTCTCCCAGGTTGCAGACTGCTGACTTCTCATTATATCCTTAGATGATGGGAAGAGAACAAGGGAGCTCTTGGAATCCTTTTTTATATAAGGGAACTAACCTCATTCATGAGAGCTCCATCCTCATGACCTAATTCCTTCCCAAAAGCTCCACCTCCTAATACCATCACCCTGGGGTTAGGATTTCAATATATCACTTTTGTGGGTACACAAGCTCTCAATCCATTGCAGCGTCCTATTATGATTTACCTCTTTACCTCCTCCTCAGCTTGTTATTCTATGCTTTTCTGAATCTACTTGCCTCCTTACCCAGCTCAGTCTCAGGGTCTGTTATTTCAGCCATACATGCACTATAATCACAGTTCCCCCCCTACTCTTCCTTGACATTCTCTCTACCCTCTATTTCAGTTGTTCCCAAACTTCAATTGCCCTGGATGCCCCAGTTACCAGGGTGTTGCTTAAAATTGCAGATTGCCAGTTCCAATCCAGATCTCCTGATCCACTGAAAGAAGCTCACTGGGGGTAAGGTCCTGGAATTTGGATTTTTCTAAAGATTCTCATGTTATTCTGATGTCAAATATGATTTGGGAGTTATTAGCAATGACAATCCCTAACCAGAATGACCCTAATATTCATTTTCCCTCCTTCTTAGATGTGAAGCATTTCAACAGAGCATTACAATGCCACACTGGTTGGATCTTCTATGCTTCAAACCACTTGATGAAATTTGGATCTTCTGACTCCTCAAAATATTTTCAGTATAGTTTATTGACTTCCCTTTAAGTTTTCCCAGTCACTTAAATAATCCCTCTTCTGTGTCTTATTCTTACACTACTTCCCTTGCTCACAGCAGGAAGCATTCTTGCCATGTTACTAAGAAAATATAGGCCAGCAGCTTTCAACTGTGGCTGCATATTCAACTCACCTTGGGAGTGTTTAAAAATACTGGGATCTGGGTTCCACCCCTGAGAGGCTGTACTTTAATTGGCCTAACGTGGAATCTACATATCAGTATTTTTTTAAAACTCCCCAAGTGATTCTAATGTGCAGCCACTGATCTAGGCCATTTGACACCAATTACCTCAACTTCCAACAGTTCCTCCTCCCCCAGTCTCTACACATACACACACACACACACACAGCTCTCAACATTTTTTCTAACCTAACTTACACTTTCTCCTTTTCACAGAAGACATGCCTATTCATTTTCAAGACTCCTTCAGAACTCACTTCATACTTTTCCCCCACTCTCTTTTCTATCTTCAGTCTCACTCTTATATATATTTAAGCCATTTCCCCACTGGTTTCAAACATATAAGTCTCCTCTATCTAATAAAAGTTCTGCTACCACCAACAACACAACAAAGACAACAACATTACATTTTCTTCATCCATTCAAAGTCAAACACCTCTAATGAGATCATTTGTGCCCATTTCCCCACTCTTACTCTGGGTCTTCTAACCTCCATCTTCAGTCACTTCCCACCTCACTCCAACCTAAATTAATCCAAACTAATCCAACAGATTAACTTTCCAAGTATACATCTGATCATGTCACCCCTTTTTAAAAAAAATTCCCAATGAATACCTACTACTTTCATTCAAGAGCAAACATTTATTAGGCAAAGTGCAGGGCACTAGAGATAAAGATATACAAAGTAAATAAGATTGTATCCTCAAAGAGCTCAGAGTGGTAAGAAAATTTGTACTTTGGTGACCATAAAATTAATTCTACTTGAAACTAAAGTTTTTAGTCTTTAGGCATTTGAGACCACTGATATTGGATTCATCCCTCCAACTTGATGATAATAAAGTACTTACTATAAGGATCAGTAGAACGATTAGAACAGGCATTTGAATCTAAAACTCATTCCAAAATCTTGCCACTTAGTACAAAGGAAAGAAAGGAATTAGCAACAATTCTAAGGCTCCTTTCCAGGTTGACTTGGAGGACAGTGAGGCAAAAGACACTCCACGAAATCAAGGTTGCTTTGAGAAAAAAAATAGACTAAATCCTTAGAACATGTGAAAAGGGAGGGATGAACCAAGAATCTGCAGAAATAGAAAGGTCCAGGGCCTAGGTTAGTGGGAGGCTTAGTTAGAGTTCCTTAAAAATTAGAACGTATGGGGCGCCTGGGTGTCTCAGTTGGTTAAGCGACTGCCTTCGGCTCAGGTCATGATCCTGGAGTCTCGGGATCGAGCCCCATATCGGGCTCCCTGCTCAGCAGGAGGTCTGCTTCTCCCTCTGCCCTCTTCCCTCTCGTGCTCTCTGTCTCTCATTCTCTCTCTCTCAAATAAATAAATAAAATCTAAAAAAAAAATTAGAACGTACATTTATGTATCTGAAGAATGTTTCTGGTTACTCAGAAACAAGCAGTTTCTTTCCCAGTGCTAAATAACTGAAGATTGATGAGAAGTTTCATTCTATCATTTTGTATGCATTTTGGATGGAATTGTAGCTAAGCACTTAAAATCTTTTTTTCTCATCATTTACATTTTTGAAGGAAAAATTCATATGTTTCAAGGACCATGAAACAAGGGAGAGAAAAACAACTCTACAAACCAGAAGTTACTTTCAATACCTACTTAATGGCTCCATATTTCAATTTTGTTCTGTCTTCTCAAATACATTTTATGGGGCTGTGCTGTTATGTGTGAATGATGCTAAAACTTCAGACAAGGAAATACATATCTTATTACGTTTTATTTTACATAATTGAACCATCTACAATAGCATTGTTTCAGAAATAAAGACAAATGATTTAACTTTTTAATTAAGCTTTAAAACCCTAATTAAATGCCTAAATTGCAAAGAACCATTTCAGTCTAAATTGTCTTTAGATTGCTGTGTGTGGATTTTCCTATTGCTTGGCGACTAACAGAGAAAGTAACAAAGTGCTATAAATCAAATTCACACTTTGTAATTGGTACCGATAATGCATCTTTCATTATCTAGAAAGACAAGAACAGAAAACATATAATGCTTCAGGTAAAACACAAACTCACTCATATTGGCTGCAAGTGCCTTTTCTTAGGCTTGAAACTTTGAGAGTCTATTGGGCAACATGTACCTATCTAAGTAGGGCCTGAAACACTTATTAGGACATGACCAAATGGCTGCTTGGGTCTACCTGGGTCCATGTGTATTTTACAGTGTCTGACAGTGTTGATTTTAAAAGATGAAATTTTGAGAACAGAATTAGTGGAGAAAACTAATGAACACACACATTTATTGAATATTTATTATATACCAGACATTATATAGTCCTTCACATAATTTTCACATTTAACTGCATATCACTGCTGTGAAATAAAGTATATTTTTGTCTGAGAAAATGGAAGCTTTGAGAGTTTGGATAACCTATTGAAGGTGACTCAACTAGAAAGTGGCAGAACAGAGATTCAAAGTCAGATTCTCAAACCTAACTGTGCATTAAAACATCACTAGCTGTAGGAAAAATGCAAATTAAAACCACAGTGAGATGCCACTACCCACCTATTAGAGTTGAAAAAATTGAAATAAAGACACTACCAAGTGATGGCAAGGACACAGGACACAAAGGATAGCATTGCTGGGGCCAAAGGAAGGGTGCAAAATGGTACAGCCACCTTGGAAAATAGTTGGGCATATTTTTATAAAGTTAAATCTACACTTACAATATGACATAGCAGTTCCATCCCTAGGTATTTACTTAAGTAAATAAAAACTTATGCTCACACAAAATCCCATGCACAAATGCTGATAGCACCTTTATCCATAATCACCAAAAACTGGAAAAAGTCCTTCAACTGATGAATAAATAAATTGTGGCATATCCATACAGTAGAATACAACACAGCAGTAAAAAAGAATGAACTACTAATACATGCAACAAAATGGATAAATCTTAAATGCATTGTGTTAAGTGAAAGAAACCAGGCTCAAAAGGCTATGCTTTTATTATTTCTTTTATATGACATTCTGGAAGAGGCAAAACTATAGGGACAGACAATAAATCAGTGGTTGCCAGAATTTGGGTATGTGGGGAGGACTTGATTATAAAAGGACATGGGAAAACTTGAGAGTGAAAGAATTATTCTATATCTTGATTTCATGGGAAAGGTGAGGAAATTTATAGTTGATATTTTTATATTTAAATTAGAGTTAATTTCAAAATAATGTCTTTTTATTTTTCTCTTTTTTTTTCTTTTTCTTCCTTTTTTTTCTCTTACTTGCCTACAAAAAGCTATTTTTGGTGGAAAAGAAAAACAAAAGGTATAACTAGCACCCATAACCCAAGAAATCTGGATCTAATGTGCATTCTAGTAACCACTATGCTATGCAAAGGTGCCCCTTTCACAAGAACTAGCTGATAGGATCTAAATCTGCAACATTACACATAATAATAGCTAGGTACTATATTATTAACAATAATATCACAACCAGAAAAAGGTCTTCCAGCACCTTTTAAAACCTCTCATTTTGTTTTATCTAGATTATACATGTTTTGCAAAACACAATGAAAGGTAAGTAGGGTGGGATAGCACATGAAGCATTACTATCTAGGTGTGTGTATGTGTATGTTTGATGTGTATATGTGGTATGTAAGATATATGGTGTGTGGGGAGGGGTGTGTGTAGTGTATATGGAGTGTGCCTGTGGGTGTGGGGGGGGGTGGGTGCTAAGGTGAGAATCATTATGTCTATTTTGAAAATAGGAAATACCATTTTTTCTATTTCAATTGTGCTCACTTTTAATTCCTGGATGATTTTCCTGAACAAAACGATGACTGAAATTTGAAACAAAGAAAATAGTTCTAAAATAACAATTTAAAAACTTTTCAAAAAACACGAAGACAGAAACTGGTGGCTAAAATAAACTGAAAGGAGAAATATAAATCAAAACTGGACATTTTCCAATTATACAAAGAAAACAGATTTTAAATTCACAGCTGAAGAATATAGAGTGTTTTCCCTGAAGAGACTACTCAAACTTTATTGTCTATAAGAATCATCAAAAAAGTCTGTCTGTAGTGTATGCTGTGTGTGTTGCTCAGATTCCACCTTCTGGATAGATGCACTCATTCTTCCAGCTGCTAGGAGTATTGGCTGCAGATAACTCACAGCTGAGTCTCTCTCCAGGAGTTTCCCTCAGCCAAAGGGAGTTGGCTGACTCAAGGTTACATCTTTGGATGCTAGCAAATGACAATAAATTAATGCAAACTCAAAAAGTGGTAGTTTCAACTGAGCTGATTTGCCAAATGTGGTATTTCTGCTTCAGCAGATCAGCATAGCCCCTTGGACACTGTATGCTGCCCTTGATCTGGCCAATGCCATCTTTTCCATTCCCATCCAAAAGAATGATCAGAAGCACTCATGTGAGATGAACAACAAAATGCATTTACAGTGGTGCCCAAAGGTCATGTTAACTCTTCTAGTCTCTGCCACAATATAGTTCAAAGGGTCCTGGATCATTGAACATTCCACAGAACATTTAATTGGTACATTACATTCATGAGATCATAGTAATCAGACCAGATGAGCAAGAAGTGTCATTGGTAAGAAGCGTGCACTCCAGGAAAGGGGCCCACATCTTTGAAATTTGGGTGGATGGGGAGATCCAGTGGTTTGGGGCATGCTGGCACATTGCCTCAAGAATAAAGGAAAAATTATTATACCTCAAAACTCCCATCGCCAGGCAGGAAACTCGATCATCTGGCAGGCCCTTGCATGTTCTAGATACAGGATATTCCACACTTAGAAATGCTGTTTTAATCCATTTTCCAAGTGCTACAGAGGCATACTGCTTTGAAGTGGGCTCAGAACAAGAAACAGTTCTGCATCAAGTTCAGGTGTCATGCAAATAGTTCTGCTACTTGGGCCACAATTCTTAGCAGATCTTATGGGATGAGAGGCTTCTACCACGGGAAAAGATGCTTTGTGAATTTTATTATGGCAATCTCCAATCACAATATAGATCTAAGGATCTGGTGCAAGAACTTCAGCAAAAAAACAAAACAAACAAACAAACAAAAAACAACTATACATCTTTCAAAATGTCTGGTATGTTGCTGAATTCTAGGTAATCTCTGACCTTGGAAGATCAAAAGACCACACACCTAGAGCTGCCCATCATAAGGTCCATATAGTCAGATATACCAAGTCATAAGTAGACATAATAGCAATATGTCATAAGATAGAACAATCTAAGTCTAGGGAGGATACTGAGCATGGGTAAGGCCAGAAGGTGGAAGTAAGTACAAAAGCAGTAGTCCAGAATTCCATGTCATTCATCATTATTGTATTTGTGACTCTCTAACAGCTCATACCTATGACTATGGTGGGAAAGGTGGGAAAGGTACCTTTATTACCAGCTGATGAAGGAAAAAACTGAGCTTGGTTCACAAATAGGTCTGCTCAGTATGTGTGAGCAAACTGAAGGAGGGAGGCTGCTGCATTCAGGTCATTCCCCTGAGGAGTGACCTGAAAGATAGTAGTGAGGAAAATCCTCTCAATGGGTACAAATCAGGGTATGTACCTAGTCACCCACTTTGTTGGAATACAAGTGGTAAGAATATACATGAACTTATGAGCAGTGGTGAATGGCTTGACTGGTTGGTCAGGGAGCTCAAAGGAGAAAGATCTGAGGATCAGAGATACAAGGTGTAGGAAACAGCTTGTGGAAGAACCTAGAAGAGTGGGCACAAAAAGGTATTAATAATTGTATTGCATTGTAATGCCTAATGGAGGGCAACCACTTTAAAAAAAACAACATTGGAATATTATGCAGCCATCAAAAATGAAATCTTTCCTTTGCAATGACGTGAATGGAACTAGAGGGTATTATGCTAAGAGAAATAAATCAATCAAAGAAAGACAATTATATGTTCTCACTGATATGAAGAATTTGAGAAACAAGATAGAGGCTCATAGGGGAAGGGAGGGAAAAATGAAACAAGACAAAACCAGAGAGGGAGACAAAACATAAGAGACTCTTAATCTCAGGAAACAAACTGAGGGTTGCTGGAGTGGAGGGGGGTGGGAGGGATGGGGTGGCTGTGTGATGGACATTGGGGAAGGTATGTTCTATGGTGAGTGCTGTGACTCATGTAAGACCAATGAATCACAGACCCCCTGAAACAAACAATACATTATATGTTAATTTTTAAAAAAGACAACAATCAAATAGACCAAATGACTCCACCAGTTAACATCAGTCAGACTCTATCATCAGTTACCCCACTGCCATTGTTAAAGAGATGGAAACTATGAGCCCAGCAGCACAATTTCCCTCTCAATAAAGCTGATCTAGCGATAGCCACTGAATGTCCAACCTGTGAGAAGCAGAGACCAATACTGAGGACCTGGTATAGCACAATATCCTACAGAGATCAGCCAGCCACTTGATGGCAAGTTGATTACATTGAATCCTTTCCTCCTATCCTACTAGGATTACCTGAGCCAGCACCACTATCTTCAGGGTGTTAGAACCACCAAAATATTTCACTACAAAATATTGCTTCAGACTAAGGGACACACTTCAAAGCAAAGATGTGTAGCAGTGGGTCATGGTGTCTAAGAACCAGCCTACTGGTTCTTCACTTGTCACACTACTCAAAAGCTTTCAGTATGAGATAGCAGAAGGACCTTTTGAACCTGCAGCCATAATTACCCCTGGTCCTCAGAAAAAGGTAGGGCTGCTATTACAGTGGGTTCAAGAAGAATTATTTGGCAGCTTAGTGATCCATCAGGGCATCTACTTGTCCTTCACTTCCTAATTTTGCTAGTAAATGGACAAGTACAGCAATCACAGCCTAAGAAGAATATAGTAACCAGAGATTCAGATCCCTCAGAGATGACAGTCCGAGTCACACCACCAAGTAATCCCTCTAGACCAATAGAGATGCTAGCCAAGTTGATGGTAATCTAAAATAGAAGGTTGAGGAGGGAGATAATCAGTGTTTGTTGCCGTCTCAAGTGTAGTTTCAGTAGCAGAGGCTATAATTCATCTCACTAACCCTCCTCTTAATGAATTTCCCAAGAAAACAGACCAACCAGAATCCTGGGGAAAGTTTTGCCAAATGGAAGAAACTTACTAGATGAAACAAATATATCTGACAAGTGCAAGGGGTAGACTATAGTGGTTGCTGTGGACTGAGGCACTCAATACAGGAGTACTGGCTACTGAGGTGGATGACTACAATTGTTCTTTGCTATACAAGAAATTGCTTCACCCAAAGCTGCACTCCTTCCCTAGCCTATATTCAATAATTGTTCAATGTAAAAATACAAAGACCTGGTCCCTTTGTCTCAGTTCCTGGCAAGTCTAAAGGGCCCTAGCTCCAAACTTCCCCATAGGATTGCCTGAGTTGTCTGTTACTATACCCAATTCTGCACCCCTCACTCCCTTACAAGTGCTGTATCAGAGCAATCCCCCAGTAAATTTTCAAATACTAAACTTTGGTTCAGAGTCTGTTTGCT
Organism: Mirounga leonina; assembly: GCF_011800145.1. Classification (NCBI taxonomy): domain Eukaryota; kingdom Metazoa; phylum Chordata; class Mammalia; order Carnivora; family Phocidae; genus Mirounga; species Mirounga leonina. The sequence continues at coordinate 31,460,865 of NW_023270387.1, read as the reverse complement.
AGGGAATCTGGCCTAAGACACTCGCAACTGCAAATTTCTGGCCAAACTTCCAAAACTAGGGATCAAGAAATTTATAATTTTAGTGAATAGCCCAGGAGGTTTTGGTACAGTTGGGCCAAGAACCATACTTTGAGAAACTGGATTCAGAAAGCCTAAGCCTATGGACAAGCTATAACCTAGTATTGTAAAAGGAAAGTTTCTGGCATCCAGTTACCAAAATCCATGAGGCTTCCTCCATACCCTTACATTCAACCTCCAGAAGACATGTGCAGTGAAGTCCCAGCTGTAGTACCCAAATTAAGCCCATCAATTTCCTAGAAGAATGTGGCCTACTTGAGCATCAGACTAATCCCCTATCTCCTCTGATTTCTATATTCCCTGTTTCTTCTGACCCCATGATAAAGCCATCTTCTCAGATGGAGGAATTGCAGTGTCAAAATATGCACATTATTATTTATTATTGGTCTTTCCTATATTCATTCACAAGCTATTATGATTAGAGCTTAAGGTAAGCAAACTAAATCCAAAATACAAAAATAGAGTTATGATTATATATCCCCACCTTTTATTTTTCCAATTCACTTTCCTCAGAACACCTAAGTGTCTCCAGTTCCAGCCTACATGATAATTACTGCCATTTACCTTTCCCATTATTACTACCAAGGAGCTGAAATATCAGAGTCTACTGATCTTAATTTGGATCTATTAATATTACTGTCTTTTTTTAGGAGTCATTCTCAGAGTAACTGTTCTTTCCATGTCTCCTTCCTAGGACTCTGATCTTATATCTGTTGTCAAAATTGAAATAATCCATTAATTCTCACAAAATCTTAGTAGCTCAATTTATTCACACATTCCTGAACAAAGAAGTGGAGAAAAATGGGGTCCATCTTTAATTTCTGGATCCAGCGTTTCTTCAGAGCTATATCTTCCTAACATTTCATCCATCATGACAGATTTGACTATTTAAAACAGAAAGTGAGTAATTATGGGTGAGTTGTTAGTGATTCCTTAAATATTCATTCCAATCCAAGAAGAGTAATGAGAAGAAAAAGAAAAGTTACCCAAAAAAGTTACAAAGAATTCTCATTCAAGTCATCTTTCAAAGGGAAGATCACTCTGGATTGGCAGCATCCTTTTTTTTATATATTTTACTTACCTATTACTCATTTTTCCAATCTCTTGCTTACTTTAGGCAATGACCAGAGTGATATATCTCAGGTTGATCTATTCAACTCTTGCTTTCTCTGTCTATAGTCTTTGTAGAAACAGCACAATGATTAAAAATACAGGCTTTGCAAACAGACAAACCAAATTCAAATCCCAATTGTGCCACCTTAGACAAGTTAATTAGTCTTATTTTCCTCTTTCTAAAATGGAACTACTAATACCCATTTCATGTAGTTATCATGAAACCTAAATAAAGTAATGCATACAATATGTGTACTACCGGCATCTAGTATATGGGTGTTTTAATAAATAATGGCTGTTATTATTGCTGCCCTTACAGCATTGTCAACAAGAGAACACACTGTCAAAATTTCATTAAGGGACAAATGAAAATCACCTGTAAAGAAGCTGGAATGGGATCCTTGAAATCTTTTTTTCTTTTTTAATGTTATCGAAAGCACTGTCTGTAGTCTGTAGGGAGGGTACAGTTTGACAAAGAAAAGTCCCAGATCCAGTTCTTTTTGATTTTTAATAGTTCTATCTTGGCAGTGCTTTTCTGTCTCTATTTTACATTCCTATAAGAATTTTAAAACTACAGTCATCAAACATATGTTCTCATTTTTTCATACATTTTGGCTTTTAGTTTTGTTCAGATGAATAAAAGCTTTTAATTATCCATTTAAGCATGTGTTTAAGGTAAGATACATTCAATGAGAAACCTTCTGAATCAGAGTGTCCACATATTAACATGTTTTTTTTTAGTAAGGTTTCATTTATTTTGCCAATTGGAAATTAACACAAATTCAACCAAGAAAATCTAAGACATGATTTATCTAGACATCAAGAACACATTTGATTCAGTACCACCCCAAACAGAATCTGCAAGGCCAGCAACTCTATTTGGCCATAAACTACTTCAGTGAATAACACACTCTAATGAAGGATGAAGATGAATTATCTTGGTTAGTGGTAATGCTTCTGCATGGAGAGCAGAAATAAGTACCACTACAAATGACTATTAGGCTTACTTATTTTTCCCTACTTTAAGGGACTGGAGAAAATAAATATTTAATGAAAGAAGAAAATGGGGCACTATAAAACCAAACTGGGAAACTAGCAGAGCTTTATTTATAGCAGAAAAAGTATTGGGTTCTAAAATCAAATCCAAGCCAAATCAATTCACACACTGGAGAACAGGGAGTCCAGTGTTTTCAATATCTTTGCAGCTATTATAACCACTAGGGCAAAGTTCTATAAACATTCATTAAATCATGGACACTGAAGTTGGAAGAATCCTCTGGTGTGGTATTTCTAAACTTTAATCATTCTGCAGCAAATTTTGTCACATCTACATATAATAAATATTCTGATTTACTTAATATTTTACTATCAACTGACCTTAATTTTTATTTTTAAAAGTTTATATTCAAGAGGCGCCTAGGTGGCTCAGTCAGTTAAGCATCTGACTCTTAATCTGAGCTCAGGTCATGATCTCAGGGTTGTGGGATCAAGCCCCACATTGGGCTAAACACTGGGGTTGGAGCCTGCTTAAGATTCTCTCTCCCTCTCCCTCTGCCCCTGCCCCCCCATGCTCACATGTTTTCTCTCGCTCTCTCAAAAATTAAATAAATAAATAAATAAATAAATAAATAAATAAATAAATAAATAAGTAAAGGATTTTTTTTTAAGTTTAAGTTCAAGAGAAAACTTACATTTTTGCTTGAATATAATATAACATATAATATTATGTTAAAATACTAGTTATTTTGTCCTAATACACATTAAAACAAACACCTAACATTTAAGATTTATTCATTCACAATCCAACTAAAATTATCTTCTATACCACAAATGGTACTCATAATAGACATTGGAAAACATGGATCGAGTTCAACTTTCTATACATGAAAACTATATCAGACACAAATTTTATATACCTCCCCAGGATCCCTCAGAAACATCTGTCTCCCAGACCCTCAGCTGCTCTCTGTACCTCAGCAATCACTGCTTGTGTCCACAGGATTCTTCCACCTGAGAGCAACAAGTCACATGCTCAGGAGTCCTAGCTGCCTCCCACCTTTGGCCGCCTCAAAACAACATGGTTGACCAACCCCACACATGGAGTTACTGGCTGTTTCCACCACCTCCAGATGTAGACAGACATCACACACAAGGCATGGGATTTGACACAGAGCAACTTTTAGAGGTGCTGGATGATAAAAGTCAGAAGTGCAGGGGAGTTAACCCACAGAGCAAATTTGACCTATGATTCCTCTATTTGTTTTGTTCCCACAAACTAATTTAGGCACAGTTTCTCTTTAAACCCGTCTGAAAATTCCCTTACACAAAAAAGACTCACTATGAAGCACCCTACTGTGTCTCTTTGAGGTCTCTTGTGAAATGAAACCTGATTTCTCATTGCTTCACAGCCCTCCTCGCCTCACTGGCCATTTTCCTTACTCTCTCTGCCCTAGTTTGGCATCTCCCAAATAAAGTATTAACACTTTAACTCTTTCCTCAATATCTGTTTTCTAGATTAAGATCAGATCTTTTTAAATGCCCTTTCAGTCCTTCCTGGCAGGTCATTCAACCTCGCCTGATAATCTCTAATGACGTACAACTTATTGACACACAAGTGATCCTTTCTGATTTCATACAGCTCTTATTAGTAGAATATTCCTATAGTGAAGTGTAGTATATTACAATCACATTGAGGCTTTTCTCTAAATCCAGTGCAGGTGGACACTGGCAAGGGAGAATGAGAAGAATTTGCTATGGTACTGGTCCTCACAAAGCATGCTAGGAAGGCACAGTGGGTTTGTATAAAATCACTAAAAAATAATATTTGGTTAGTACCAATCTGTAACAGCTTGTCCCAGGGTGCCTAGAAAATGAGAAAAATAAAGTGTGGAGAGTTTTTTATAAAATTAACTTTATTCATTTGTAGAACTGTCTTTTATTCTGAGATCATTCCCTTCCTGCTTTTTTGGTATTTAGAATGCCCCTTCTTTCATTAAATGATGATGTTAATAGATAAAAATAGCTTAAATGTTCCTTCTTGGCTGTATTAAAAAAATGACAATTTCATAATAGTCCCCACATTTGTTTTTAAATTTAACAGTCTTGATGACTGAATGGACAACTAAATTGTAAAATTAAAAGTTAAACAGAGATGCAAGTTGAGGTATCAGATAAACTCAACAAGGTATCTTATTATTAATATTAGTATCCATGACTAAGAGATTAGGCTACATGTTCTAGTCTATGTTCTAGAAACTCTTAGTTGATATTTTCCCATCTAGATCCTTAAATACTTACAAGGATGAGAATGTTTGATCCTATGTCACAGTTTTATGAGTAAACTTTCATCTTCCATTGCTACTTATACTGACATTTCAGCTTTCTTTTCAGGTTCATTTAACACTTGTACTATGCGAGACAACTGTCATATGGTTTGTCAATAGTAAATTTGCTATCAACCTGGTAATCATTTTCATTACTCACAAAATTGCTATTGAATTCCTCCAAGAAATGATTGATATGCTGTGTCTGTTTTGACATATCACACTAATGATGAAGGGAAACAGTGAAGAAAAAACCTTAATGATGCATTCTAGATGATGGAAATGTGGCTGCAGGGCAATGGGAAGTGATTACTGTCAATACCTCCTTCAGTTTAGACTCAGGGTACATTGGCAGGTCAGAACTTCCTCTCAAATAGATTCTCCTGATACCAGACACCAAGGCATTTTCTGAGACTGATGACTTTAGTGACCTTATCTAAAAGTACAACAACTACAGTGAGCCTGGCCCCAAAGGCAACATAGTGAAGGCCCAAAAAGACACTCTAACTGCACCTATCTAATAACAGCAGTCAAAATAAATAATGATAACAGTAGTTTATGGAGCACTTATTATGTGCCAGGCCATGTGGTAAGTGCTTTACATGCATTAGATCACTTCATCCCATTGTATATTGTCTATCTCCCTCTCAGCAATGTAAGTTCCAAGGCACAAGGACCTGGCTCACCTTGTTCAGCACTTTTTTGTAGTTTCCTACAACAGCACCCGACACACAGGATATTCTCAAAAAATATTCATTCATAAAATGAATGAATGCATGCATGAATGAATGACCATCTCCTTCTTCTCTGAACTTGGTACTTGGGATCTTCAGATAAAACTCAAGAATTTTAAAGAGAAATGTGGAAAACTCTGAAGAAGCTGAAAACACAGATAGGTTATGAACTTTAAAAGCCTGTAAAGTTGTAAGAGTTTTTCATCAACTGTAAGATCTGAATCAATAGTGAATTTACATTTCAAACTAACTGAAAAATATGTTATTGTTGTTTATCATATGCTCCTATATGAGTGCAAGGAGAGTTTTTAAACAAAGATAATCAATGATCTAATGAGAACCCGGGATCATGTAACAACAGTGGACAGAAGAGCTGCATTTAAACAATGCAAAGTTTTCCAGAAGTTGATTGAAGAAGCAGACCATGTGCCCTAATTCTTGTGAATAAATTGCTCAATATATGGATGTCAAACAGCCTGGCTATCTCCCAGATCTTCTCTATACAGAGTACAACCAAAGCTGCCAGTTTATAAACATTCCAGAACTAAGAAGCTACCTTCCACAGTGTCATTGGGAGTATCACAGACAAAATGAAATCTTCATAGATAATTTTAATGATAAAAAACTAGAGTTAGGGGGCGGAGCAAGATGGCGGAGAAGTAGGAGACCTGGATTTCGTCTCCTCTCAGGAATTCAGCTGGATAGGGATCAAACCATTCTGAACACCTACAAACTCAACAGGAGATTGAAGAAAAGAATAGCAACAACTCTCTGAACAGAAAAGCGACCACTTTCTGGAAGGTAGGGCGTGCAGAGAAGTGAATCAGAGGCGATATTCAGGAGGATAGATGGCGGGGGAGGGGCCTCCATCAGCCTCTTCTCGCAAGTGATAGAGGTGCAGAGCACAAAATCGGAACTTTTAAAAGTCTGCTCCGCTGAGGGACGTCACTCCGGTGGCTAAGCGGGGGGTGGAACCCTCGTGGGACAGTGTGGTCTCAGGACCCTCGGGGTCACAGAAAGACCGGGGGTGCCTGAGTGTGGCAGAGCTCCCAGGTAACGGAGCAGGGAAGCCAGCTGCAGAGGCAGAGCCCAGGCGCGGGCTCTCAGCTCCGGGTTGTCATAAACCGTAATCTGCGGCACTGTCGCACCACTGCTCCTCCAGCAGGGACCCATCAAGCAGCAGATCCAGGGAGACTCACCTTCCTCCCCCGGGAGGAGCGGCACGGGAGTGCACCACAGGGATCTGCTGGGTTTGGAGACTCCACCCAGAGTTGGGTGACAGAGATAGAAACGCGTGGTCATAGGCCAGGTGAGCACGGAGTGCAGCCGGAGACCGGGGAGACGGGAGTGACTGACTGCTTTTCTCTGGGGGCTCACTGAGGAGTGGGGCCCCGAGTTCTTGGCCCCTCCGGGGCGGAAGTTGGGAGGCTGCCATTTTCACTCTCCACCTCCAAAGCTGTACGGAAAGCTCGCAGGTAACAAAAGCTCCGGAGAGCAACCCGAGCAATTCCGCCTCCAGCAAAGACATTTGGAAACCACGGCAACAGGCCCCTCCCCCAGAAGATCAGCGAGAACAGCCAGCCAAGACCAAGTTTACCAATCAATGAGAACGGCAGAACTCCAGTGATAGGGGAATACTACACATAGAATTCATGGCTTTTTTACCATGATTCTTTAGTCTTTCAAAGTTAATTTTTTTTAACTTTTTTTCTTTTTCTTTTTTTGAATTTTTCTTTTTCCCTTATTCAACCAACATCTTATCAATCCCTTTTATAAAAAAACATTTTTATTTTTCATTTTTAGAGTCATATTCTATCCCTTCATAGTAGTTACCCGTATTTTTGGCATATATATATAAGTTGTTCTCTCTTTAAAATTTTCAGATAGTTTCTTCTAACAGATCAAAATATACCCTAAATCTCTAGTATATGTTTTTTTTTCTACTCCCCAGCCTGATCACATTGTCTCCCTTTTTTTTCTTTTTTCTTTTTTTAAACCCTCTTCTTTCTTTTTACAAACTTCTTATCAATTCCTTTTATACTATTTTTTATAATTTCCATCTTCACAGTCATATTCCATCCCTTCATCATATCAACCCTTATTTTTGTACATATATAAGTTTTTCTTTCTTTAAAATTTTGGGAGGCACTTTCTTCTAAAAGACCAAAATACACCCCAAATCTAGTGTGTGGCACTGATCTATATACCAGCCTGATCATATTTGATCACATTCTGGGTTTTTTTTTGTTCTTGTTGTTTTGTTCTGTTTTTTTGTTTTTATCTTTTTCTTTATCTTTTTTTTCTTTTTCTTTTTTCTCTCTTTCCCTTTCTTTTCCCACTGTTTCAGGTCTTTTCTGATTTGTTTAGAGTATATTTTCTGGGGACGTGGTTACTCTGCTACATTTTGTTCTCTCATTAATCTATTCTCCTCTGCACAAAATGACAAGATGGAAAAAATCACCTCAACAAAAAGAACAAGAGGTAGTACCGACTGCCAGGGACCTACTCAATACGGACAATAGTATGATGTCAGATCTAGAGTTCAGAATCATCACTTTAAAGATACTAGCTGGGCTTGAGAAAAGCATGGAAGTTATTAGAGAAACCCTTTCTGGGGAAGTAAAAGAACTAAAATCTAACCAAGTTGAAATCAAAAAGGCTATTAATGAGGTGCAATCAAATATGGGGGCACTAACTGCTAGGATAAATGAGGCAGAAGAGAGAATCAGTGATATAGAAGACCAATGATGGAAAATAAAGAAGCTGAGAAAAAGAGAAACAACTACTGGATCACGAGGACAGAATTCGAGAGATAAGCGATACCATAAGATGAAACAACATTAGAATAATTGGGATCCCAGAAGAAGAAGAAAGAGAGAGAGGGGCAGAAGGTATATTGGAGCAAATTATAGCAGAGAACTTCCCTAATTTGGGGAAGGAAACAGGCATCAAAATCTAGGAAGCACAGAGAACCCCTCTCAAAATCAATAAAAATAGGTCAACACCCCGACATCTAATAGTAAAACTTACGAGTCTCATAGACAAAGAGAAAATCCTGAAAGCAGCTCGGGAGAAGAGATATGTAACCTACAATGGTAGAAACATTAGATTGGCAACAGACCTATCCACAGAGACCTGGCAGGCCAGAAAGGACTGGCAGGATATATTCAGAGCACTAAATGAGAAAAATATGCAGCCAAGAATACTCTATCCAGCTAGGCTGTCATTGAAAATTGAAGGAGAGATAAAAAGCTTCCAGGACAAACAAAAACTAAAGGAATTTGCAAACACAAAACCAGCCCTACAGGAAATCTTGAAAGGGGTCCTCTAAGCAAAGAGAGACCCTAAAAGCAACATAGACCAGAAAGGAACACAGACAATATACGGTAACAGTCACCCTACAGGCAATACAATGGCACTAAATTCCTATCTTTCAATAGTTACCCTGAATGTAAATGGGCTAAATGTCCCAATCAAAAGACACAGGCTATCAGATTGGATTAAAAAACAAGACCCATCGATATGCTGTCTGCAAGAGACTCATTTTAGACCCAAAGACACCCCCAGATGGAAAGTGAAGGGGTGGAAAACCATTTACCATGCTAATGGACACCAAAAGAAAGCTGGGGTGGCAATCCTTATATCAGACAAATTAGATTTTAAACCAAAGACTGTAATAAGAGATGAGGAAGGACACTATATCCTACTTAAAGGGTCTATCCAACAAGAAGATCTAGCAATTATAACTACCTATGCCCCTAACATGGGAGCAGCCAATTATATAAGGCAATTAATAACAAAAGCAAAGAAACACATCGACAACAATACAATAATACTGGGGGACTTTAACACCCCCCTCACTGAAATGGACAGATCGTCTAAGCAAAAGATCAACAAGGAAATAAAGACTTTAAATGACACACTGGACCAAATGGACTTCACAGACATATTCAGAACATTCCATCCCAAAGCAACAGAATACACATTCTTCTCTAGTGCCCATGGAACATTCTACAGAATCGATCACATCCTAGGTCATAAATCAGGTCTCAACTGGTACCAAAAGATTGGGATCATTCCCTGCCTATTTTCAGATCAGAATGCTTTGAAACTAGAACTCAATCACAAGAGGAAAGTCGGAAAGAACTCAAATACATGGAGGCTAAAGAGCATCCTACTGAAGAATGAATGGGTCAACCAGGAAATTAAAGAAGAATTTAAAAAATTCATGGAAACCAATGAAAATGAAAACACGATTCAAAATCTTTAGGATGCAGCAAAGGCAGTCCTGAGAGGAAAGTATATAGCAATACAAGCCTTTCTCAAGAAACAAGAAAGGTCTCAAGTACACAACCTAACCCTACACCTAAAGGAGCTGGAGAAAGAACAGCAAAGAAAGCCTAAACCCAGCAGGAGAAGAGAAATAATAAAGATCAGAGCAGAAATCAATGAAATAGAAACTAAAAGAACAGTAGAACAGATCAACAAAACTAAGAGCTGGTTCTTTGAAAGAATTAACAAGATTGATAAACACCTGGCCAGACTTATCAAAAAGAAAAAGAGAAATGACCCAAATCAACAAAATCATGAACAAAAGAGGAGAGATCACAACCAACACCAAAGAAATACAAACAATTATAAGAACATATTATGAGCAACTCTATGCCAGCAAATTAGATAATCTGGAAGAAATGGATGCATTCCTAGAGATGTATCAACTACCAAAACTGAACCAAGAAGAAATAGAAAACCTGAACAGACCTATAACCACTAAGGAAATTGAAGCAGTCATCAAAAATCTCCCAAAAAACAAAAGCCCAGGGCCAGATGGCTTCCCAGGGGAATTCTACCAAACATTTCAAGAAGAATTAATATCTATTCTTCTGAAACTGTTCCAAAAAAATAGAAATGGAAGGAAAACTTCCAAACTCGTTTTATGAGGCCACCATTACCTTGATCCCAAAACCAGACAAAGACCCCATCAAAAAGGAGAATTACAGACCAATATCCCTGATGAACATGGATGCAAAATTCTCACCAAAATACTAGCCAATAGGATCCAACAGGACATTAAAAGGATTATTCACCACGACCAAGTGGGATTTATCCCTGGGCTGCAAGGTTGGTTCAACATCCACAAATCAATCAACATGATACAATACATTAACAAAAGAAAGAATAAGAATCATATGATCCTCTCAATAGATGCAGAAAAAGCATTTGACAAAGTACAGCATCCTTTCTTGATCAAAACTCTTCAGAGTATAGGGATAGAGGGTACATACCTCAATATCATAAAAGCCATCTATAAAAAACCTACAGCAAATATCATTCTCAATGGGAAAAAACTGAGAGCTTTCCCCCTAAGGTCAGGAACATGGCAGGGATGTCCACTATCACCACTGCTATTCAACATAGTATTGGAAGTCCTAGCCACAGCAATCAGACAACAAAAAGAAATCAAAGGCATCCGAATTGGCAAAGAAGAAGTCAAGCTCTCACTCTTTGTAGATGATATGATACATTATGTGGAAAACCCCAAAGACTCCACCCCAAAACTGCTAGAACCCATACAGGAATTCAGTAAAGTGGCAGGGTATAAAATCAAAGCACAGAAATCAGTGGCATTCCTATACACCAACAACAAGACAGAAGAAAGAGAAATTAAGGAGTCAATCCCATTTACAATTGCACCCAAAACCATAAGATACCTAGGAATAAATCTAACCTAAGAGACAAAGGATCTGTACTCAAAAAACTATAAAATACTCATGAAAAATATTGAGGAAGACACAAAGAAATGGAAAAACGTTCCATGCTCATGGATTGGAAGAACAAATATTGTGAAGATGTCAATGCTACCTAGAGCAATCTACACATTCAATGCAATCCCCATCAAAATACCATCTACTTTTTTCAAAGAAATGGAACAAATAATCCTAAAATTTGTATGGAACCAGAAAAGACCCCGCATAGCCAGAGGAATGTTGAAAAAGAAAAGCAAAGCTGGCGGCATCACAATTCCGGACTTCCAGCTGTATTACAAAGCTGTCATCATCAAGACAGTATGGTACTGGCACAAAAACAGACACATAGATCAATGGAACAGAATAGAGAGCCCAGAAATGGACCCTCAACTCTATGGTCAACTCATCTTTGACAAAGCAGGAAAGAATGTCCAATGGAACAAAGACAGTCCCTTCAACATATGGTGTTGGGAAAATTGGATAGCCACATGCAGAAGAATGAAACTGGACCATTTCCTTACACCACACACAAAAATAGACTCCAAATGGTTGAAAGACCTCAATGTGAGACAGGAGTCCATCAACATCCTAAAGGAGCACACAGGCAGCAACTTCTTTGACCTCAGCCGCAGCAACTTCTTCCTAGAAACATTGCGAAAGGCAAGGGAAGCAAGGGCAAAAATGAACTATTGGGACTTCATCAAGATAAAAAGCTTTTGCAAAGCAAAGGAAACAGTCAACAAAACCAAGAGACAACCGACAGAATGGGAGAAGATATTTGCAAATGACATATCAGATAAAGGGCTAGTATCCAAAATCTATAAAGAACTCATCAAACTCAACACCCAAAGAACAAAGAATCCAATCAAGAAATGGGCAGAAGACATGAACAGACATTTTTCCAAAGAAGACATCCAAATGGCCAACAGACACATGAAAAAGTGCTCAATATCGCTTGGCATCAGGGAAATCCAAATCAAAACCTCAATGAGATACCACCTCACACCAGTCAGAATGGCTAAAATTAACAAGTCAGGAAACGACAGATGTTGGCGGGGATGCGGAGAAAGGGGAACCCTCCTACACTTTTGGTGGGAATGCGCGCTGGTGCAGCCACTCTGGAAAACTGTATGGAGGTTCCTCAAAAAGTTGAAAATAGAGCTACCATATGATCCAGCAATTGCACTACTGGGTATTTACCCCAAAGATACAAAAGTAGGTATCCGAAAGGTTATGTGCACCCTGATGTTTATAGCAGCATTGTCCACAATAGCCAAACTGTGGAAAGAGCCAAGATGTCCATTGACAGATGAATGGATAAAGAAGAAGTGGTATATATATACAATGGAATATTATGCAGCCATCAAAAGGAATGAGATCTTGCCATTTGCAATGATGTGGATGGAACTGGAGGGTATTCTGTTGAGCGAAATAAGTCAAACAGAAAAAGACATGTATCATATGACCTCACTGATATGAGGAATTCTTAATCGCAGGAAAGAAACTTAAGGTTGATGGAGTGGGGGGTGGGGTGGGAGGGAGGGGGTGACTGGGTAATAGACACTGGGGAGGGTATGTGCTCTGGTAAGCGCTGTGAATTGTGCAAGACTGTTGAATCTCAGATCTGTACCTCTGAAACAAATAATGCAATATATGTTAAGAAAAAAAAAAGAAGAAGAAGGTAGCAGGAGGGGAAGAATGAAGGGGGGGAAATCGGAGGGGTAGACAAACCATGAGAGACGATGGACTCTGAAAAACAAACTGAGGGTTCTAGAGGGGAGGGGGGTGGGATGATGGGTTAGCCTGGTGATGGGTATTGAGGAGGGCACATTCTGCATGGAGCACTGGGTGTTATGAACAAACAATGAATCATGGAAAACTACATCTAAGACTAATGATGTAATGTATGGGGATTAACATAAGAATTAAAAAATTAAATAAATAAATAAATAAATAAACTAGAGTTAGTGGTAAACTTAACCTTACTTGTTCTCAGGATTTCCCTCAAGATCATCTCAAGGTTACTAAGGTGGAAGCATTGTCAAACAATGGAGTGGTATTCTCTAATTATTGGGACATCAGCTTAACCATTTCTGTTTGAACATTTGCAGTCCCTGCCCACCCAATTCCCTCAGGCCCAGGGGATCACACTTGCAGTACAGACATCTTGTCTCAAAATTGCTCTTAGTTCTATCTGCCAAAAATCCTGTGACCTTTTCTTCTCCGGTCTTACCACCTCCATAAGCAGGGAACACAGAAGCAGATCCTCTACCTCAGTCAAGTTATCATAAGTGCAACATGGACCAACATCTTGACTGCAATCTTGTGAAGGAGTTAGAGCCAGAACCACTTAGCTAAATTCTTTTGATCTCTTCCTTTCAGTAGAAGGGGAATCTCTTTTCAATCCAGGGGACATCCTTTATTTTCTTTATTTTTTTATTTCACAGATTTTATTTATTTATTTGAGACAGAGAGAGAGAAAGAGCTCACAAGTGGGGTGGAGGGGCAGAGGGAGAGGGAGAAGCAGGCTCCACACTGAACAGGAAGCCTAATGTGGGGCTCGATCACAGGACCCTGAAATCATGACCTGAGCTGAAGGCAGCCGTTTAACAGACTGAGCCACCCATGCATCCCTCAGAGTGGGCTTTCTAACACAAAAATCAAATTGCACCATGTTTACTAGCCTGTCTGAAGTGGTTCAGAGCCCCTGGGTTGCTTTGAGGAATTAATCCAAAAATGAGACCCTCCATGATCTGGTCTCTGCCTCTCCAGCACACACTCTACCCCAAAGCTGTAGGCCAGGCAAGCATATGCTGTTCTATTCCAAGTCTTCCTGTCTTTACCCATGCTGTTCCCTCTTTCTGAAACTCTATTTCTTCTAGTATTCTCATGTTGAACTAAATTATTCTTTGAGACTTACTGTTTTTTTGAGAGGGGAGGGGAGTGGGGAGGGGCAGAGGTAGAGGGAAAGAGAGATACTTAAGCAGGCTCCACACCCAGTACAGAGCCCCAACTCAGGACTCAATCTCAAGACCCTGTGATCATGACCTGAGCCAAAATCAAGAGTCGGTTGCTTAACCAATTGAGCTACCCAGGTGCCCCCAGACTTACTTTTCTCTGGGATCATTCTTCCAGGAATTCTTTCCTGACTTTCCCCCATCTGCAATTGAGAGCCTCTTTTCTGAGTACCTATAGCACTCCCTGCAATCCATACCTTTGGAATTACTGGTTTGCTAATCTCTTTTCCCCAGTAGTCCCTGAGCTCCTTAAGATCAGGAATTCTCTTCCATTTCTGTATCCCCAAGACCTGGCACAATGATCTACAAATAGTTAATGTTCTGTAAACCACTCTTGATTTACTGCGTAATCATACAATTTATGCTATTATAAAAAGGCTTGTTTCTACATTACATATCTAGCACACTGGATATATGTGTCATTATTTTTAAAAAAATAATAAGTATTGTTGATCAATTCTAAACTCACTAAGTTAATATTTTTATTTTTTTCTGAGAACATTGTTTTCATATTAGCTTAAATATCTGGAATTCTTTTTTTTTAAAGATTGTATTTATTTATTTGACAGAGAAAGCAAGAGAGCACAAGCAGGGGGAGCAGTAGAAGGAGAGGGAGAAGCAGGCTCCCCACCAAGCAGGGATCCCAATACAGGGCTCAATCCCAGAACCCTGAGATCATGACCTGAGCCAAAGGCAGACGCTTAACCATCTGAACCACCCAGGTGCCCCAAATATCTGGAATTCTTAATTTATCTTTGATATCAGTAACAAGTTCTACTCTTTGGCATTCCTAGAAAAAAGAAACAGTAAATAAAGCACATATGAGAATAATTTATATGTTATAATATACCTTAGTAGAATCTTACCCCTCTGGGAGGCAGTTGATTGAAAATTGAATGAGAATAGACATTTAAAGTTACACTAGGGGCCCCTGTGTTGTTCAGTCGGTTAAGCGTCTGCCTTGGCTCAGGTAATGATCTCAAGATCCTGGGATGCCCCACTTCGGACTCCCTGTTCATCAGGAAGTCTGCTTCTCCCTCTCCCTCTGCCCCTCCCCCTCTGCTCCTGCACTCTCTCTTTCACTCAGGCGCTCTCTCTCTCAAATAAATAAAATCTTTTAAAAAATTAAAAAAATAGGGCGCCTGGGTGGCTCAGTTGGTTAAGTGACTGCCTTTGGCTCAGGTCATGATTCTGGAGTCCCTGGATCGAGTCCCGCATCAGGCTCCCTGCTCGGCAGGGAGCCTGCTTCTCCCTCTGACCCTCCCCCCTCTCATGTGCTCTCTCTCATTCTCTCTCTCTCAAATAAATAAAATCTTTAAAAAAAAAAAAAAGAAAAAAATTTAAAAAATAAAGATAAACTATCAGACTATCTTTGATTACACAGAACTTTTTTAAGTGTCACTACATAACACTTTTTATTCTTTCATTTTATTTATTTTCTTATTTATTTTTTTGAGAGTGAGAGTGGGGGCTGGGGGGGAGGGGCAGAGGGAGTGGGAGAGAGAGAATCTTAAGCAGGCTCCAAGCCCAGCACAGAGCCCAATGTGGGGCACTATCTCATGACCCTGAGATCATGACCTAGCCAAAATTCAAGAGTCAGACACTCAAACGACTGAGCCACCCAGGCGCCCCTATATAATACTGTTTAAATGGCATTGTGTGCTATATATTTTATTAGATGCAATGCCGTGTGATTATAGAATTATAGAATGACCACTATTTGGTTATTTATTTCAGGTAACATTAGGTAAGCTAAACAAAGAATTTCAAATGAAGGTCTTCAAACATTATCTAAATGATTTAATTTAATTTAAAAATTAATTTGGTCTATTTTTACACTTTTTTATCCTTTGTTCATTTAAGCCCTTAAATTCATTATCCTTGGATTAGCTGTCAAATATTCCTAATTAAAGTTATCCCTAAGAATAATGCAGGTAGAATTTTCAACTCATAATAAAAGGAGTATTCTTTATATGATACACATCCCAGGTCCTTTTTAAGTATACACAGCAAATATTCAACATTATTTTGGGGGTCAGAAAGCATCTGCCATTAGACAGAGGCTGACACCTGTGTATAATTATCTAGTGTGATTAATGAAAAAGGAGATCAAAGTTTCATGCAATTTTAATTTTATGCTCTGGGCTTGATGTGCAAAGGATTTGTACTGGGTAATAAAGGAATATAGGTTCATTCTAATAAGTATGACAAATGAATTTTTTTAAATGAGTCTGACTCATTAGCTAGGCATCTATAAGCCTGTGTGACCCTTAGTAGCCTGGCAGAATTTGGGGATAATCTTAATGCCTAATTACTGGTTGTGTGATGATATTTCAACAAATTAGTCCTTTATGAAAGGCAAACACTCATAGAACTATTCATGCTGAGGTATGGCAAAAACCAAAATGCTTATAAAGAAAAGCATCTTGACTTCAAAAACTAAATCATATTAACATCAATTTTCCACGAGGCCACATTTTTAACATCTACTGTAGGCCTCTGTAGACACTTTGACAAGAATGACATTTTGGCAGAATTAACAAACCAGGGAAAGAATGTGTGCTCTAGCCCTGACATGAGTGCTATTGAAATAAAAACACACACAGCACCGGATGCTGTGTTCAGCTACAAATTGCATTTCTGAGATGCTGATTCAACCTGATCTCAATGTCTGTATCATAACAAGCTGGCCTGGTGCCTCCAGAGAATAGTATGGAAGTTCAGTAGCCTGAATTAAGATGAAGTTCATGTTCTCTTTTAAATAAGATCCAACACATAACACAGTGTGGAAGAGAAAATTAAAAAAACAAATACAATATGAAATTCTAAATAATAGAATATGGAGTTAGGAACAAATAGGAAACAATTTTTTTCTGGAATTTTTTTCTGAGAATGACTACTTGGCACTTTCCTAAAATAAGTTCCTTTTTTTTTTTTTTTCTTTTAAGGAAACTCACTTTTAAAATCTTTTTCAAGTGAAATCATGATGGAAGCAGGGACTCAGTGATCAATAAGATCGTCAACATGTTCCAGATCACACTTGACCAAAGTCATTGTTTTTCAGTTTCATTTTGCAGCAAACATGCCTTGGGCACTTGCACTGTGCTAACTGCTAAAGAAGTAATGTATGAACACAGGCTTCATCTTCAAGGAGTTCAGAAACTGGTCAGGGGAAAAGAGGTGCACACAAGTATAATGCAGTGCAGTCATGCATAAGTGCTATGGGAAAGGAACCAGCTAAGTGCTGTGAGAATCCAAGAACTCAAAGGAATTAGCAGTTAATTCCCAGGCTTAGCAGAGTGAAGGTTTTGGAGAAGGCTTTAGGAAGAATATGAATATGAATTCATTCATTTACTCATTTATGAAACATGTATTGTCAATGAACCAGGCCTCTATTAGGCATTGACTGTATATAGGTGAATAAATATAATTCCTGCCCTTAGAGATCTCACAGCTTCACTTCCATTCCATCAACGAATATCTTTGCTTGGCCTTAAAAAACGTCAAGATGAGACAATCAGGAGTACAGACCATGGAGTTTGCGATCTGGGAGGATATACTAACGAGCAAAAGCAGAGTCATGATACTATGAGATAAGAGTAAAGCTAACATTTGGGGCACACCTGGGTGGCTCAATCGGTTGAGTGCCTGACTCTTGATTTCAGCACAGGTCAGGATCTCAGGGTCATGAGAATGAGCCCCGAGTCGGGCTCAGGCGTGGCACAGAGGCTGCTTAAGATTCTCTCCCTCCCTCTCCCTTTACCCATCCCCCTACACTCTCTCTCGAAAATAATAATAATAATAATAATAATAATAATAATAACAGCTAACTAACATTTATTTTGTGCTTAAATGAATTAGCCATTTAATACTCAATACTGACTACAGCACTATTTAAAGTCCTGTTTTAGAAAGGGAAAAACAAGAACAGAGAGGACATGTAACCTATTCAGAATCAAATATCTAGGAAATGGAAAGAGCAAAATTTGAACCCAGGCAATGTGGTGGCAAGGCCTCTGCTCTAGCCACGATGTCACATCACTTTTCCAAGTTCTATGGTGGGGAAGTACAGGGTGCTATGGTGCAGAGAAATATAATCTAGGAGTGGGTAGTATGCTAAAGACTACTTGGAAGAAGCAACATCCACCTTGAAACTTGTTAATAACAGTGACAAATGCTTTTCAAGAGACAAGCACAGGAAACTAGTACACAGTCCCTACTGAATTTGAGCCAAAACTATAAAGGATGAGTAGAATTTGGACAGTAAGGAAAAGAGAAGAGCATCCCAAACTGAGGGAACATTAGAGGCAAATGCAGGAAAACTGGCTTGACTAGTTTTTCCCCTTTGGTAAAGTTCTTATACTTGCTATCAAACTGCAAAATATCTGAAATTGATTGTCCAATGTAAAAAAATCCTGTGAGGTAAGATCTTCCTAAAGAAAACTGAAGCCTATGTAAATGAACTGTTTGATTTTTGAACACCTCAATTAGCCCATCAGGATTCCCAAACTACTTAGGACTATCAGTTGTAACATTTTTCCACTGTGGAAGGCTCTAAACCACAAAAAGTGTCCTCCAAAAATTGGGTTTTCCAGGTATAAACATAAAATAATATCTAAAACTTTTAAGCAATCACTATGTGTCTGGCTTATACTTCATCATTTAATTGTGTGGTTTAAATGAGATATGTACTGCCATTTTCTACTTTTTATGAATGAAGAAACTAAAACTTAGAAAGATTAGATAATTTGCCAAAGTCACAGGGATGAAAGAGCTGGAATGGAGACAAGGTCAGATATTAACCCATGCTCTTAACCATTATGTTATATGTACCTGGGTTCCACAAATCTTTTACCAAAACTTTAAGTTGACACTGATGAGGAGTAGAAACTGCCTCATTTATTCTTTTTCTTTTTTTTAATAGTGTAGAGAGGAAAGAGAAGAAGAAAACCTTGATTTGAGTCCCAGCTCCACAACTTTCTGCTCTGTGACCTTAGGCAATCATATCACATCTCTGAGCCTCAGTAGCTCATCTTTAAATGGGTGGTATTTGACTACATGATGTCTAAGGTCCCTTCGAGCTACAAAAAGGTATGATTTGTTTGTTTGTTTGTTTTTTAAGAGCCATAAAAATCAGCAGCTATTCCCACATTTTAAAAAAGAACTTTAGAAATAGGAAGGATATGTTGAAATCTTAAAGAACTGAAATTTAGTAACATTTTTTGTAAATACAGGCTAAAATCTTCTGAGGGGTTGACATAACATTTCTAATATGCTGAATTATTTGCTGCACCTATGTGAGGCTGAACATCCACCATAATTTTCACTCATAACTCTGAGGTCTAGTGACACAGTTCATTTCCTCGTTTCAAAAAGATTGATTTCATCCCCAAGAAAAGGTGCACATGAGCTGGAAAAAATGAATGTTTATGGGAACTGGGAGCATCCGTTCTCATTCTATTAAAGCATCAACTTATGTTCCACTTAAGCCTTGCTTACTAAATTCAGGGTTGCTCAGTCTTTAGTCTAGGATACCATGTGTTTATAGAAAGGAACAAGCTGTCACTTTTAATCCAAGAGCCAAATGTTCAGATTCTTCAAGTGTCAATTTGAATTTTAGTACCCATGATCTTAAAGCATTTGGATTGTGTCCACTCAGGGCTATGCCTCCAAGAGCTCCCAATACACCTGAGTCTACAGTCATAGGAACAGCCAAATAAACCAGAAAAGTGGTTCCCACAAGGTGACTCTTAAGCTCAAGAATCACTTGAAGGTCCACTTCCCACCAACCTCTTCAAACCTGCTTTCTTGTCAGGATTCTGTTTCACAAACCCCAAAACCCCTTTCAGTGGGTTTCATAAACTGAAAATCAGATCAAGCCCTTTCCTGAGATACAGCTTTTAACTGCTGCTTTGACACCATGAACTGCAAGCTAGAGCCATCACCTGCTCAATCGTGCCCCATGTAGGCTTTCAAGAAAGAAGTAGAAAGAAAGCAGATGCAAAGCGAAGTATGATAACAAAAAGAAATCAAGGGCATTTCTTTCAAAATATGTGGAACAGAATATAATTATCTTATATTTATTAGTTGCTTTCCCAAACATGAGCTTTTCTGATTATCAGAATTAAACATTCAGGACAAGTGCTTTTAGCCCAATATTTAAATGAGAAAGTTGACACTCAAAGGAGTGGTATAAGGTCCTGTTGTTTTGTGGAGGCTATTTAATTCCTGTGGTGCAGATCAAGGTTTCAGGCACAACTTTGAGCACTACAACCAATGGGATTTAAGATCTCCTATCTTAAAATTCATATCAAAATTGATGCAATTTTGTTCTTATATTAAGGGCCATTTAATCTTGTTCACTTAACAAGTATCTCTCAGCCACCTACTTCCCCATCCTCAAAGAGAATACAGGCCAAATCTAGCTTTCTGTCTACCTCATTTATACTTGGAAATTAGTGAAAGCTCAATGATGATGAATAATTGCACCTCTGCTAGCCCAAAATTTGACTTTGTACAAATTGGTATAAACATCATTTTTCAAGACAGTTTGTGCTATCTGCCATTTTATCATAATAACTTTCCAAATATGATGACCATAATGCAAAGGGTGCCCCCTGGAGTTATGCAAAGTGCAACCTGCAGAACATAACAGGACAGCTTTGGCTCAGGGAAGATTTCACAACTCAGAAAAGAAACCTGAAAGGAAGACACCTGTTCCGTAGACAGATGAAGAGGGAAGGTGTGAAGGTATAATCCCAACTTAGGTGAGGCCAGTGCACAAGCGGACTTGAATAGAGCAGCCAATAATACAAATAATAATATAGTTATAAACGTTATATATTGAGTATTGAATGCATGCCAAGACCTAAACTTTCCATGTATTGATTTATTTAATCCTCAAAATAGTCCAATGATAAAAGCAATTATTATGAATGAGGAAACTAAGGCACACAGAGAGCTTAAGAAACAAGGACTATGTAGAAGGTGTCACTGACTTCAGTTGCTTTGTAATCTATATATACAGTTTTTCATTAAAAAAAGAACTACTTAACCAAGTCTGCTCAGTCATCTGTTTGTAGGGAATAAGTAATGGAAACAACAGAATTCATTTGTAATTTTTCAATATTATATTTTTATCAACATTCATCACATTGGGAAATTATCTAAACTGAGAGTATCTATTTCAACAAGCTTATATGAGCAGACTATAAATTAATTTCCTCTAGTGATAATTTTAGGTCACACATTTCATAATAATCAATTTTCACCAAAAATTATTTCCTTGATACATTATATGAATTCATTCAAGCATTGTGAAACAGGTACTTTCTTTAATTTTCATTATTGAGTGTTATAAGTTACAGATTGCTCCAATTATAAACTTTTTATAATAGTCCTACACCAAAAACTGGATGCTCCCCTTAACATAGGTGACTCAATACAGAGATAAGTCCTATTTTGTTTAATAGACTTAGATTTTGATACATTTTTAAGCCTTTTTTTATTTTTTAAAATTTTTTTAAAGATTTTATTTATTCATTTGGGAGAGAGAGAGACACAGAGAGAGAGCGCATGAGCAGGGGAGAGAGGCAGAGGCAGAGGGAGAAACAGACTCTCTGCTGAGTTGGGAGCCCAATGTGAGGCTCGATCCGAGGACCCCAGAATCACGACCCGAGCCAAAGGTAGGTGCCAGCTGACTGAGCCACCCAGCTCAGGCTTTTTCTAAAAATATTTTTAAATTTAGAAGGCAGGGCAAGGCAATACGATTTTTGAAGTTTCTGCTCTGAACAGGGCAGTGCTCCCTTAAAGCCACTGTAGTGGTATTAGTTAATTTATAAGATTACAATACCAATTCCTACAGATATTCCTCAAATTCTAAGCCTTCCTCTTCCCTATACCTCTGTTTACTTGGAAAGATTATCACTGGAAATCTCTCTCTCACAAAATCCAGTTTCAGAGACAACACACAAGTACCTAAGAATTGAGCTTAACTTAATGTGCTCATAGTATATTATTAGTTCTAGGAAATTATAATAGGATAGAAGAATTTCCTGTATGTATCTACTTAAAAATGTACATAAATATGTTGCAATGCTACTCTAAGGATCAAATGGTCAGAAATAGTAGGGTAGATTTAGTATACACATCTGACACAGAATTTTTGCCTTCAAGCAGCTAAAGTACCCTTCCATTTTATAAAAATGGAGGTTTTAATGCTTTTTAAAAATGGATTCAATTGACTCTCTGGACATCTAGTAGCTATTAAAAACCAAGATTTTAATTATTTAAGGGTAAATGAACCTCACTTTTATTGACTTTATTACTCTGTGAGGGCAAATAAAGTTAAAATTTAAGATAAAATGTTTTTCATGATTTATGAATCCACAAAAGCTACTTGATAGACACAGATATTTGGCAGTGGGTTCACTAACTACCTGGAATCATAAGAGGTCCTGTCTCTGAAGACAGAGCTTCACAGCAGATTCAGCGCTATACACTTAAAACCTCAGTAGCAAGCACTTACACTTCCAAATGTCATGTCTCCTTGGGAGTTCTTAGTTACAGAAACTATAGGTTAGCTCAAAGACAATTTCTTATAAGCTACTTGACTCTTCCTTACTCTCTACCAACCCTACAGATCTCTAATACAGAAAAGAGTCATATTAACCATCCAGAAGCTCACCCTCCTCCATGTACATACTGTATGCAATGGAGCCAACCCATGACGCAGACCAACCAAAACTTTCGGCTTTAGGTCAGGCTTATTGTCTCACTTTGGTCTCCGGTCTCAGGTCCATGGTCCACATTCCTGTCATCTACCTTGATTTCTTGGAATACTCCTCAATCTCTGTTGCTGGATCTTCTGTGGGTTGACTATTTCTCATGTGGACCTTAACCCGGGACTCATCTTTGTGCAGACTAAAATAACATAGCTCCTTCTGGTTATCTGCCCAGGGCAAATCTCTATTATAAATTGGCATTCCAGGCTCAAGAGCCCTAGGACAAGTACCTTTATAAATGATCCCTAAGTGTGTTCCTATATTTAGACGTCTAAAACCTGACCTCCTAAAAAAAATAAATAAATAAAAAATAAAACCTGACCTCCAAGCACTGGTTTTCCAAATCTGTCTGAGTCCCTGGTTATGGTAGCACAAGGAGAGCTAGGCTTGTTTGGGATCTATCTGACCAGATAAATTTTCCAGGGAGTAGTCAGGAATTGATTAAGCTGAGGTTCCCCCCTCCCCAGACACTTTTGCAAGAAAGAAGAAGTGATAGTAGAACATTCTGGAACAGAGGCAGACAGATATTTGGCAGAAGAATGTTATTAAGGAAAACAGACTAAGTTACATATTCATAGGGCTGTAGTATAAAAAGAGAGTAAACCTCTATCCATGTGCTATTCCATTTTTAGTAGGAATGTGTTTTTCTCTTCTCTTTCTCAAGCCTAGAGATACTCTAAGGGTAAAGTCATCATTTGGGCTCTTTGAGAGACTCTCTTTTCTTTTCTTTCTTTTTTTCTGTTCATGATGTTGTATTAGTAACATTAGTAAAGTGTTTGCATTACAGACTAAAAGTTCCAAGAGTACCTACTCATACATTTTTTGGGAGGTGAGGGGGAGATGGTTAGTAAGAAGGACCATAGATGTGAGGACAAAGAGAAGAAATATAGAAAAAGAACTCACAGCCTTGGTAATGGCTTCTAGTGGTCAAGGAGCTAACTCTTTAGTGGACATCAAGCTGGAGAATCTTGATATGATCACAACAGTATCATCCAGTTACAAGTGTTAGGACAAATCATAAAAGACTTTGAAATGGGCAAAAGATCACTGAATAGCCTTATAATGAAGACACACCCCCTGGGTGTGGTCTAGGCAAATCCTTTGGAGATATCTAATTCTGTAATGGTCTTCATTTTTTATTGTCTTTGGCTAGGCTATTTTATAATTCTTTATGTTGTAGGAAATTGATGGTACTGCAAATGATTCTTGTCCTTAGAAATGCAATTATATTTGGTCTGGTAGAGATAGAATGAATATCCACCCTATAGAAAAGATGGTTCCAAACATTACCTTATGCCCATAGGATGGTCAGTTTTGCCTCTGTTAGCAAATCCATTTCATCATTCCAGATTGCCTATAGAGGTCTTGTTCTTCAGATGCTCCTTTGAATGAGTTATAACATTTTAATGGTTCCCTCATTAATTACTAAGTTTAATAAAAATCTTGGTGTGTGTTCATTTTATATTTATATATGTAGCATGAGTTTTTATATTTTAAAGATTATAGTTCAACAAAAATATGACTACAGACTTACAATACTTTGAGGGGAGGTGGAGGAGTTGAATTAAAGAAGGAATTTGTGAGTTCTATTCGATTTTTATTACATAAAAATTAATCAGAGAATTGAACATTTATTCATGTCACAAACCCAGATAGTCAGCAGTCTATTTTAGCAATATCAACTACCACGATTTCTTACTATCCTGTGAAGAATGTTTAACTGAGAAATATTAGAAACTCTCTTCCAACTGAAGCTGGGAAGAGAGTGGATAGCTATTTTTCTACTAAACTTTATCGGTATAACCAATACTTCTTTGCATATGCTGATTCTTAAGCAAAAAGAACTTGATACCAACTACATTCTTGTAGAAACCATTACTCTGGTGACAGCCAGGAAAGATGAAAATCAGTAGAGGAAAGCTGAGTAGACAGATGAGTTTCCACATAATGGCAATTGCCAGAGTATAGTGAAAGGGCTGGAAAATATTACCTTGCTACATAGAAGGTAACATTGCATAGGGTCTCTCTGAATGAAGTTCAATTATCATTGTACTGCTTGCCCTTATTGTAAATATCTTCATTTTGCTAAGTTGGACATCAGGTGTAATCACAGAGGATGTTGAAGTGTATTAGATATTAATTATTAATAGTCAGCAAACTGTAGTCAACCATCTTATTAATTATTATATTTAGTAATGTGCACAAGATAATTAGAAAGGGAAACAACAAAAGGATTAGGATGTCAAACAACTTAAGTCAATACAATTCCTACTAAACATCTCTATCGATGGACTTTTAGCGGGCTACTGTGCACTTTGTTTAATTGAATTATCAGAGAAACATGGACAACAAATGGTTAGAACCTGTCTTATCGCTTGTTTCAAACTTTTCAATGGGAGACAATTCATTTTTGAAAAGTAAGCCTTTTTTTTTTAGACCTTCCATTTAAATACAAAACATGGATTTAACTTGTTGTATTTCTCTAAAATTAAAAGAAATAAATCACATTTATATATTCTGCAACCAATTCACCAAACAAGTCCAACTGAACAAGATAGAAGAAAGAATGGCATGTTTCAAAATAACTGGAATCAAATAAAAATCTATTAAAAGTCATTATAAAGTAAATAAAATTTTCAAATTAGCTAGCTGCTCTTTATGATCATATGTATTTTAAGTGCTTTTAAAAGTGCTCTCTTATTGATTTATAATATCACTAAGAAATGGCTAATAACAGTACAAGACTAGTCTGAACCAAAATGTTCAGCAACAAGAAATACAAACCTATGTATCTCATAAGGTGTAAGCTTTTTAAAAGGTTGACTCTTTTAATCTCCTCCCACCTCTGAGATTATCTGATTAAGACAGAAATAGGGGAAATAAATGGCAGGCACTTCTGGTACCCCTGCAAGAATTATGCTTGTAGTGATGTCATAATTTGAATAGCACTTTTTAAACTGAAATGTGCTGGGGCGCCTGGGTGGCTCAGTCGTTAAGCATCTGCCTTTGGCTCGGGTCGTGGTCCCGGGGTCCTGGGATCAAGCCCCGCATTGGGCTCCCTGCTCTGTGGGAAGCCTGCTTCTCCCTCTCCCACTCCCCCTGCTTGTGTTCCCTCTCTCGCTGTGTCTCTCTCTGTCAAATGAATAAATAAAATCTTTAAAAAAAAAAAAAAACTGAAATGTGCTTTCACTTTTATTATCTTGTGTTGTGCCTCACAAGTAGGTAAAGCAGGCATATTATTCTTCCCATTATAGAGATAAAAAAAAAAAAAAAAAACTTTGGTGAGATTCAATGACATATGCTTCTAGTGGAAAAGTCAGAATTTGAACTGCACTCATCTGTGTCCAGGGTTTTTTCCACTATACCTGCTACTCCCCTGACCCTCTATAGCCCCTTTTTCGAACAAATTGCCATTTTGGTAAATGGTAAAAACTTGGTAGCAACTTGAATTACACTTGGCACTCTAATAAATGACCCAGGCACTTAATTGGGATGCTTACCAAGGAATAGAGTTAGTGCAGTGCATTTCCAATGGCTCTAAACAGCAGATGAATTGCACATCAATTTATTTAAATAGCAAAACTGCGAACCTATTCATGGCCATTACCAGGTGCAGATTGATGCCTGCTAGCACAGATTTCCCACTGTGAAGCCCTTTAGTCACTCCATGTGGCTTCCCCATTCCATTATGCCTGTTAAATGAATCAATCTTACCTTAATATCATTCTTAAATATTTAATGCCAAGTTACAATGCCGCCTTTTAAAATCAGTTGGTAAAATAAAAGCAAAGATTGTTCAGCAAGATGCACCCCACCTCTGCAGCCTCCACTCTTCCACATGATTACTTACTGGGGTGAGCTGTTTGCCCTGGGGGTGGGACAATTAAAAGGATTTATTTGCTTGTGTAACAATCTAGGCAGCAGCAAAGGGAACTGTGGTTACAAAAAAAAAAAAAGAGTAAGCAATTTAAGGCCTGCTTTTTTGGTTGAATCCATATTTGTTGAAATGCAGATCTTGACCCAGAAAATCACTTCCAACACTTTCTGAGTGTGTGCTCCTTTGTGGGTATTATACTGGACCCCGTGTGGGAGAAAGACAGACCTCCCTTTCTGAAAAAACTTTCAGCCCTGCTTCTGAGCAATGCTCGATATTCAAATGAATAAATTGCTGGACTTCTAGACAACCTGTACACTCAAGCTAAATAATTCAAATCAACTCTGTTGTTTCTAAGTGTTGATCTGTGATTCCACACAGGGATATGGAGCTCTGTGTTATCTTTCCCTCTTTCTGCTTTAGATCTGGCATTATTGAAATATACTTTTCAAAGTCTTTTGCCTCTGCTCCTGAGATGGACAGAGAAATGTTCTAGTTCACAACCTTGCCTGTGTCTTTCAAATTCTCTTTCTCATTGTTTTCATTTCACTATTTTTTATTTTGTTTATGTGTTAATGTTCGTGTAGAAGGACACCTAGATATAAAAAAAGGGTTTTTTTTTAGCTATGTGGTTTGCCAAAGATCTCATGCATATGGTTACAGTATATAGCTTCCTTTCTCAAACTTTTTTCCTATGGTTCATATTAACTAAGACATTCAGAAATAATCAAGCAGCTTTTGGTTAAGGAAAATATAAAAACTCAGATCTACCTTCCAAGAAAAAAAATGTTATTAAAGTAAAATTCTCCAAAGATTAAAATTCACACCCTCTAACCTAAGTAGTAAATTGGGTACCTTTAAAATCTACATATATTGAGACTTAATGATGCTAAGTATTGGGGATGTCACAAGGGAAGAAAGGATATTATAAAATATTTTGGCAAAGAGAAACAGTAAATCTGACTTTTAGTCCTGGTTCTGTTGCCAACTATCTACCTGACTCTAAGCAATCCTTAAACATCTGTAAACAAGGGGTTAAACTAGGCCATTGTTAGTCCAAGTGTGGTCAGCTTGGATCCTGCTAGAAATACCAAAGAACCTTGGGCCTCACCCAAACCTATTGTATTAAAATCTGCATATTAACATGATCCAAAGTGATTCACATAGCTAAATTAACTAAATCAGGAAGTCATTAGACCAATGTGACTCTAATGCTGTGGTGACCTCCAAGTTTCTAGATCAAAAGGCTAAGGACAACCAATCAAAACCAGCCATCTAGGCTTTAAGCTATATCCAATCAATAATTTCCTTACTTTGCTTCCACCTTTTCTCTGTAAAAGTCCTTCAAGTTCCCATTGGTAGATCATTTCTAACCACTTCCAGTTAGCACTGCCTGATTGGAATCCATGTAGGATCAAATAAACTCTTAAAATGTTTAATATGCCTTGTTTATCTTTTAACAACATGCATGGAAAGTCTGAGAAGCACTGGACTCCTAAGCTCTATTCTAAATATAAAATTCTGGGTTTTTTTCTCATTTTTAAATCAGTATCTTAAACATTGTGGACATTTCCAAAACCAGTTGCTTGTATCTTTGGAAGCATACCCATGAAATACCAAAATATGACTCCAATGAGCCTGTATGGACCTGTGCAGGTTAAAAACCACTGTTCTGTGGGAGGTGCTTGTCTGGAGCTGTTCAGATTCATGAATTCCCCATGGGAATACTGGTTCATTACAGCTTCCTGATTCAACAGAGCTGCCTTAGATTTGGAGACATGAAGATAGCATGAGAGTCACTGTCTGTGTCAGCTGCTGACTTGTAGAAAATGCTGCCCCTATGCAGGTTCAGTCCAGGAAGGGCTCTGGGAGCCAGGGTAAAGAGGTTCCCTTCTGCTGTCCTTATGACTGTTCAGTCCCACAGGGAGAATGGGCTTCTCCTGACACCTAAAGAAGACTCAAGCAGAATCATTCTTCAACTGCAAAAGTTCAAGGTGTCCTTTCAAATACCTTTCAATAAATCAGGATGGCAGAACTCAAGGGAAAAAGAGGATGGAAGTTCAAAAATACACACACACACATAGAGATTACAGATTTATTATCCAGAGATATGACTAAGGAAACATAACAAGGAGAATGCAATCAAATCTAAAATTCAAGATAGAATTACTTTGATTGACATGATACAAAGGTCAACCTGACTTTCCAGAAAGTGACATGCAGTTGCAAAAGAAAATTGTTAATTTTTCAATTTGTAAAAGAATGAGGATTCAAAAGTGGAATTTGTTCCTTAAAAATTATTTTTATACAATCTTTCTTAACAGCTCCAAGTTTAAGGATGCATCCAAAAAGAATGTGTTGAAATACCATAGTAGGATAATTTCAACTTGTTCTTGCTCCCTTTTTAGGCAGACTTTGTTCCACTTGCTTATTCAGACATTGTACAAGTAGTTTCTTCTGTTGTTTTGATAAAATCCAATGTTCCTCACTTTTCAGAACTTGCCAATGCAAAGCATGTTCTTTGTTTTTGCCACCTTTTTAATTCAAATGTTGTGGCTTTATACTGGTGTCTAGTGAATCTCCTGATTATGATTCTGCTTACGTATGGTCCCTTAAATTTCACTGAGATCCATTTTCTGAACCTTTAGTTTGGAAGTATCTGTATCACAGTGTGGTTCTTTTTTCTGGGTGAAAGAGAAAATAATTAATTTTTTCCCTTCATTCTCAGCTGGCACAGAACTCTTATTAAATAGTGCTCACAGACCCAGGCCAGCAGCCTGCACTGAGGTGATTTCTACTGCCCAGAGATCTGTGTCTGTGTTTTATAAAAAGCTGGAGGTATTTTCTTTTCTTTTTTTTTTATTATGTTATGTTAATCCCCATACATTACATCATTAGTTTTAGATGTAGTGTTCCATGATTCATTGTTTATGCATAACACCCAGTGCTCCATGCAGAACGTGCCCTCTTTAATACCATCACCAGGCTAACCCCTTCCCCCACTCCCCTCCCCTCTAGAACCCTCAGTTTGTTTCTCAGAGTCCATCGTCCCTCATGGTTGGTCTCCCCCTCCGATTTCCCCCTCTTCATTTTTCCCTTCCTGCTCTCTTCTTCTTTTTTTTTTTTTTTAACATATAATGTATTATTTGTTTCAGAGGTACAGATCTGTGATTCAACAGTCTTGCACAATTCACAGTACTCACCATAGCACATACCCTCCCCAATGTCTATCACCCAGCCACCCCATCCTTCCCACCCCCCACCAATCCAGCAACCCTCAGTTTGTTTTCTGAGATTAAGAATTCCTCATATCAGTAAGGTCATATGATACATGTCTTTCTCTGATTGGCTTATTTCGCTCAGCAGAATACCCTCCAATTCCATCCATGTTGTTGCAAATGACAAGATTTCATTCTTTTTGATGGCTGCATGGTATTCCATCATATATATATACCGCCTTTCCTTTATCCATTCATCTGTCAATGGACATCTTGGCTCTTTCCACAGTTTGGCTATTGTGGACATTGCTGTTATAAACATCGGGGTGCATGTACCCCTTTGGATCCCTACATTTGTATCTTTGGGGTAAATACCCAGTAGTGCAATTGCTGGATCGTATGGTAGCTCTATTTTCAACTTTTTGAGGAACCCCCATACTGTTTTCCAGAGTGGCTGCACCAGCTTGCATTCCCACCAACAGTGTAGGAGGGTTCCCTTTTCTCCGCATCCTGGAGGTATTTTCTGAAACACAACCTTAAATTGGCAGCTTACATATGACAAACAAAAAAATTATTGTTAGTCTAATTGTGAACATTTTTAGTAGCTTCGGGGAATGAGAATATCTCAAAGCTGATGAGTTCCTCTTATTTGCAGATTTTCTGACTGAATTCACTCTGAAAGATAATAATAATAAAATGTTATAGCTATGAGAACTGAAGCTCACTAGAGTAATTTGGCAATCACAGAGGTTTAGGACCTTAGATGTCCTCTAGTCTAATTATCTGTTTTTACAAGTATGGAAATAAGTCTGTAATAAGCAATTAGGCTAAGTCCCACAAATAGTTTTTCATCTGTTTTGGTACATTGCTTTCTCTAGTTTCTGAACAAATATTATATCTGTTATCTGTAGCTCTATAATTTAATTACAGACAAAGCTTTATGACAGTTTTTGTTTGTGAATTGTGGTGAGCAGGCTCTAGAATGCACCAGCATCCCCCCCCAAACCCACAGTTTTGATCCCTACTTCCTAGTACTCATGCCCCTGTGTAATTCCCTCCTTTTGTGTAAGAACAAGACCTGTGACTTGTTTCTAACCAATAGAATGTGGCAAAGATAGCAGAATATCATTTTGTGATCTCATTACATAAGACTATAATTTCTGTTCTGCTAGCAGATATTCTTTATTGATTTTCCCATGCCAGCTTTGATGAAATAAGTGTAGAAGAGGGGAAAAAACTCCCTCCACCCTTTAGGTTTTCCAGCTGGAGTCCTATAAATTACACTGACAAAAGACAGATTAACAAAAGAAAAAAAACACGAGTTTATTAACATGTGTATTGTGCATATACAAGGGAGTACTCAGTGATAATCACTCAAAAGAGTGGTTAGAATTTGGGCTTATATAGCATTTTGACAAAAGAAGAATACATTTTTAGAGAAATGACAAGACAGGGAAGAGGAATTTGAGTTTCTAGAGGTGGCAAATTACGGGATGGCAAATACATGGAGAAACTAATGGAAGATAAGGGCTAGTTAGTAGTATTTACTATGTAGGTTCCTCTGGTGCCATCTTTAGTTTGATAAAGGTCTAGAGTTCTTTCTGATGATTTACTTCTAACATTCCTGGTAGAGAAGAGAGGGGAGGACAACTTTACAAATTTATGGCCTTCTTTTAAGCAAATAGGGGGAGGGGGGAACACTTTCCTTGCATCTCCTTCACAATTGCCTTCAGCTCCCTTATGCTAAAATGGCATGGAATGGGTGGGGAATGTGTGCATATTTTGCCACCCTTCATTAGCCACTAGGTGGAGAGGACAATGTGATGAGGAACTGAGGGCAACCTCCAACCAACATCTGGAAAGGAGATGATGAGTCCCTCAGTCTGACAGTTCATAAAGAATTGAATTCTGCTAACAAACATATGAGCTTAGAACCAGATCCTCCTCATTCAAGCCTTAGGTGAGCCCCTTGGTTAAGACATTGACTGTAGCTTCATGAAAGACCTCAAAGCCAAGGATCAAGGTAAGCCATGTGCAAGTTCCTGACCCAAAGAATGTGTATGGTGATAGGGATGTGGGGTCTTGAGTGAACTGTCAAGAAAGAATTCTTGAGACATTTTCAGTGAAAAATGTTTATTATAATAAGCACAGGGACAAGACCCACAGGGAGAAAGAACCTTACTTTTGCCGTATGAAGCTGGTGGTTATATGCTTAGTGTTCAAGGAAGAGAGGACATGGAGGGAGTATTAGATCATAAATGTTTTCTTTGAATTTTACTCATAAAACTACTTTTGCAAGATTTCTCTGGTGGTTGTCATTCAGCTCAGTATTAACTATTGGTGAGATGTAGAGGCAGTCATGAGACCCTTTAAGAATGTAGCAGCCAGCATGTATTTGATGCTTATCGAAACTATGCAGGTCTGCCTTCTGGGCTAGAGGTGACATTTTTCTGCTTCTATCCCTCATCATATAATAAATGTGTTTTAAGCTGGTAAATTTGTGGTAATGTGATAAATAACAATAGATGACCAATAATCATAGGATGATTAGCTTTTATCTAGTTAAATAATTTTTTTCAGGAAGACAGCACTGTATAGTATTTTTAAGTCAAAACATGAGGTTAGAATAATTAGACTTAAGATTTTGGATGCTTCACTCTTTAAAACACTGTTATAATACAAGGCCCTTATGGGTAAACCTCTATATTATACTTCTTTAATCCCCAAGTACTTAGCAATGTTTTCTCAGAACATGGCAGCTACTAAAGGAATTTTTTCTTAACAAGTTAATTTCTTTTCAACCAGAGTAATGTGAAGTTATGTACTGAATACGCTTGGATTACTTATTGTAAGGCAGACTACTTTAAAAAGAAACACATATAATAAAGAAAAATTGGAGACCTCCTGAATATCCATCAATGACTTAGAAAAAGAGTTACATTATTATATTTACCCATACCATGGAATACCATGTCATCATTTCAAAGAATGAGAGAGCTTTTTATCTACCAACAAGATATATTATTGAATTTGGGGAAAAGACACAGAATATTTTGTATAAATGAACTAATTTTTTAAAGCAACATTTCACATTATGTATATGCACATAAAAGGAGTAGGAAGATACACACAAACAGTGTTAATAGGGAGGACAGGAGGAGAGGGGGATTACCATTTAATTGTATAAAGTTAAAAATACTCATTTTTTAAATATACATATATTATAATTGTAATTTTTAAAAATCAGCAAAAACTAAATTTAAAAAACCCAAGGCTTTGTCCTCTTCTGGGCTGCTTCTTTTCAGTCCCTTCTAGACTATAGAATTGGGAATAATAGACTGTTTCCCCCCTATTTTGGATGGAACTCTTGGAAAGAAGTGAGAAGGAACTACATTCTATGGGGTAGGAGTTATAAAAATGAAAAATGTTGCAAGCTATTACAAACTATTCTTAGTTAAAGTGTGTACCACATTTAACTAACATAAAATTATTTTTAGAAAATGTTTGGAAACTGAGAAATAGGCAGATAGCTGAAAAAAATGATTTGTAATAGCCATTTTTAATATGGTATGATTGACCGTATGCTTTCTGGTTTAAATATAACACAACGCTCTTATTTAAAAGTTACATGCTATTGGCTTAACCCAGTGGAAGTCCTCTAACAACAAAGCAAGATCTGATTGTGAAGTGGCTAAAATCTTACAAAAAAAAAAAAAGAAAAAATGCATAAAATTCTCTTGATTGAAGATTAACTAATTTGACTTACTATTACAATGAATGTATTTCAGTGGATCTTCTGCAGTGAGCTATAATATATCAAATTGTTCACATAAACTTTGAATAAAAAATGTAGGGTTGGAGTGCCTGGGAGGCTCAGTCTTTAAGTGTCTGCCTTTGGCAAAGGTCATGATCCTGGGGTCCTGGGATCGAGCCCCGCATGGGGTTCCCTGCTCAGGGGGAAACCTGCTTCTCCCTCTCCCGCTCCCCCTGCTTGTGTTCCCTCTCTCACTGTGTGTCTCTCTCTGTCAAATAAATAAATAAAATCTTAAAAAAAAAAAAAAACACAGGGTTGGGCTAGAAGACTTAGAAGTTTTCAGCTGTGACACCCGCTTTCTTGATTCCACAATTCTGTCTCTATGGCGATGTTTTTATAATATAGATCATGATTCCCCTCAGGTGCTCCTGCACTTTTGGCATACACAACCTTCAGCTCCTAAGTTACCATTGCTATTAGTCTCCAGTCACAGTACAGTCTACTAACATCCTAAAACATTTAGATTTATTATGTGATTACATAAGAGGGAATAAAGATTGGAGATTATCCTGTTAAAATTCTAGACTCCTCTATTTGTAAATCACTTTCTTGAGAACAGTAGTATAAAACGGCATCTTTTATGCAATTGTTGGTCCAAATACTATCATAAATGAAGCAATTTAATCATATACATGAGGACTTCATAAAATATAAGATCCCCAAGACTGCTTTCAAAAGTAAACACAGTGGAGGGGTGACTGGGTGGCTCAGGTCATGATCTCAGGGTCCTGGGATCAAGCCCTGTATCAGGCTCCCTGCTTCTCCCTCTCCCTCTGCTCTCCCCCTGCTTGTGTTCTTTCTCTCTCTCAAATAAATAAATAAAAGCTTTTTTAAAAAAGTAAACACGGTGGCATAAATGTTTAATTTATCTTTGGGAGGAAAGAAATGCATGGCAGAACAAATCTGAGAGTAGTATTTTCATTGGCACAAACTGGGTATAGATGAGTTGATATTAATAAATGAGAGTTAATACATCTATTTAAAGTCATTGCCACTGGAAAAGGGAGCTATTTTTAAAATATCCAGCTAGAATTTTGTATTAAAAAATAAGTATTTCCTATGATATTTGCTTAAAAAAATCATTTAAATATGGAAAAAAGAATAAAATCTAAATTAACATAGTTGCTGAGTTAAGTTGAAATACCAGAAAAGGCACTCTTAAATTTTAGACACAATGATTTCATTGAAAAATGTAACATCTTTGTATTTAATCATAAGTAACCTTTATGACACATTTTGTTTATGAATTGTGGTGAGCAAATTCTATAATGGCCCTCAGTAGTCCCCACCTCATTTATGCCCCTGTTTAATCCTCTCTCCTTGACTATGAGTGGGAACTGTGACTTGTTTCATGAATATCCCTTCATAAGGGATAAGGGATCCCTACATAAGATTCTAGCTTCTGTCTAGTTAAAGCAAACTAGCAAAACGCGAAAATGGATATATCATTCACATATGCCTTACTTGCAGGAAATCATCAGCTATTGTGGTAATATAAAGAAATCCATGTAAATGTTTATCATTATTATTCTGCTTTGCCATGTAACTTAACTAAAGAAAATGAAAACAGGTTAACTAAGGTTAGAAGTATTATCAGGATAACACCATGTCAACATCTACAAAGGAGCATTATTAAAATACATTTTGGTGTTAATGTAAAAAATTAAAATAGAAACAGACTTTTAAGCTCATAAACATGATGAAATATAACCTATTTGGGGATTTTGTATAAGGAAACCTTAAAATTAGTTTTATGAGTCCATAGGAATAGAGAAAAATAATTTCTTATTAGAGAGTCTCATTTTTGTGTAATTCCCTGAGACAACACCATCTGCCAGTGCCTGTCCTTGAAGATGATAACACAGCCCCAGGAATAAATTAGCCTCATCTGGTATTTTTTTCAGTGGACTTTGGCACAAGTTGTAATAATTTTTCCACCTATAAGCTATCTTTATTTTAAAGTTCAATGTCAAACACCTGAATTGTGAGACACTTAGGTTTAAACTGTAATGAAGCAACTGATACTTCTGAATGGAACTGAAAGTGACCTGGAGATTGCCTGGTGACCTGGCATCCTGGGAATTTATAAGTCTGCTTTGTGGAGGATATTTGAGTTTTTTCAGCTCAACCTACTGTTGCTGTTCTATAACCAAGCAATGAACCAGGAGAAATGAACCAGAAACTTTGCACATTTAAACTTCTGACTCCTAAAAGTTAATTGGGAATAAGAAGCTCTTAAGTGTTGCAATCAGAGAATTTTAGAAATGAAGAGGTCTTTGAAGAATAAACAGAAATTTAATTGTGGCAACACATGTGATTCATTTTATCTTAGAGAAAAATATGGCCAGAGAAGTTAAGTGATATGTTCAAGGGTTGCAAATCTTAGTAGAAAGCTATGATTCCAGTTTAAATCTGTCAGATCTAAAACTGATTCTCTGCCCATGACACCATTTTGCTTTTCATAAAAATCATCAGAAGCAAGAATATGGCTTACAAGGATCCAAGAAGAGAGCGCTTTAGAAAAAGGACTAAAAAGACCATGTGTCACAAATTTAATAATGGAACCAGCAGGATGGGGAAGGTGGTTCAAAGAACACTTGCAGAACAGAGGTTTATATAGTCAGTCAGTAAAGGAGTGATGAAACAAGCCTGATAAATTAGATTTTTGAAAACTGGTTGATGTCCTACAGGGCAATAAAACCATAATCTCTGGGTGTCTTTTTTTTTTTTCTACCTAAAAGAATGCATTACAGTTCTACTGGTAAAAATCATTTGTAATCTATCAGTCTTCTAACTATGCAGAGTTCAGGCTCTAAATAATAGCAAATAGTAAACCAAAGGTATATTTCTCTAGAGAATTAGATAATTTTTCAGTAATCCTGCTAGATAACATTTCAGAATGGTAATGAAATGTCATATAGTCAACTTTTTGCCTTATTTCCAAGTTTTGATAACTTTTGTTAGCAGGCTTCTTTGCCTGGGCACCAGAGAAGAGGGAATGTATGGCATATCTATGCACCATAAGAAATAGCTTGGGCTTCCACTCCAGGTACGTGAGGCTGTGGCCTTCATTCCTCTGTGAAAGAACTGAGGCCCTGTAAAACTCTCTAGTCAGGAGACATGGTGTTTTCACCACCTCCAACAGAACTGAAGCCCTGTAAAACTCTCTGGTAAAGAGATGTGGTATGCAGTCAGGAAAAGATGACAGAGGAGTAGGGGACCTTATTCCAACTAGTCCCCAGAATTGAGCTGGTTATTTCCCAGACCACTCTGAACACCCATGAAATCAGCCTGAGATGTAAAAATATAGATCTGGATCTCTACAAACAGAATATCACTGATGGTTGGTTTCGAGGTATGAAGCAGGGAGCCATGATTCCACAGGCACATATCCAAAGATAAACGGAAGGGGGCTGCCATAAGTGCTGGCACCAGGAAAGTGAAATAACACAGGAATGAAAATCTTCCCATGCTGGGGACCAGGCACAGACTTGCAGACCCGCAACGATGGGGAAAGGACTTTAGGGCAGCCCCCCAGACTGAAACCTGGAGTGGCAGGGCATGCGTGCAAACTGAGGGTGGCTGGCGGTTTTAGAAGCATAAAGGGCAGAGACATGCCCCCATGACCTGACCTGGACATGAGGAGGGGGAGCCCTGCTGAGGGTCACACAACCCAGGATGCTGCAGTTTATAGCAGCACAGACAGAAACAGAGATAATGTGGCCTGGAGAGCTCACTGAAGAACAGACTGCAATCTCTCTGTCCTGAGGCAGAGGATTGGAAATGATCTCTTCTACACTGACTCTCAGAAGAGACGTGGAAAGCAGCCAAGGAAAGCTGCCAGATAACAAAAGCCCTAAAAAACCGGTTTTCACTGAGCCATCCCCCCCACAGGGGTCAGGGCAACTCTACCCAAACAGGGTTGCCCGAATAACAGCATGGCAGACCCCTCCCCAAGAAGACAGACTGGGAGAACAAGAGGCTGGCAACCCTAAGGTACCTATAAAGTTGGTGCATCTTGCTTGGGTTGTGGTCAATAATTTCGACTCTGCACATTCCCTCAACCATCCCTCAACAGAACGACTAGGAGGAGGAACCCCCAAAATGGGAAAGACTCAGAGACTGTGACTTCTGCCATAGATTTACAAATGGATACAGATACAACCAGGATGTCGGAAATAGAATTCAGGGTAGCAATTGTGAAGACAATAGCTAGAATGGAGAAATTGATTAATGGCAACATAGAGTCTCTAAGGGAAGAAATGAAAGCTGAACTGGCAGAACTTAAAAATGCTATCAGTGA
Organism: Mirounga leonina; assembly: GCF_011800145.1. Classification (NCBI taxonomy): domain Eukaryota; kingdom Metazoa; phylum Chordata; class Mammalia; order Carnivora; family Phocidae; genus Mirounga; species Mirounga leonina. The sequence continues at coordinate 31,422,861 of NW_023270387.1, read as the reverse complement.
GATTCAATCTAATCTAGATAATCTAAAGACTAGAGTTAGTGTGGCAGAAGAATGAATTAGTGATCTAGAGGACCAATTGGTAGAAAAGAAGGAAAAAGAGGAGCCTAGGGAAAAATGACTCAAAATCCTTAAAATAGAATCAGAGAAATAAGTGACACCATGAAACGTTCCAATGTCAGAATTAATTGGGATCCCTGAGGGGGTGGAGAGAGAGAGAGGACTAGAAGATATATTTGAGCAAATCATAGCTGAGAACTTCCTTAATCTGGGAATGAAACAAACATTTGTGTCCTAGAGGCAAAGAGGACCCCTCCCAAGATCAAGGAAAACAGGCCAATGCCCCGGCATGTAATAGTAAAACTGGCAAATCTTAGAACCAAGGAAACCATCTTAAAGGCAGTTAGGGGGAAGATATTCCTTACCTACAGAGGGAGGAACATCAGAATAATGTCAGACCTATCCACAGAGACTTGACAAGCCAGAAAGGGCTGGCAAGACATATTCAGAAGAATGTGCAACCAAGAATACTTTATCTGTAAAGGCTGTCATTTAGAATGGATGGAGAGACGTAGAGCTTCCAAGACTGGCAGAAACTAAAAGAATATGTGACCACTAAGCCGGCCCTGCAAGAAATATTAAGGAGGGGTTCTATAAAAGGAGAAAGACCCCAAGAGTGATATAGGACAGAAATTTACAGAGACAATCTATAGAAACTAGGTCTTCACAGGCAACATGATGAAAGTAAATTCATATCTTTCAATAATCACTCTCAATGTGAATGGCCTAAATGCTCCCATAAAATGGCACAGGGTTGCAGATTGGATAAAAAGACAGGACCCATCCATATACTGTCTACAAGAGACTCATTTTGAACCTAAAGATACAGCCTGAAAGTGAAGGGATAGAGATCCATCTTCCATGCAAGCAGACCTCAAAAGAATGCTGGGGTAGCAATTCTTACTTCAGACAAAGTAGATTTTAAGCTAAAGACTGTAGTTAAAGACACTGAAGGACATTCTATCATTCTTAAAGGGTCTATCCAACAAGAAGATCTATAACTGTAAATATCTACGCCCCCAACATGGGAGCAGCCATCTACATAAGCCAACTGTTAACCAAAATAAAGAGTCATATTGATAACAAGACATTAATTGTAGGAGATCTCAATACTCCACTCTCAGCAATAGACAGATCATCTAAGCAGAAAACCAACAAAGAAACAAGAGCTTTGAATGACACACTGGACCAGATGGACCTCATAGATATTTACAGAACATTCCACCCTAAAACAACAGAATACTCATTCTTTTCGAGCGCACATGGAACTTTCTCCAGAATAGACCACATACTGGGTCACAAAGCAGGTCTCACCTGATACCAAAAGACTGAAATTACTCCCTGCATATTGTCAGACCATAATGCTTTGAAACTGGAACTCAATCAACAAGAAAAAATTTGAAAGAAATTCAAACACTTGGAAGCTAAAGACCACTCCGCTCAATAATATTTGGGTCAACCAAGAAATCAAAGAAGAACTTAAACAATTCATGGAAACCAATGAGAACGAAAACACATTGGTCCAAAACCTATGGGATACTGCAAAGGCAGTCCTAAGGGGAAAAACATAGCCATCTAAACCTCCCTCAAAAAAATAGAAAAATCCCGAATTCACCCACTAACTTTACACCTTAAAGAACTAGAGAAAAAGCAACAAACAATGCCTAAGACACACATTAGAAGAGAAATAATTAAGATTAGAGTAGAGATCAATGAATTAGAAACCAGAAACACTGTAGATCAGATAAATGAAACTAGAAGCTGGTTCTTTGAAAGAATTTATAAGATCAATAAACCACTGGCCAGACTTATCCAAAAGAAAAGAGAAAGGACCCAAATTAATAAAATTATCAATGAAAGGGGAGAGATCACGACTAACACCAAGGAAATAGAAACAATTATTAGAAATTATTATCAACAACCATATGCCAATAAATTAAGCAACCTGGAAGAAATGGATGCCTTTCTGGAAACCTATAAGCTGCCAAGACTGAAACAGGAAGAAATTGACAACCTGAATAGGACAATAACCAGTAACGAAATTGAAGCAGTGATCAAAAACCTCCCAAAAAACAAGAGTCCAGGGCCTGATAGATTCCCTGGGGAATTCTACCAAACATTCAAAGAAGAAATAACACCTATCCTACTGAAGTTGTTTCAAAAAACAGAAACAGAAGGAAAGCTTCCAGACTCATTCTATGAGGCCAGCATTACCTTAATCCCCAAGCCAGGCAAAGACCCCATCAAAAAGGAGAATTTCAGACCGATATTCCTGATGAATATGGATTCCAAAATTCTCAACAAAACCCTAGCTAATAGGCTCCAACAATCCATTAAAAGGATCATCTCTCAGGACCAAGTGGGATTTATCCCAAGGTTGCAGGGTGGTTCAACATTCACAAATCAATCAACATGATACAACACATTAATAAGAGAGAGAAGAACCATATGGTCCTCTCAATTGATGCAGAAAAAGCATTTGACAAAATACAACATCCTTTCCTGATTAAAACTCTTCAGAGTATAGGGATAGAGGGAACATTCCTCAATTTCATAAAATCCATCTATGAAAACCCCACAGCAAATATCATCCTCAATGGGGAAAAGCTGAGAGCCTTTCCCTTAAGATCAGGAACACATCAAGGATGCCGCTCTTGCCACTATTGTTCAACATAGTACTAGAAGTCCTGGCAACAGCAATCAGACAACAAAAAGAAATAAAAGGTATTCAAATTGGCAAAGAAGTCAAACTCTCTCTCTTCGCAGATGACATGATACTTTATGTAGAAAACCCAAAAGACTCCACCCCCAAATTACTAGAATTCATACAGCAATTCAGTAATGTGGCAGGATACAAAATCAATGCACAGAAATCAGTTGCTTTCCTATACACTAACAATGCAACTGTAGAAAGAGAAATTAGAGAAATGATTCCATTTACAATAGCACCAAAAACCATAAGATACCTCGGAATAAACCTAACCAAAGAGGTAAAGGATCTATACTCTGGGAACTACAGAACATTCGTGAAAGAAATTGAAGAAGACACAAAAAGATGGGAAAACATTCCATGCTCATGGATCAGAAGAATGAACATTGTTAAATGTCTATGCTGCCCAGAACAATCTATACCTTCAATGCCATCCCGATCAAAGTTCCACTAACATTTTTCAAAGTGCTGGAACAAACAATCCTAAAATTTGTATGGACCCAGGAAAGACCCCAAATCACCAAGGAAATGTTGAAAAAGAAAAACAAAGCTGGGGACATTACATTGCCTGATTTCAAGCTGTATTATAAAGCAGTGATCATCAAGACAGTATGGTACTGGCACAAAAACAGACATACAGACCAATGGAACAGAATAGAGAGCCCAGATATGGACCCTCAACTTTATGGTCTACTAATCTTTGACAAAGCAGGAAAAAATATGCAATGGAAAAAAAAACAGTCTCTTCAATAAATGGTGCTGGGAAAATTGGACAGCTATATACAGAAGAATGAAACTGGACCATTCTCTAACACCATACCCAAACATAAACTCAAAATGGATGAAAGACCTCAATATGAGACAGGAATCTATCAAAATCCTAGAAGAGAACGTGGGCAGTAACTTCTTTGACATCGGCCACAGCAACTTCTTTCAAGATACATCTCCAAAGGCTATTGAAACAAAAGCGAAAATGAACTTTTGGGACTTCATCAAGATGAAAAGCTTCTGCACAGCAAAGGAAACAGTCAACAAAACAATAAGGCAACCCACAGAATGGGAGAAGATATTTGCAAATGACATTACAGACAAAGCACTATTTCCAAGATCTATAAAGAACTTCTCAAACTCAACACCCAAAAAACAAATAATCAAGTCAAAAAATGGGCAGAAGACATGAACAGACATTTCTCCAAAGAAGACATACAAATGGCTAACAGACACATGAAAAAATGTTCATCATTAGCCATCATGGAAATTCAAACCAAAACCACATTGAGATACCACCTTATATCAGTTAGAATAACAAAAATTGACAAGGCAAGAAACACATGTTGGAGAGGTTGTGGAGAAAGGGGAACCCTCTTACACTGTTGGTGGGAATGCAAGTTGGTACAGCCATTTTGGAAAACACTGTGGAGGTGCCTCAGAAAATTAAAAATAGAGCTACCCTATGACCCAGCAATTGCACTCCTGGGTATTTACCCCAAAGACACAGATGTAGTGAAAAGAAGGGCCACATGCACCCCAATGTTCATAGCAGCAATGTCCACAATAGCCAAACTGTGGAAAGAGCCGAGATGCCCTTCAACAGATGAATGGATAAAGAAGATGTGGTCCATATACACAACGGAATTTTACTCAGCCATCAGAAAGGATGAATACCCAACTTTTACATCAACATGGATGGGACTGGAGGAGATTATGCTAAGTGAAATAAGTCAAGCAGAGAAAGTCAATTATCATACAATTTCACTGATTTGTGGAACATAAGAAATAGCGTGGAGGACATTAGGAGAAGGAAGGGAAAAAGGAAGGGGGGGAAATTGGGAGGGAGAGACAAACCATGAGAGACTATGGACGCTGAGAAATAAACTGAGGTTTTAGAGGGGCTTAAGGGGATGTGTTAGCCCCGTGATGGGTATTAAGGAGGGCACGTACTGCATGGAGCACTGGGTGTTACATGGAAACGATGAATCATGGATCACTACATCAAAAACTAATGATGTATTGTATGGTGACTAATGTAACATAATAAAGTTAAATTAAATTTAAAAAAATACCCTGGGTCCTAAACCCAGAGAAAAGTGTAAGTACTTGGAGAGAGTTTTAAATGATATCAACCCAATGTTCTTGTGCCAGAAAATGCTTGGTTCAGTATCCCTTTCCTCTCGTGGCAAAAAGGAATGAGGCAAAGGGCCTGAATCAATCATCTAACCAGTTATTATCTTTTATTCAGAAAGAATACTGATCTCATGCCAACATGCACACTACACAACTGGCACCCTAAGGAAAACAGTTAATTCAATAAAATCAGTTCCACAGGAAGCCAGTAATAATGGTCCAGGAAACTATTCTTTGATGAAATGATAATGTAAAAAAGGATTTCAAGTTTCTACATATATGTATAGTATATTCTTCTGGTACTCCTCAGAGTTTTTGGTAGTTATCTGGCAACTATAAGGTTACACTCATTGACCAGAACTTGAGATAGAATTATTTTTTATGCCAATTATGTATAGAGCAAAGTATACTAGTAATTAATTTTGTTGGGGGTGGAGTTGACCTCATAAAAGCTAAGGAGCTAAATAAGGATATGGACATAAAAAGAGAAGACTAAAGATGATTCACAGAAGCAACCTCATGCAAGGCCATAAATCTATTCTAAAAGTAATTTTGCACACAACGGAACACAGTCAATTGGACTTTAGCATGTGATAAAAAGGAGTTCTGGGCACCCCAACACTATTTTCAGGAAAAATTGGTCTTTTTACTCAATTTCCATCTTGCTTCCTGCCTTAAAATCTGTTCTTGCACTTAACAATCTAATCTGAGCTTTTCTCTTTACCTCTGATTCCTAAATGAGGCCCTTAAATCTACTAGCAGATTTGACCTACACTGTTTAAAATCATAAAGCTTGAAAGAATGGAAAGTCATCATTTCTTCTTACCTCTGCCAAGACAAGGTTGGAACTTTTCAAGTGTAACATAAACTGTAAAGTAAAAGAAAATCCACAAAGCCATACCAAAGAATGTTTATAAATCAGTCAATTTCTGATATGGCTTTAATTAACTTAAGCTACAAATAATATTGCTCATGGGTATTAAGTCTCCTTTCCCTTTTCTCAGGTTTATCTGGGGGAACCCTGCCTAAAAAATTAAAATAAATCAGCTTTTCTCCATCTTTATTGTTCTCCCTTCCCCACTCCTTTACCTACCTCCTATCCCTTTGCCCTGGCATGGGGTTTTAAAGAGACTCCATTTCAACTCTCTTGTCTCCATTTCATAGTTAATACATTCAAAGTCACTAGATTCATTACTCTTTATTAATGTCTTGGAGTAAAAACAGAAGTAAATGCAAACTCCACAGACATGTAACTGTCTACTCAATTGCTATTCTAAAACTAGTATAACTCTCTATAGTACCAGTGTAATTGGGCCCAGTAATGGTAATTTGATGTAGGAAAGATGTTAGGGTTCAAAGCCAATGGCCAAGAAAGAATTCTTGAGATGTCTTTGGTACAAAAAGGTGATTTTATTAAAGCCCAGGGACAGGAAACTTGGGCAGAAAGAACTGCACTGGGACCATGAGGAGTGGCTGATTATATGCTTTCTATTTGGGAGGGGGTTAGGGATAGCATAATTTTCTAAGGAATTTTGGAAGCAACTTTTCCAGGACCTTGAGGGGGCTACCTATTGTTGGGAAAAGATCACTAACTACCCTCTAATAAAACCTTAGTCATACATTTCTCCAAAGAAGACATAAAAATGGCCAACAGACACATGAAAAAATACTCAACATTACTCAGCATCAGGGAAATACAAATCAAAACCACAATGAGATACCACCTCACACCAGTCAGAATGGCTAAAATTAACAAGTCAGGAAATGACAGATGTTGGTGAGGATGCAGAGAAAGGGGAACCCTCTTACACTGTTGGTGGGAATGCAAGCTGATACAGCCACTCTGGAAAACAGTATGGAGGTTCCTCAAAAAGTTGAAAATAGAGATACCCTAAAATCCAGCAATTGCACTCCTGGGTATTTATCCCAAAGATACAAATGTAGTGATCTGATTACACCCCAATGTTTACAGCAGCAATGTCCACAATAGCCAAACTATGGAAAGAACCCAGATGTCCATCAACAGATGAATGGATAAAGAAGATGTGGTATATATATACAATGGAATATTATGCAGCCATTAAAAAAATGAAGTCTTGTCATTTGCAAAAATCTGGATGGAACTAGAGGGTATTATGCTAGCAAAATAAGTCAATCAGAAAAAGACAATTATCATATGATCTCACTCATATGTGGAATTTAAGAAACAAAATAGAGGATCATAGGGGAACGGAGGGAAAAATAAAACAAGACAAAATCAGAGAGGGAGACAAACCTAAGAGACTCTTAATCATAGGAAACAAACTGAGGGTTGCTGAAGGGGAGGAGGTGGAGGGATGGGGTAACTGGGTGATGCACATTAAGGAGGGCATGTGATACAATGGGCACTGGGTATTATATAAGACTGATGAAACACTGAACTCTACCTCAGAAACTAATAATACACTATATGTTAATTAATTAAATTTAAATTTAAATGTTTAAAAAAAAATCTTAGTCATGAACCCCTTCAGATATATATGGGTGGGTCATATGCTTGAGGGATGATTGCTAACATGTATCTTGGAGGGTAGAGATAAACGAAGTTTCCAAAGGAACTTTATATGTTAAAGTAGATTTACAGGGTCCTGGGGGTTGGACTAAGATTGCCTTTTGCCCTTAGCAAAGTATCAACACAGAGGCAACTGAGTTCCTAGAGGAATGTCACTCTGCTTGTTTCAAGGACTTGTCAAATGGGCTGTAAGTAGTGAGGAAATTTAAAATTTTTTCTTTTACCTTTGTTTCCCACATCAATTGACAGTCAGAAGTCTATTTAAGCTTCTTGATGACTCCTTATTTGCCTATGAATGTTGTCCTCTATGCCAACTAGAAAAGAGGCATACCTATATCTAAAAGTATACAATATAATGGCTGCGGAGTTTGAAGAATTGAGATCACTGATCAAGATCCATTAGTGCCCTAGTAAATTCTGAACATTTATTGGCAGTAAATAGAGTAGCAAGCTTAAAGCTTGATAGAATGGGACACAGACCAACCACAGGCAATCATATAAAACTTGAATTTGAGGGGACTATAATGGGCAAATTTAGCTTCATAGCCCATCCACAAAATGTAAAAGAATCCACATATGGTTTCTTTTCCCCCTGGAAATTTTTTTGTGTGTCTTAGGAGCAAATGGACTCACCCTAGAGACTTAATGCACCCAATTTCATCTGCCCATAAATATTAGTTTAATTAAAAATGGTCTCCCTGTTTCTTTAACAAAATTAAGTGAGTAATATCAAAAGTCATCTAAGACAAGTTGGTATGTTTACAAGATCTTCCTTCTGAAGTGGGAATTGTTAACTAATTTTCTAGTGAGCTTTTAAATTTTAATAAAAAAGTATGTATATTATTTTAAAGGAAATGGCATCCTGCTCTATTCATGCTTAATTTAGAATATTTGCAAAATACAAAAAGGTTAAAAAAATATTTTTTGAGGAAACAATTTTCAATCTTGTCTTCTTTCTTGCTATATTGACCAGTGCCCTGCCTCTTTGCTGGCATTTCATCCAATAAATCTTATTCCACATTGGAGGTTTTTCCAGCTGGAGAATGCTCAGAGTTTCTAATCTAGAGTTACTGTTGTTTAGTTCATCTAACACCAAAATCCTTAGTGAGTCCTAGATAATACACTCTTCCCAAAAATCTTGTCATTTTTTGTTTATTTGTTTGAAATATTTCCAAGTTCTGAATAAAATTTACTAAATTAATGAAAATGCCAAGTCCTCAATTTGTAATATTTTTTCCTGTGGCAGCAAGATCTAATTCTCTTTTTAATGGCATTCTATTTCTCTGTTTCTCTCTCTTGTTCATGCAGTTTCAAATTAAGGTTTTTATTTTTGTTTTTGTTTAATTTCAGCTTGCCCCTTGGCGAGCAACACCTTTTACTAGATCTGAGTGTCTTCCTGTTTTTCTTCATCTTTCCCATAATTCTTATGTATACTGCTTAAGGTTTTCTTGGTATCAAACACCTAAAAGAGACTCCCTAACTTAAATAACAGGAAGATTTTATTGAAAGGATCCTGGGGTATTTCACAGAATTGAAGGAAGAATTGAACAATCAAGACAGTAAATCAAGGAACCAGGGCAACTGGAGGTTTTGCAGCAGCTGGAGTTTATGGACCTTCTCTCAGTTATCATGTTTCAGACCAAATAGAAAAACAAGTCACTGTGCAACTGAAAAAAAATATATATTGATAAGAGGAAAAAACAAGCTAAAAACTGGAATATACGATGATCCCAGTTTTGAAAAAGAAACAAGAGATAGTGTTACCTTAAGTAGACAGCATATAGAATAATGATTTCCTTCATTATATTTCTCTATTCTCAAAATAATATGTATTTTTCCATAATCTTAGAAATTTGAAAGTAAAACATCTCTCCTTTGTGGAATTATGAATAAATGACCTACTGAACACATTGTTCATCATAATCATCCGTAAGTGTTTGTTAACTTTTGGCTGGTGACCCAATATTCTCCTATACATAGAGAGGAAAACATCTGCCTTCTGCTCCTCTGGATGCACTTACTCTCCATAGCTTTTGTGTTGTCTGGAATTTGAATAAATTTCAGTACTCCAGGAAAAGCCCAGTCTCTTTTCTCTGCTCCTCTTTCCTGCTGCAGAAAGAATAGAGTCTTTTAGCATTCTATTTCCCATCCATTGTTCTGCTACTCTTTCTACACAGTTTTCACAGGAACTCAGTTCCAGAGGACAACATTTCTTCTCTAACATCATTTTGTTGGATCTTCAGTGGGTGTTATTGCCTTCCATAGGACAGGATAGGAAACTAGGACTGACTTAAGAGGAATATAAAATCTTAGAGTGGGTAATATTCACTAGAGAAGGGCATAAAGGAGAAACAGCCCTCAGTTTTGAGGACAATTTAAATGATGCCAGGGATACAATATTATCAGTCCATTTATGAAAGAAAGCACGATATAAAGAGTATATACAAGATGATTCCATTTGTGAAAATATATTTATGTTACTATTTTTAATTTGGGTCACCATAAATAATTTTTTTTATTTTTGCTGATCAGTATTTCCTGGTTTTTTACTTTTTCTTTTCCTTAAGTAAACCTGTTATTTGTGTTATTATAAACATTAAAAAGGAAAATGATGACTGCAGGTGAATTATATATTGGCAGGAAGAGACTACATACATATAAACACCCTGCTGTATTTTCCCAAGTTACCAGCCAAGAATTGAAAAATAGTGGAAGTGAATAACACTGCATAGAAAAGGAACAGATGCGGCTGGCCTTGGCCTAGCTTTTCCCTATGCCTAGGTTCCCTACAGGGTATGCAGCTGTCCTGCAATACTTGCTGGCCAGATACAATCCTAACAGAACTGGGGAAAACTACGAAGTTAAATTCTTGCTGTAGCACCGCCACACTAGATGTGATTCTGATCATTAGTTTGGTCCTAGGATGCGGTATAAAGAAATCCATTTCCTCCAGTAACACTGAAACTGAGTCTAACAGTTCCCTACAATTCATTATGATCTTTTATAAATATATAGAATATCAACATATCTAACTTATATCTTAACTAAGAGTTTCTGTCTTAAGTAATATCTTAAAACTACCATGATCCTAGCCAATCTAAGTGATCTGTTAGTCTTGGAGTATGTACACAACGCTGTGCTAGGTAAAACGGGTGGGATGACGATTTTGCCATGCACCCCTCCAAAAATATGCTCTTTCCTCAGCTTTGGGGGGCTTTAGAGTTTGAGTAATTCCTACCACCTGCAGTGGAAGCCTAGCATTCCCTTTATCTACCTAACACCTGACTCTTTTTTCCAGTGTTCTGTTCCCTTTAGTGTTCTACCCATTTAAAGGCTCCAGTTGGGCTTTAAAACATCAGCATGACTCTGAAAGACAGAGCAGTCTTTTCTTTACTGTATGCACAGCTGACATGCCTTGTGACAAATGACAGTAAGTAAATGGTAGTGATTAGTTGGGCAAGAAGTGAAAATATGTCTGCCTGTCCAATTCCGAAAAGAAAAAAAAGTCTTGAAAGTCTAATTAATGGGGTGGGAGGGGGGAGAACACCACTGCAGTAATAGTGCACCTCAAAAATGATGCCATCAACTTTTTGCTTACAGCTTCTCATTTTGGAAAAATCTAACAGGCCACACAGTATGATCTGCCATATGTAAATATCTATGTTTTTGCATGACACTATAGTGAGTAATTATTACCTTTTTGCCTATCTGTGTTTTCTATTTTTTCTTATATAAACCCATACTCCTTCTGCAATTTTGAATATCCAGAAGGTAAAATCACCTTCAAAAGCTAACTTGATGGCAACCCTGCTATTAACTAACACCAGTTATTGCTAAGTAACCTTATTAAATATATATCTTCACAGTGCTTAGAAACTATGCCCTACTTCAGAAAATGCGTAGTACCATCTATACCAGGAGCTGTGGGGACTGGGGCAAAAAATGAATGAACTCTTTGCCATCTGCTCATATAAAATACCTTGCTGTCCTCATTTTTAAAAATTTCCATGGCTTCAGAAACTTTACTACTAAACAGAAAGCCCTGTTCCCCTCTTATTTCTCTTTCCTAACGCAGCACGATCTACACCCCGCTCCCTTTTCAAGTATTCGGTCTTCTCTGATGTTCTTCTACAGTTCCTTGTAGCTATAGGTGGGGGGTGGTTTTTTCTAGTTTCCACATGCCCCTTTAGCTGGTCCCATTCTTTCTCTAACTATGCAGAATCTATGCTTTTTATTGGATTCTGAAGGCACATGGAATGGGAGTGACTGACCAGAGGCATGAAGGTGAAGTGTGCCTGCTTATTCTATCCAGAAAATGTCTTAATTCTATTAGCTGAGGTTGAAACTGACAGTTAAGTAGAGACATCACCAAATTAATAGTGTACTTCCTCAAAACTATGCTACTAAAAACATATCCACAGATTAGTAATATGGGAAAAACCAGGACACCAATAGTAAGAATTTATGATCCAATTTTTATAAAGATATTTTCACACTTCTTTCAGCAAAGAGACATATGAGTGCATTTATTATCATTTGGGATTATTGACATTTTTAAATTATTCTCAGATGAACAAGTACTGTGGATGGTTTTAGATTTTTTTTATGGTGAAATATTATCTCTGAAACAGAGCATATTGCATCTAGTTAAAATTGTAATCACAAATAAATTGTCTGTTGAACAGGTCACCACCAACAATCATCCATTAACTTCAGGTTGCTGGCAAGACCTGTGTACCTCGTTGTTAAGGCGGTGGGTCCTGGGAATTCCACACCATAAGGTCCTCTAGACTCCCCTTTTCTTAGCTTTCAAATTTACCAGGCTTCATGTAACCTCTACCACCATAGTGAAACCCCAGACTTCTTTTTACTATCTCTTTTCATCCTATAACAAGACCAGACTCTCTTGTCCTGGTTTCCCATTTCCTCTTGAGTTTCCCTTACTATTTCCAGACAGGTCTACTCTTATTTTTAAATGTCAGCATGTCCCTTTGGGCAAGACCCAGTCCTGTCTGCCTCATGTAAGGCTAGCACTATTTGACCCTAGTTTAAAATAAATGGAAGTGCCTGCTTTGAACTAGAAAGAGAATTGCTCCCCTATTTTTGCTTCCAGAGAGAAAAAGGGGGCTTAATATGATTAAATTTGGTTACAGTGGAACATAAAGAAAAAATAGTACTGTATTAGTAGATAATTCTAATCTAATGTCTCTGAAATATATTCACAGCTCATTGATTAGAGAGAAAAGCAGAACACACACTGTACTATATGATTTCATGTTTTATAAAAAGAAATATCAACAATACTATCTAATTTATGTGGAAATACATTAATTTCTTTATTATGCTCATCTCTGTTTCCTAACTTCCTCAAGCCATCTTGTGTTATGTTATAATTTTTAGTATTTTAAAGGAAAGAATATCAACCTGGGAAGGTTGCCATATGTGTGAAGAGGCCACATACTGTTCTATGCTTACTATATGCTCACTTTTATTTAGCCAATGATACAAATTTAACAAAACCACACAGGGCTAAGGAAAATGCAATAATTCTTGGTTTGGCTTTTTCCTCATGCCTAGCTTCTCCATGGGACTGTTGGTCACTCTGATCAATGTGGAGAAAACAGTCAAATTCCTATTATCAAACAGACAAGAGATAATAAGTGTTGGCAAGGATGTGGAGAAAAGGGAAATTTGAATACAAATTAGCACAGGCACTATGGAACACAATATGGCGGTTCCTCAAAAAATTAAAAATAGAGCTACAATATGATTCAAAGGATCATATCCATGTGTACGTAGCCAAAGGAAAAAATATTCAGTATCTTGAATGAAACAAAATCAGTATATCTGTACGTCTATGCTCACTACAGTATTACTCACAGTAGCCAAAATACGGAAACAACCTAAGTGTCTGTCAATGAATTGAAGGATAAAGAAAATGTGGTGTATATATACTTTGGAATATTATTCAGCCCCCCAAAAGAAGGAAATCCTGTCATTTATGACAACATGGATGAAATTGGAGGGCATTATGCTAAGTGAAATAAGACAGACAGAAAGACAAATATTATATAGTATCACTTGTATGTGGAATCTAAAAAAGAAGAGGGGGAGGAAATAAAATTCATAGAAACAAAAAGTAGAATGGTGATTGCCAAAGCCTAGGGGTGGAGGTGGAGGGGATGGGGAGAAGTTGATGAAAGGGTATAAACCTTCAGTTATAAGACAAATAGATTCTGAGGATCTAATGTATAACATAATTCATAATATTGTGTTGTATACTTGAAATATGCTCAGAGAGCAGATCTTAAACATTTTGACCAAAAAAGGCAGTAACTATGTGAGCTGATGGGTGTTAACTGACTTGAATGAGGTAATCATTTCACAATGTATACATACATCACGTATCATTACATTGTACACTTTCAAAATACACATTCTATTTGCCAACTATACCTCAATAAAGCTGGAGGGGAGGGGCAGAGAAAACAACCAAATTCTTGGTATGCCGTTGCCCATTCACACACAGATTTAAATCATCATTTACACTAAGAACTAATAATCCATGTTCTATTAGTAGACTTTATTTTTAGGGCAGTCTTGGGTTTACAGAAAAATTGAAAACAAAAAGTTCATAAATCTTTGCATTATTGTTTAAAGAAATATTCTAACACATCAGATTCTCGCAGAGAATTGAAAACTATATGTTCACATAAAAATGTGTGCAAAAGATCCATAACAGCATGATTCATTATAGCCAAAAAGTGGGAACTACCCACAATCAACTAATGAATGGAAAAACAAAATGTGGTATATCCATACAATGGCATATTATTCAGCCATAAAAAAGAATGAAGTCCTGATATGTGCTACAACGTGGGTGAGTCTCACAAACATTATGCTAAGTGAAAGAAGCCAGACACAGAAGACCACAAATTTTATGATTCCATTTATATCATGAGTGTCATGTTTTTTTTCCTTTGTGACAAACTGTGAACATCTTTTATGTGGCATGATTTTAGAAGTGATCTATTAATGTAATGCCTATCTCTTATGCTGTACTCTAACCAAGATTAATCTACTACGGATTTTTTTTAACTAAAATTGGTAGTTCCCTTCCTGTTCCTAATGAATCACTACCATTTATTATGCCTCTGGGATTCAGCAAACAGTGTCACTTCAGCACGTGATATAGAAAAGAAATGGGTTCACCTAAAAAGGGAAGTTAAGTTTAAAAATCCAGCTAAAAGTACATAAAAAAGTAGCAAAACCTCAGGGGAGAGCTGGGTTTCAGCAGGAGTGTGAGGCATTATGGAGAATGTGGCACAAATATCATCTTCCCCTTGCCCCACCATCTCCCCATTCCCCCTTCCCGGAAAAGGTAAATCCATGGAAACAGAAATGAGATCAGATGGGAAGAGAAAGGAATGGAGAGTGCTAGCTCTTGGGTGTTTCTGGAGTGATGAAAATGTTCTGAAATTAGATAGTGATGATGATTGCATAACCCATGAACTCACTGGAAACCATGGAAATGCACACTCTAAAAATAAATCAGATTCTCTGTTTACTGAAGCAAAGTCTGATCAATGAGGTCACATCCTCACGAGAGTTGGAGGGAGAAAACAAAGTCCCTGGCCAGAGGTACCTGAGGAACATCTCTGCCTCCAGCACTACAGTGCTTGATGCAGTCCAGGTCTCCCCCAGGCACCCTGGCTCTGATTTCATAAACTTACACCAGAGTGGTTCTGATTTTGAGCTTAGTGTTAGGACCACAGTCACAAATTTGTTGCAATCCCAAAAATCTCTTTGAATGACTGTCACTGATAGGAGGGGCTGCCTCTTTCCCTCTCCTAGTATCCGTCTCCACATGAGGAGAGTGCAAACTCCAGGCCTCCCTCTGTACCTGTACTAGGAGTCAGGGGGAAGATGGGAAGGAGGAATGGGGAGATGGTGGGGCAAGGGGAAGATGATGTCTGTGCCACATTCTCCATAATGCTTCACACTCTTGCTGAAACCCAGCTCTCCCTTGAGGCTTTGCTACTCTTTTATGCACTTTTAGCTGGATTTTTAAACTTAACTTCCCCCTTTAGGTGAACCCATTTCTTTTCTATATCACATGCAGAAGTGACACTGTTTGCTGGATCCCAGAGGCATAATGAATGGTAATGATTCATTAGGAACAGGAAGGGAACTACCAACTTCAGTTTAAAAAAAATCTGTAGTAGATTAATCTTGGTTAGAATAGAGCAAAAGAGATAGGCATTACGTTAATAAATCACTTCCTAAATCATGTCACAAAAAAGATATTCACAGTTTGTCACAAAGGAAAAAAACAAGACACTAACAATATGTACAGTGAGATCCCATTTCTGTACAAAGAGATACCTATCTTGCTATCTCTAATTAGTGCCATAGTGAATAATCTTCTTTTTAATGTATCTGTTTTCTACTCTTTTCTAAATTGCACATATATGTCTTATGTAATTCTTAAAATTCAAAAGCAAAATGGCACCAACAGTATTTTGCAGACATTTATGATATTACAAATAAATGACTCTAATACGATCATCATAGACAATCATTTATTAATCTCAAAGTGGGTATATAATCCTTCCTATTACTTGAAGGTAGTAGGGAGATTACCAGAGATAGTGAGGGGAATGATAGGCTAAAAGTCATGCAAGGTGGGCTCTGCCCTCCAGGAGGAGCACATGCTCTGAGAAATTGATGTTATACTTCAGAAACAGGGTTAATGTCTTATCAGACTCTGCCGTGTGCCGTTTGATTAAGTCATTCTTTTAGTAAGCAAAAAGTATTGAATGGCCACTTCTGAGGACATTGTCCCTGTTTTCTAGAATCCCAAAGGAATATTTGTTTTTTCTCCCACTTTTCATGATAAAGCAAGACTTGGTTTATTTTTCTGGGGCTTCATGTGCTAGTGTCATCTTGCTTATTTATTTACATAATACCATTAGGTCCTGATAAACTTCCAGATCTGGACATATTTTTAAAAGTAAGTGATCCAGGATGCCTGAGTGGCTCAGTTGGTTAGGTAGCTGCCTTCGGCTCAGGTCATGATCCCAAGGTCCTGGGATCAAGTCCTGCATTGGGCTTCTTGCTATGTGGGGAGCCTGCTTCTCCTTCTGCCTGCCACCCCCCTGCTTGTGCTTGCTCTCTGTCTCTCTCTCCCTCTCTATGACAAATAAATAAAATCTTTATAAAAAAAAAAGTAAGTGATCCTGGTAGAGGATGAGGACCCACAGGAAAAGAAATCTCATAGATGCATATCCTAAATATCCTCAGTTCCTACTCCACACTCATTTCCATCCATAGGGAAAAGTGAGAGTATATTAGCATTAATAAGTAAACACTTTTTATTCATATCCTCTGCCTGCTCACATGAGATCCCTAAAGTTACCCTAGCTACTGCTGCAAGCCCTCAAAGACAGGGCTAGTTTCATATTTGTTCAGGAATAAGCCCCCTTATGTTCTCCCTGTCTAGCTTTCTCCACTGCCCATAAGATACTTGGGGTACTTCAATACTGCATATACCTTGGTGTCCTCTGAGGAAACTCAGGCTGTTTGGATCAATTTTGTGTAAATTTAATTTTTAAAACCCTGAGAAAGACTGAATATTAGAGGAAATTCATAGTGTCTCTTCTAAAAACCAAAAAGTTATTTAATATTAGACAAGTAATACTCCAACCTGTAAATTTACTAATTTACTCAAGCTGAATTGTATAGAGGTTTTCTCATCTCCAGTGATGAAACAGCAAAAGGGCAAATACAGAGAGCTATGTAAACCTGTACATGATAATAGTGTGGAAGTGCACTGAAACATGCATAGGGGATGAAGAATAAATAAGTGATTTGAGTGATGTTCTTTGGATATGTCCCTTGAGAATATAATCCACTTCTCTCAAGAAGCAGCTTTAGGGTGTGCATTTAGTATTTATGCATGTTATCTACTTGCAGGAGAAAGCAATGAAATCTGAAAATGCAAGGGTCAATTATTCATTTCTCTTCCATCTTACTCTTTCATAACATAAAAACGTAATCCCAAAATGACATTTTCCCACACAGATTTATCTCACAGACATCCAGTAACTTACACATATATACTCAATCTCCCAACATAAATTGTTTCCTCATTGTGGTATTGCATTTCCTTCTTCCTCTAGAAAATAGTACAGATTTTTTCTTCTGGAAAATAAAATACACTTCCAACCTGAAAGTTTAAATCTTCAAGAACATATAACCTCTTGGACATAAAAATAAAATTCAAGGAAATTAAAGGCCTTTCTAGGCTGTATTGTTCATAGAATAACATATCACACAAGTTTTTCAATATTTTAGACACCAAAAAGCAACTCTAAAACTGATGTGAATTTGGATGTAAAGTAGTTAATATGCACATGCCTATCAATTATCAAAAATAACTAGAAGTTATATTTTGATCATACCACAAGACCTTCAAACTATGAATGCAAAACAGTCAAGACTGGTAAAGAATCAGTTTTACTTCCCTTAGCTAACTACTCACCTCCATCCTATAAAAAGAGTTGGGAGCATTTGGCCAAGAGGGGAGATGACAAAAGATTTTGTAAGAACCTTCACTAGCCATGGGAGGGATCAGGTACTTCTTTTCCCTTATCCCAGTGAAGAATGACTTCTGGAACTAAATGTCTCCTAGAGTTTGGTAGACATGGTGTATTGATATCCTAGTCATGACAGAGAAATCTAAGGAGTGAGATGCTGATTGGATTTACCTATAGCAGGACAGTCTCTGGAAACATTTTGGGAATAAGTGAACTCCAATTTACAATGGGTCAAAGTTTCAGATTTCCTAAGGACCATGTGAGAGAGTGAGAGAACACAGTTATAATTTCTTTATGATTGCATCTGACAATCTCTGCTATTTCAGCATGCTAGTCAGTAGGTATACATACATATGCCCCTCCAATCTCTAGGTCTTTTCTGAAACCCCTTCCCTTTGCAATCTATCACAAATAATTAAGTCTTCAATTTTCCTCTAATCCCTGGTTGACTGGCTCTCTGAGGCTGAATTTAATATGCTATTGGATTGGAAGACATTATGTCCACTCCCTCTCTCCACTGGCTCTTGCTACCCTTAACCATTCCATCAGAAGAATGGGCACTCCCCAACATTTCCAAAATCATGTTTTCTCTATGTATCTCTACAACTCAAACTGAATCCAATCCTTTCTCATCTCCTTACACTGCAATGGTCAGCTGTCTCCTGCTCTAGAACTTGCCTAGAGATAAGCTACGGCACTATGTGTTTGCTCTGTTTAGTGAATCTGTCTCAAAGTTTCTAACCAAGAACAATTTCTGTTAGGTACTTTCCAAGCCTGTTGCTTCAGAGATGAAAGGTGTTTCCTCAGCCAATTGAGTTCTCCAGAATTTAAGACATCTTTTCAATGAAACACTTCTTTTTCTAATATTTTTTCCCTCCTATAGCAAGAACTGACTCCCCTGTGGTGTTCATTTCCTATGGATGTTCCTTTGCCATTTTCTCAGTTTTAGGTGGGTTTTGTTTTTCATGTCTACTTGACTCATTAAGTAATCCCATTCCTTTTCTACCGAATATGAATTAACCATTTGCTGGATGGAAGTGTCCTCTTCTCTTCCCCATTGTTAGTTAAGACTTATTTGCTGTGGGGCGCCTGGGTGGCTCAGTCGTTAAGCATCTGCCTTTGGCTCAGGTCATGATCCCAGGGTCCTGGGATTGAGCCCCACATCAGGCTCCCTGCTTGGCGGGAAGCCTGCTTCTCCCTTTCCCACTCCCCCTGCTTGTGTTCCCCCTCTAGCTCTCTCTCTCTCTCTGTCAAATAAATAAAATCTTAAAAAAAAAAAAAAGACTTATTTGCTGCAAGCTTACATTCCTCTTTATGTTTTAAGAAAAAGGTATTATCATATTAGTAAGTTACAGAGTATTCCACTATACTGAAAAAGAATTGAACAACCAAGACTTGAGTGTCTCTAGGATCTTAGCAGCAGTTAGTTATATGCCTATCCAAGCTCTCCCCAGCACCCACTAGGTGGGAGAAACTATACATAAAGAATTTTATCACAAAGGTGTCTGTACCTGAGGTGGGAAAAAGGGGGCAGACAAAATATGCAACAGTAACCTCTCCTGGTTAAGTAAATTATTGCAAATGGTCATTTCAAATGATATTTATGAAAACTCTGTAAAAACATGGAAATGTTTATGGTAAATAAAGTGAATTACAAAATGTATCGTAACTGTGGACATTCGTTATAAAAACATATGTGTAAGGTGGAAAACTATGCAAAATAAAGCTATCGTTTGTGTTAAAATGGAGAAAGTACACATATTCATATTTATTTGATTATACATAAAAATATCTCCTGAAGGATACATAAAAAAATTAATAGGAGTAGTTACCTTTTGAGGTTGGGAGTGGAGCAGATGGGGTACAGAAATGGGCAAAATACTTTTATTATATACCTTTTCATATTTTTTGAACCATATGAATGCATTACTTATTCAATATTTTAAATACATTCATATATTTTATTGAATAAAATATTTATTAAATAAATTTATATATATCTGGAAGACAATACACCAAGATGGTAAGAGGAGTGGCTGTCCCTCTGTATTGACAAATAGTTTGTTTTTTTCTTTATGCATATGTCATTCAAATTTCCTCTAATAAATAAATGTTCCTTTTTATGATTAAAAAAAGGGAGAAAATCAAACATTTTTGTCCAGTTTTTTTTTTAACTAATTCCTTGCCAGACAACCTAGAGTCAATAAAATTTCAAGAAGGAAGAAGGAAATTATCACTTGTGGAGTTACAAAGAAGTGTCAATAACTATGCCAAGGACTTTACCTGTTTTTCCCTTGGTCAAGCCAGCCAGAGCATTAGAAAGGAATCTAAACAGAATCCTGCTTCCATGAGGCTCTTTCATATAGTGCTTAGGATGGTGCTTCTCAAATCTTAGTGTCTGTACCGGTCACTTAGGAACCTGGTTAAAATACAGCTTCCAATTCAAAAGATCTGGGTAGGGCTTGGGATTCTACATTTCAGACAAGCCCCCAGGTGTTTTGGAGGCTGCTGACCTGCAGACTACACTTTTGAGTAGCAAAAATTTACTGCAACATAACCCAGGCTGCTTCTAGCACAACTCGGAGTCACCATCTGCAGGTAGGACTCTGAACCTCAGAGTGGCCAACAGGTCAATTTACCTTATTGAAATAATTAACAATATCGTATTATTTATTGTAATTAGTGTCCCTGTTTTAAAACTTAGAAATTTAAAAAATATATATATATAAAGATATCTAACAAAAAGATGTATTTCTTAAAGCCCTTGAAACACCTTCATACTGCTTGGTATAAATTGACTGCTTTGGATGAGTGAGAATGCTGTTCTTCATTGTCCCAGCCTGGTCTAGGTCTTTAACCAAGACCTTGGGGCACCTGGGTGGCACAGTCAGTTAAGCAACCAACTCTTGATTTCAGCTTAAGTCATGATCTCAGGGTCCTGAGATCCAGCCCCGATTGGTCTAGCTCCGTGCTGAGCATGAAGTCTGCTTGAGACTTTCCCCCCTTCTCCCTCTGCCCCCCACCCCACCAAAATAAATAAGTAAATCTTTAAAAAAAAAACAGCACTTGGATTGAAGAAGATAATCCTGGTTCTTCTGGAAGCAGGAGTCCTTCTCATCCAGCAATGGTGCCAATGTGACACTTGATTTCTAGTCTTAGCTCATTTAGGAACAGTATTACTTTGGGCAAGCCATTTCAGCCTTCAGGCATTCAGATCCTTCATTTGTAAAGTACGGCTGATGAGCCAGTGGTGAGAATAGCTGGGCCACAGCATCTGAGGCTGACTCCATTAACTGGCAAGCTGCAGATGTCTGCCATGTTTGCACTTTGTCCTCAGAGCCTTGGGGAGTTATTGAACACTTAGCAATAGCATAATACAAGGCTACATGGCAGGACTAACACAAGAGGACAAAAAGAAATCCCACAGTTTGCCTAACAATTAACTAAATGATGTTTAACTCTGAACAGCTGCCTGATTTAGGACAAATTTCAGCTACTGTCACCAGCGTAAGAGAATCATTCCAAAAAGCAAAGCCAAACCTCTGTTTACTCTTCAAGCAAATAGTTGAGTTTAGCAAACAAAATCTTCATTAGAGGCCATCATGGAATATCAGTTATTACAAGTGTTCTAATTTTTATAGATGTGCTTGAATTTTATTACATAAGAATTCCACATCTGTGAGCCAAATTCGGGCCTTTTATATGCTAAGGCCTGTGATCAAAGCATAAAATCTGATTCTAGGGCTCCTGGGTGGCTGGGTCGTTAAGCGTCTGCCTTCGGCTCAGGTCATGATTCCAGGGGCCTGGGATCCATCCCGCATCGGGCTCCCTCCTCGGTAGCAGGCCTGCTTCTCCCTCTCCCACTCCCCCTGCTTGTGTTCCCTCTCTCGCTGTGTCTGTCTCTGTCAAATAAATAAATAAAATCTTTAAAAAGAAAATCTGATTCTAATTAACATTTCCTCTTGAAATTAATAGTAACTATTATTATTTATTAAGTAATCTCTTCTGTGCTAGGTGCTTTACATGCATTGTCTCAATTTACTCTCAAAGCAACCACAGTGAGATGTTACTATCCCCATTTTATAAATTAAAAAAAAACACGCTCAGGGAGGTCAATCAACTTGCCAGAGGTCATACAGGTGGCTGAGCTGGATTTTGAACTCTGCTCTGAACGACTTCTTGTCTCTTAAACTCAAAATCACTTAAAGCAAAAACAAAGAGAGATGTGAATTTGCCAGTTGTTCATCACTCAGAAATCACTCAATATTCACCCTTTAATCATCACACATGCACGTTAAATATACAAACTCAATCTGAAACCACCCATGAATATATCACATACTTGGTGAGAAGAGTCTTGGTATAAGTGACATGCCAGGTACTTTTAGGGTATTTGTCTAAGAAGAAATAATCTTGAATACAACCAAATGTGTATACACACACACACATGTATATTTTAGATAATCAGTTTTATACTTCCCTTTGGATTCATATAATTAAGATTTCAATATACATCCAAATCCAAACAAATAGTTTTGCTTTCATGTATATGTAGTAGAGATGAGCTATCTATGAATTCACTTAACTCCCATGTGTGCTTCATTTCAGGATCATGTGCCTATGTATAGATCGTTTTTATTGTTTTTTAAAAATAAGGCCACAGACAGATAAATACATCTATGACTGTATTTCATACGTACCATAGTGACATCTTGTGGGAAAAGCATGTGGAATTGCATTTGTATGTTTCTAAGTATTTCAAAACTACTTTCTCTATTTACAGAGTGGAAACTGCCATCAGACACAGTTTGAGTGTTGACCCCTGAAATATAGTTTGGTCCTATTCAAATTTAAGATAGCAGAGTTGGTATCAATTTCCAATATGTTAAACACTAATAAATATTTCTGAATCATAAGTAGTCTAAATTGATAGAGTTGTGAGAAGTGATCCTGATATCAATATTGCAAGAGTCTTAAGCAAGTAGACTTTTAAAATAGTTAAAAATTCATATTTTTAGAATATGAATGAAACAGGGATGCCTGGGCGGCTCAGTCAGTTAAGCGTCTGCCTTCGGCTCAGGTCATGATCCCAGGGTCCTGAGATCAAGCCCCACATAGGGCTCCTTGCTCGGCAGGGAGCCTGCTTCTCCCTCTGCCTGCCACTCCCCCTGCTTGTACTCTCACTCTCTCTCTCTCTAGCAAATAAATAAATAAAATCTTAAAAAAAAAAAAAGAATATGAATGAACAATTTCCTCTGGGAATGATTTTGAAATAATTTAATTTGAAAGCAGATAAATAATATTAATTTTCTTCCATGATAGAAATTCATATTTCCCCAGCATATCTTTTAAAAGACTCAATCAAGATTATTAGCAGAAGATTGTTTACGGAGTACAAAATAAATAAATAATTATTTATTGAGTGCTCTGTATGTACAAAGCAAAATGAAAGTTTTTTTCTCAGCAAAGACTACTGGTTTGATCAGCTGGCTAGAGCTTATTTGTTCATGAAATTGAAGGTTGATTTTATTCACATGAAGATGAGTTTTCTTATTCTGCTTCTTGGGAAGTAGTATGACATCAGGAAAAACAATGGCCGTCTTTTCGTTTCTTTTTTTTACACTCAGCTTGAACCCTTAGACCAAGACCTGAGCTGAGATGGAGTCAGAAGCTTAACTGACTGAACCACCGGGGCGCCCTGGACAATGGCCTTTTAAATCAAGCAAAAAACTAAGTTTTTTTATTTTCTACTTCCATCTTTCTACTTCCTTTTCTATTTCTTAAGCAAGGTCTCAGGTACACATACATTTGTTTAATTATTCCCTATACTTTATTTATTTAGTATAACTATGTTGGTCTATATTCTTTTACCATTATTTTTTATACTATGAGACATTTTAAAAGGATGCTACATTTGAAAGGAAAGACAAAGAAAATATTCTTTTTTTCATTATACTTGATCTATATAATAATCAGAGCAGATATGATTACTGATTGTGAAAAAGCCGCTACTGGATAAATCTTTTTTTTTTTAATTCCACTTATTTTATTATTTACTTACTATTTATCACCACTAGAGGGCATCTGAGGACTGAGCTAAGTATGAAGCAATGCTGTGAGGGAAATAAGCCTCTATTAAAATAAGACTAAATCTTCCATCAAAAAAGCTAATTGTGCTTTGTGGTATAGATACTCAAAAATACTTGATGATAGTTTTATAATGAAGTTAGTAAATATGCATAAACTTCCTATTAAAATGTTAAATTAAAACACTTTTTCTTTCAATACAATGCAATAGCTAATTCTGTAATTAGAATTAAATTTGCTGGTGCGCCTGGGTGGCTCAGTTGGTTAAGCAACTGCCTTCAGTTTAGATCATGATCCTGGAGTCCCGGGATCGAGTCCCGCATCGGACTCCCCGCTTAGTGGGGAGTCTGCTTCTCCCTCTGATCCTCTTCTTCTCATGCTCTCTGTCTCCCATTCTCTCAGATAGATAAATAAAAAATCT
Organism: Mirounga leonina; assembly: GCF_011800145.1. Lineage (NCBI taxonomy): Eukaryota > Metazoa > Chordata > Mammalia > Carnivora > Phocidae > Mirounga > Mirounga leonina. Next base: position 31,398,313 of record NW_023270387.1, on the reverse strand, counting down.
TTAGAATTAAATTTGCAAATGCCAAGTATAATAATGGCAATTATGCATCAAATTGTATTTTCAACTGCCCCTGCCTACATTTTAAAAGTTGGTATGCAATTACAAACAGAACTATTGAATATCTGGAAAAGAATGCAAAATTAGCTAGGCAAAACTGGTCTTAATTATTATAAATCCCAGCGTGTAATCATGTTTAGCATTTGTTACCCAACAACAATGCTTAAAGTACCTTCTATGTGTCGGCATTATCAGTGTTCTGTATTCACTGTTGAGAAGCTCCAGTCTAGCAGAACAGAAAGACAAGAAGGCAGATGAGATGGACCGTAATAATTAGTGTGCTGATAGGACATGTGCAGCACAAACTGGGAATCAGAAGGAAAGAGAGCTCCAAACTCTCCTGGTAGTTTTCTTTTTCCGGTAGGTTCCTGTCTCTGACTATAGAGATCTAGGTTCAAAGATAAGTGCTGACATACAAATGTGGTTTCTAATCCTGTTTTCACAGTCTTGCTAATGCTATGACCTAAGGTAAGTCTTTTAGCCTCTCTAAGCTTCTATTTCCCCCTCAATAAACCTATAGTAATAATAATGCAGGCTACCAGAGAAGATTGCTGGGAGGACCAAAGATAATGCCTTTAACGTATGTGATACCACACTTGGCACGGAGTATATGTGAACTATCATTAGTACTATTACTGCTTTCATTTCATGACCAATAGACCTGCAATAGATTCCATGAACTCAAGTTAGAGGCGACCAAGGTGCACAAAGAGAGTTTGCTTTCATTGTGTAGATGAGATCTGACGCAGGAGAATACGAGGGCCCTCTGAGATAAGAGAATTGATGGTTACCCCAAGAACTTGGCTCCAATCTCTTGGCCATGCTAACCAATACATTTTTGTGCTTTTTTTCATTGCTGGATTTCTCTCTCTGTGTGTCTTTTTTCTTTCTTGCTATCAGTGTCATTGTTAAAGAGTATCAGGGTGGGGTGAAATAATCCGTTTTCTCCATTGAACATGGCATTTAGGAATGAAACATGTTCATTTTATGTCTGGCTTGGGTATTTAAAACATGAGTCTCTAGTGTCATATCATACTCAGTCTCAATTTCCTAAAATATCTATTTATTTAGAGGGTTGGAAAGGACGAGATTCACAAATCATATTGTGTTTTTATTTTCTTAATCTTTTTTATTACATTTGCTCAGAACTGGAAAGGCAACCACAAAACCAAAACCAGATGGGAAAAAAGTAAGCCAAAAGAAAACTAAATCCTGATTACTAACAATTTAGATCATATTTTATCAATCTGTGATTCAAAAACAATGAGCACATATTTGATGAGTATAATATCTCAGACCAAGCTTCTCTCTCTAATGTCATAGATATTTGTATCATGACAGAGGATGAAATAATCCAACATATTGAGGTGGAGCATTTATAGCTATTTTCCTCCCAGCTTTAAGATTGTCTGCTTTGGTAGATCAGTATCATGTGCCCCCTAACTATGTATAGAGTCACAAAATAGATTTCTCCCTCAAAATCTTCTAGAGGGAAAGGACCTGTAGGAAGGTCTGACCCTCTTTTGTCTTAAACTGACATACCATGGTTGTATTTGGGAAGCATCAAAACAAAACAAATCTGGAGTGATTTTTGGCCTTCAGCTGGTGTGGGGATCAGGGTCTGACCTTGTTTTAAATGGAACCCAAGTGAAAAGTGATGGAAGACATCAAAATTATGATGTCTTTTTTCTGTCCTCATGGTAAACATCATCCTAGCCCCCATTTTTTCAGATTAAAGACAAAGGATTCCTGACACTCCTCTTTTGATTAAATAGATCTGTTTTGAGCTGATATATTCCAAGTTGATCAAACAGTTTCTTTGGTAAAATAAACTGTGCACAAAGAGATTGCGAGCTGAGCACAAAAGGGAAGGAAAGCTGGGTCGGGAAGAAAGAAGGGGAGAGTGTTATTTGATGATTTCTTCGATTGTTTATTTTTTCCCTTTAAATACAATTGTAGCTAAAGCTATGTCTCTGTCTTCATGTATAAACTAGCTTTTCATAGGCAGTTTTATTTTAGGCATCTATTTGAGGAATTCATTTCTGGCAAGAGTTGAGCACACCAGCTTCAGCTTCTGCTGAGACAGGCTGCAAAGAAAGCAGGCCAGAGCTTTCTATGACAACGACAGTTACTGACCTGAAACTCTGTGTGGAAATGTCCCACAAACGCAGCACGTACAGGAGAGGGTCAGGGAATGAATGACTGTCCAGCGGGAGCAATACAGGCAGTGACTGTTCTGGGCCCGCTGCTTTGAGAGCCTTGCCTCGCTGTATAAAGCCACGAGGGGGCCGAGCTTCAGCTGAGAAACACTGAGGGCAATAGTCCTCTCACTGGTACCTCTGTGCGTTTCTCTGTAAGCACTTCTTTTACCCACATCACTCTTTAGAAGTTTCTTTGGTTTCTGAGATTATCCAATCTTTTCCTACAATCAGCAGTGTCCAACTTCAGAAATTTAGGGATCCTTTCTTTAACCAAAGAATCCTTTTTCAGTCTTTCTAGTCAGTTGGCTACGATCTAAGAGAAAACAATTGGTAAACTTCAATCTATAATTACCCAGCTTTTGCTCCAACAGCCTTCACCTCACCTCCACGCTCACCTAACAGTCTACTGCCCAAGACTCCTGCCTCCTTCCCTAACCATGCTTAATTAAAATGGTATGTCTTTCTTGCCGTGTAGCTTATCAAACGTGATTGAAACCTTTTTTTTTTTTCTTTTTAATGCCAGGTAAAGATTGTAAATACAGCCCCAGATGATAAATGGCATTCTGTACTCAATGTTCATTTAAAAGAGTAAGGGAAATTAATTTGGGAGCTGAAGGATGGGATTCAAAGGAGTGAATAGAAGCAGAAGGCATGAATCTCCTAAAATTGTGTCTGTGTGGGTGTGTGTGTGCAGGAGTGTATACAAGCATTTTCCCAGGGGGAAATACTGATATATCTTTCACAGTGTGTAGGAAAAGATTACCATGAAATACCAGATATATTCTCTGTCCTCTGAAATGTAAGAAAAGGGACCAGAATAGTGATGAGTAGGAGACTGGGCAGGGTCAAGAGGATGAAATTAAGTGTTTGGTAGAGCTATTATGTAAATACATAGTATCACACTAATACTTAATCTATTTCTTTCCATTTCTTCTCCCCATTATTTTCTCAGTGCTGTCTTAACAGTTAGAAAAAAAAATAAGAAAAGCATCTGACAAAAACAAAATTCCATTTCTATATAAAAAATATTTTAAAGGTATATCATTAAAAACAGATGTTATCCTTATGTTTTGTTATACTTACACCTGGCAGATTTTAAAAATGTTTCATATTGCCATTATGGCTTAACCTATTTCTGAAAAAAATATTTCAAATAGCACTCCCCAACAAATGAGCACTTCCTCCTCTTCTAAACACCTTGGATACTTGTGGCAAAACAAATGATACATGTAACAGCACACCTGTAAATAATTTAAAATCATATAATGTCTCGATTACATCAGATTTAGGACAGAAATAAAATTTAATTAAAACCTAAATTCCCTTAGGAAAAAAGGGTGAATCAAGCCCTACCTTTGTTCTGAGGATGTTTTTCACGTTTCATTTCAAGTGGCAAAGTTGCTTGGTAACATGTCTTTTTCTTTTGAGCCAAAACTGTGTTTTAGTTGGACTGACCTGGAGGCAAAAAGCTGCACTCAGAATTTCACTGGGTTTGCATGTGGCAATATTCCCAGTGTTGTATGGAGCTCTGGCCTGACCTGCTGACTGTGATTCATGAGCCTCCTGTCCAGAACACTTCCTTAAAGGTAAAGCTGAGATGACACAGAACTACTTCCCAACCAAGCAATTTCTATGTCATATTTTTTTTTTGCCTGGTCTCCGTCCTGACAAAATGTTTGCTTACTATCTGTAGGTGTCAGAGAGGGCATCCTGGAGAACTTGAAGCATGCGTAACCCACTGAAGAGTGTTGCCTCAAAGCTGAATTCTCCTCAACTTCATCATTTCCAGCTCCACATCTTAGGGAGCTAAATAGTTCCTCACCATATTTTGTTGAGAACCCTGAGTCCATTGTCAGCTGCCTTTCACCAACTGCAGCTCAGACTTCATCCCCCCGGGACATCAAGCCCTGTTGACTTCATGGATTCCTCCTATTATTGCACTGTAGAACCCCTATAATTCTACCTAAAATACAAACTTCTGAAATCATCTCTTCTCGCCTCTCATTACCCTGTGCTTTCTTTCTCCTGAATTTTCTTTCCATTGTCCTTTAATCCCCCAAGCCTTTCTCTTGTATCTACAGAATGATTTCATTGTAAATAAAATCTCCTAAGCACCTTCTAACACTGCACAAAATGTTGTCTTCTCCCCCTTCATTCTTTGACAACTCTGACACCTAGTTCAGTCCTAGTCCCACTATTACCTTAGAGATCTCAAGAGCTTCCCTTCCATCCTTTGTTATGCAAATCCTATGGTCTGTCTCTTCAGACATTCTTATAGTGCTCTCTCCCTCCAAACCACCTCACTTCTGCACTAAGACTACTCTGTAAACTTCCAGTCTTGGATCAACCCAACTATCTGTCTTCTCCACTCTTACACCTGCTAAATATGTCTGGAGAAAATCACTCATCTGTTCAGGTTAGAGCCATTATAAAACCAAGGTCTTCAAACCGTTTCACCAAACTTCAAACTTAACCACTCTTCTTAAGTTCCCTTCTCCTAGATTAATTTGACCTCCTATTAGACTAAGAAAAATCAAAACTGTGTGGTTTGTATGCCTTCAACTATTTGTAGCCACATTGCCCATATGTTAGTATCAGAACCTCACACTCATCTCTGTCCCTACAAGCTCCAAGAAAAGGGTGTCCCTTGTATTTGAGGCTAGCACATTTCCCTGTACTCTGATCTTCTCTCTTCCTACCTCCTCAGAGACTGCTCCATTACTTATCTCCCCTCTCTTCCTGTAACTAAAAACACTCTCTTTCTATTATGTCAGCTCATGAATGTATTCTCTTTTTCAGTTCTGTGAGGAAAGCATTATAATTTTTATCATATATGGTTCTCCCTCTAGTTGCAATCTCTTTCACTCCTTCAAAGTAGAGCTTCTTGAAAGAATAGATGTATACTTATTTTATCACCTCCACATCCTAACTTCCCTCCACTCCTTAACCTGTTGCAAACCACATTCCATCCTGGGAACACCACTGACAGTGTCCTCATTGAGAACATCATTCATCTCCTCTTTGCTAAGCAGAGAGGGATTGTCATATTCATCTTATGCAATCTCTCCATGCTTTATGACACTGTTAACCACACCCTTTTACTCCCTTGACTTCAGTGATGTTACTCTCCCCTTATTTGATACCCACTCTCTGGTCAATCTTTTTCAACTTCCTTCAGGGGTTACTCTTTTTCTACTCACCCTTAAATGTTGGTGTTCACAGGTCAGTGCCTTCTAAATTTTTTTACCTCATCAACTATGTGGATAATAAGACTATATATATAACAGGGGCGCCTGGGTGGCTCAGTCGTTAACGCGTCTGCCTTCGGCTCAGGTCATGGTCCCAGGGTCCTGGGATCGAGCCCCGCATCGGGCTCCCTGCTCCGCGGGAAGCCTGCTTCTCCCTCTCCCACTCCCCCTGCTTGTGTTCCCTCTCTCGCTGTGTCTCTCTGTCATATAAATAAATAAAATCTTTAAAAAAAAAAAAAAAAAAGACTATATATATAACATACTGGGATAAACTGAACATTGTTTGGAAATGTCTAAATGGTATTAGTGAAAAAGTAATTGCCTTCTCTTTATATTGTGTAATTTATGAGAAGAATAAGAAGAGTTAGAAAAGGTGTTAAATACTGAATTTGTTTAAAATTCCAAAATATTTCATTCTTTAAATTTTGAAATGGTTACTCACAATTTCTTGTCAAGACTCTATAGTCACGGGCGCCTGGGTGGCTCAGTTGGTTGGGTGACTGCCTTCGGCTCAGGTCATGATCCGGGAGTCCCTGGATCGAATCCCACATCGGGCTCCCTGCTCGGCAGGGAGTCTGCTTCTCCCTCTGACCCTAACCCTTCTCATGTGCTCTCTCTCATTCTCTCTCTCTCAAATAAATAAATAAAATCTTTAAAAAAAAAAAAAAAGACTCTATAGTCACCATCAAGAAAAATCTTTGTTGTCACATGTAGATGATAAAAATATTTTTAAAAATATTTTTAAAAATATTTTCTTAATTTTGACAACCATTCAAATGTTTACAACAGTTAAGTTACATTTCCAGAATCTAATAGCTCTTCCTTTTCTTTCATTGGCAAATATAATGTTGACATTTCTTGTAAAAAGTAAAATATGAATTTCTAATCTCATTGAACTTTTTCATATCAAGGATTTCAAAATGGTGACATTCTCATCTGAAGTATTTGCAGTATCACAGGTAGTCTGGATACTGCACTGGCCACAAACTGACAAACCTGTTGATTATATGTGAAGTCAGAGATGTAGGATCACCACCTGAAGAACACCTACCCTGCTTGGCCTTCCTACCACCCTCCCAGTTTCCATCTTACTCCACTGGCCACCCCCAGGGCTTCTTGGAAACCTGGACCATCATTTCCCCCAGCAACTCCACAGCTGGCCATTTCCAATTTAAAAAAGGGGGGGAGGAAGAAGTAGGTGTTGAGGTGGTAGATTATATCCTTGACTATATTCTGAGATTTGCAGCAATGAAAGTGATAGTAGACCCTTATGTTAGCCAACTTCAAGGACTGCAACACAAACTATTAGAAACAGTATGCCCAGGCATTCCACTGAATGGCTACCACATCTGGAGGCAATCTTCCCAGGGACTCTGGACACTGCTACTCCCAATCAGCTTCCTAAATTTGAGGAGATTGCCATTTCATGGAAACCAGCACCGTGTTACACCAGGCAAGAAACACTGGATTCTATCTTTAGTCCTCTTTCCACCATACGTATTCTTCCAGAAAGAGGATATTTGCTTCAATGACCACAAAAGTCTCCCATACTTCTACAATTCCCTGATGTATATGTCGGTTTTCTGAACTATAGACCTATATCTGGATGTTTGCATTTGGATGTGCCATAGACCTAGGATGTCCACAATTGAACTTACTATCTTCTATTTCTATATTTTTACTGAATTCCCCATTACAGTAAATGGCACCATCACTGACTCAGTTACAGAAACCCAAGGGTTACTTTTGGCCTTTCTCTGTCCCTTATCACTTACATCTACTCAGTAATCAAGTCTTGTAAATTTGCTCTCAAGTTTATACTCCCTGATCTTTAGGGTCTTAAAACACTTTTACTGAATTGTGGAAATAGCCTCCGAACTGACCTCATTGCCTCTAGACTGCCCCTCCGTACCAAAATGATATTTCTAAAATGCAAACCTGATCATGTAACTCCCAGTTTGGAATCTTTAATGATCCCCCATTGCCTACACTATAAAGGCCAAATTCCTTAGCATGAAATACAAAAGCCATTTTGAGCTGACCCTTAAATCATCTCTCTTCCTCATTTTCATCACCCTTCCCTCATACTCTACAATAAACTGTAATTTCTTGAACAAGCCCTGCTAACTTATCTCTATACCCAGGCCCACGGTGATACCTCTGGCAGGAATACCCTTCCTCTCTTTCCCCCTCCATTTCCTTACTGGAATGACTCCTAGCTGTCTGTCCAGATGGAAACCAGCTGCCCCCTCCTCTGGGAAACATTCCTTGCTCATTTAAATATCAGTTGCTTCTGCTAGAAGCACCCTTTATACTCTGTCCTATCATAGAACTTATTATATCATCTGCTTTCTTGAATGTTCTAAGGAAAATTATAAAAATATACACACCTAGCACATAGTTTTTATCACCAAGACCCTACAGCATAGTGTTTGGCCCAGACATCTGGGTGTTATAGAAAATAATAGGAAACTCTCGAATATAAGCATGAGGACAGCTTTATTTAAGAACTGTATGCTCAGGGCAAGCATAAGCAAAACTGGAGCTACCTCTTCTGCACAACCAGGAGGTGAATCAGCTTCATGTCCTGGTGTTCTTTGCCCAGATTATCCATTCACCCCCTGCCTTGTACCAGCCCCTAAATTAAGTCACTGTCCACACCCCAAGTCAGTCTCCTTACAACTCTTAGTTATGTTCCTATACAAAAGTCACTTTCCTGTGGGTGAGGTCATTGTCAAATAGTCCAAGGGGTTTACGGCTTCCTAGGAGCTTCTGGGCCAGTTGAGGACATGTAGTAATCATAATCTTGATACCTCTTCTATCCAAGGGATTCATTCTAACCATGGCCATTCCCTGCCTCTGCTTGGCCTGACATCACCAGAAAGCACTTCCACCTTACCATTTAAGCTCAGAACATAACATAACTTGATATATGCATTCAATATCCATTTGATTTGTGCCTCTCTTTCTGACTTCAGTCCTTTTCTTTGGCTAACCAGGGTAGTACTCAGTAAATGCTAGGGGATGAGTGAGTCCTTTGGCTAGACAAGGTTGGGGCTAAGCTTTGTATCTTTGAGCTAGAAATGATAGAAATAAGAAGTAGATTTGGATGCAGAAATGACATCTCTTCATAGCACTGAGGCTTTGCAGTGCCTCTATGACTCCCATACCAGCAGAGAGCCTAACCATAAGCCTAGAGAGGTGACACCAAGGAAGGCTGACATTTCCCAGGTAACTATTGCATGATCTCCCTGGATAATAACTGCTTTACTTACTGTGAACTTTAATCACAAATTAAAGAAAAGCCTACATTTGGAGTTATCCAACAATGTACGGGACCATTTCCTGCTGTGGGTTTATATGGAAGGTGGGTGATTGATTGCTCAGAAGGATGGAAAAGGGAACTCTTGTACTGAGGAAAAGATTTTTTAAAAATTGTATAACCCTGTAATCATATTATCCAGTAACAATAGGCTATATTTTTAGTTAATCTTATAACCACTGCATACTCACTGGGCTCTAAATAGGAAACAAAATGTAAATTGTCCAAAACTTTGGCTTGATTTAATGCTGACATCACAGGACTTCAACATTCAGGGCAAAGGAGAAGGAATGGAGTGCAAGGAGGTTTTATAACAATTTCATTAAATAGATCAAAAGACTTTCTTGAGCATTAATCAATTGTTTCAAGACAATAATTTGATGACTTAAGAATAAGTAAATCAGAAGCATATGGATTAAATTTTCCTTGAAGTACACTTGAGTTCCAAAGTAGGGAAAAAGACATTTGGCGAAATCCACTCTGCCTTTGCCAAACCAAAAGTGTTTGAAAAATAATTTGAGAGGTTTTGCCAAACCCCAAATGCCACTGTGTTCTTCCATCCCACCAAGTTCTCCAAAAGTGCAAGGCTAATACATCTACTCAGCATTCCAAATTTGATGGGAAACGAAACTGCTTCATTTAGAGCCTCCAAAGAGATTCCTTAACATTTTTAGAAAAAAATCATTTGTTTTTTTTTTTCTTCCCATCTCTGCTCTGATCTCTAAATTTTCCATGTCGGATTAAAAAAAAAAAATGTTCACTGGGCGTGCTGTGAAATTATTTTGAGTCTTGAGCAGAAAAATTACTTTTAAATAAACTTTGCCAAAATGCAGTAATGTCTTCCTATTGGAATATTGTCTGTGTGTGTGTTTCCTCCTATATGTTTTCATAGCGCTGACAACCTGAACAATTCACTTTTATTTAAATCATCTCCAAACTAAAATTAAATTTGCGATCAGATTTGCCAACAGGCAATCCTCAGGGGCCTGAATCAGGTCACAACTGAAACAGTAAACAAAACCTTTGTGAAATCAACAGCATGTTTTGGAATGTGGGTGGCACAGGCAATCTTTTCACCCTGCAAAATGACTCCTTATTTTTGAACAGTAAGGGGTGCTTTTTTCTGGAAGATCACCAGTAAATGTTTGTCTAATATACTTCGCATTTGCAAAATGAGATTCCACCACATAACAGTTAGGAATCAACGCAGCACATTTCAGAGGCACGCAGGGCTTTCAGTTCCCAGGGAAACTATTCACAGACTTTTTATTCTGGGACTAAAAAATTTGATTTTTTGTTTTCTTGCATTTTATTTTTAATTGTAGATTAAGTTATTGGATACTTTATGGGTATTTTATATTATGAGTACTTTATATTATTGTCTCAAGTATTTACCATTTGTTGAAATTTAGATGAGAAACCCCAGGGATATTTTGATTATTCAGAAATATCTTACTAGCTTTTGAATCATTTTTGATTGAAATAATTTATTTTCTACAGAATATAAGATAGTTTAGAACACATTTTACTCAAGAAAAGAGCATATTTCCACTTTCTTTAAACTCAGCTATTACACGAGTGTTCTTCACCTTGGACTTATAACCTGAAGCTCCCCAGGAATGACTTGCTTGTTAGGGGTTAGCTTGCTTTAAGAATAGTTCTTGAGTTAAGAATAGATCCATGTGGGGACTCCTGGGTGGCTCAGTGGCTTAAGCCTCTGAATTCTGCTCAGGTCATGATGTCCAGGTCCTGGGATCGAGCCCCAAGATGGGCTCCCTGCTCAGCAGGGAGTCGGCTTCTCCCTCTCCCCTGCCCACCCCCCCTACCACATGTTCATGCTCTCTCTTAAATAAGTAAATAAAACCTTAAAAAAAAAAAAAAAGAATAGATCCATGTACACCATCCAATCTTGTGCTATAAGAACTAGCCGTGAGCCCAAGGGCTTTTGTTTCTGTCCCACAGATGTTGTTATAGAGTAGAAATAAGGGATCAGCAACAAGGCTCTGGATTCTGTCTTGCAGGGATCATTTGATACAAAGTTCCAGTCCAAGACAGTGAAGTAGAAAGACCCTGAATTCACCTTCTCCATTGACATACTATATCTCTATTTATAGAGCAACTCCTCACAATGAAGAACTGAGGCATGACTGAACAGTTTTTGCACAACAAAAAAGAGAGAGGCCACATAGAGAATGGCAATAGAAACAGAGACATGGTAAGGAAGGAAACCCCTACCCCTACATTATGAACTGTATTAGGGAGGGGTAGTAGTGAGGGACCAGGAATACATTCATCTGCCTTGGGGCACAGAAAAACAAAAAAAGCTGTGGTTTAAAAGAGCAACTAGAATATAAAAGAAATAGCCCTATAACAGGACCAAACAATGAAGGAGATGTGAGAACTCTCTGGGTCAGAGGGGCTAGAGAGTGCCACAGTTTACATTTCCCTTCCACCTTGATAGTGCAGGCCAGAGCAGGGTTCAGGCACCCCGGAGGCCTACCATCTCAGTAAGCCCCAGGCCCTTAGCCCACACCAGTCCAAGCTTTCCCTCCAAGTCTTCCCACCAAGGCAGCCTCAGCAGGGCACACACTGAGACATCCCTGTTCTGGTCAGTGCTTACCATAGCTAGGTGCCTTTCCAAGGTGACACAGGTGCAAATCACCCCAGAACATTCTAGGCCCACACCCCTTTGGCTCTAGCAGACCCACCATGATGCCCCACTGCATGGGGTGCCCCAGAAACTCCAAGCCCTCACCCCACCTCCAGCCACCCTACTAGGGTGACCCCTACATAGATAGTCCTGGGATCCAGAGCCTGTCACTCTGGACTCCAGCTGCCCTGGTCTCCAGCTGCCCTACTAGGGCACCCTCTGCATGAAGCACTCTGGGACCCCCAGCTTTCCACCACTTTAGCTTCAACTGTCCCCTACATGGAGAGTCCCAAGACCCCCAGGCTGGCACTTACTTCCACTTCAGTTGTCCTCCCAGGCCACAAGGCCTTTACATGGAGAGCCCTGGGACTGCCCTGGCCCACACCTACTTAAGCTCCAACCATCCCACCAGGGCAATGAGTACATACCTATCATAATTAGGAATCATTTGGTTGCAAGGAAGAGGAAACCATTCAAATTAGTTCAGATATAAATGGAGCAATTGGAAGAATATAGTGGGATCTCACAGAATCCAAGCGTAGAAAATAGAGTGGGTCCTCCTGAAAACTAAGGTCCTGACCTCATTCTCTCTGCTCAAACTTGTCTGCATTCTCTCTGTTCTTGCTTTTCTCCATAGACTTTTTCATATTGGTTTGTTACAACTGAATATAGTCAGGGGTCCTGAAACTAGATGATGGTTCCAGGATTTACTGCCATCAGAATACTAGTCTCCGGAGACCAGACTCTCAGTGATCATGGAGTAAGGCAGAAAAGGAAATGCCTGGAAAGGTCCTAGTCGCCTACAGGGCCCATAAACTGGGATGTATGTTATCATCTCCCATTGAATTTAGTATTCTTACTGTACCAGATCCATGCGATTTGCAACATACTGCCCAAAGGGTAAACAGAGTCATATTCCTTTATTTCACCAAATTTTGTTAAAACAAGCCTGAGATTTCATCTCTGGGTTGGCAGATACATTAACTACCTATTGCTGTATAACAAATTACTCTAAAATTTAGTGGTTACAAAAACTGTAACCATTTGTTACTTCATAGTTTTTCTGGGTTGGGAATTTGAGAGTTGCTTAGCTGCACGTTTCTGCCTCTGGACCTCTCATGAGGTTGCAGTCAAGATGTTGATCAGAGCTGCAGTCGTCCGAAGGCTTGACTGGACTGGAGGATGGACATCCAGGGTGGCTTATCCATGTGGCTGTTGGCAGGATGCCTCAGTTCAATGCCTTGCTAACTATTGGCAACTAGGCTTAGTTCCTTGCTTAGTTCCTTAGTTCTGTAAGGCTGTGGGAGTATCCTCATGACTCAAGAACTAGTGATCTATGAGAGAGAATGAGGAGAAGGTCACAATGTCTATTATGGTGCTGTCCGAAAAGTCACACAGCATCATTTCCACCATGTTTTAGTCATAAGAAGCAAATTACTAAGGACAGCCACACCCAGGATAAGAGAAATTAAGTTGTACCTTTTGCATGGAGTAGTGTTGGAGGATGTATTGATGTGTTTTTAAACAACCACATCAGAAGATCCATTTTTATGCTCTAGTGCCTGCCCTAAAGTCCCCAAGCATCACATAGTACCCCAAAAGGACTCAGTACAATAGAAACATGAAGTCCAGTGAAGTTTTAGTCCAAATTGGAACTCTGGCACCTCCCTTGCTACTGTGATGGTTATCTCTGCTCCTCAAGGCTTTGCAGAACCACTGTCAGATGTTAGACTGGAAACACTGGACCAGGCACAGCATCATCTCATTGCCCCAGGTTTCACCTTTAGTGAAAATGACTTTGTCACAACTCCACTCCCTCCACATTAATTATGATTCAACAGGCTCCTCATAAGGTTCTCCATCTTCTTTGTCCCTCATATAATACTTTTTCTCCAAGGACCCACTGTGCTCATGCTCAGATTCCTCAGATTTCACAGGTGCCCTCTGCTCTCCCCTGGAACCCTCAGCCACTATCTATTTTTCAAGTTCCTGGTATTTCTACGAGAAAATAAGATTCATTTTCCATACTAAAGTGCATATGGAGCCCCACACAGACAACATATATCAGGATTTAAAAAGGGGGGGAATTTTACACTTTGCTGAACTAGGTAATAATTTGTTCTTTGGATAAAAATAATAAATCTTCTTTTGTTTAAATGACAGATTGTTGGGATTGTTAACTTATGTTTTTTGAAAAATTCCAGGGGTGCCTGGGTGGCTCAGTTGGTTAAGCGACTGCCTTCAGCTCAGGTCATGATCCTGGAGTCCCTGGATCGAGTCCCGCATCGGGCTCCCTGTTCAGCAGAGAGTCTGCTTCTCCCTCTTACCCTCCCCCCTCTCATGTGCTCTCTCTCTCATTCTCTCTCTCTCAAATAAATAAATAAAATCTTAAAAAAAAAAAAGAAAAAAGAAAACAAAAAAGAAAAATTCCACACAGACAAGAGAGAAAGAAAGGATCAAACACTAAGACGAGGACCTAAAACTTTTTCAGCCAAACAGGAGTTAGATTAAAAACCGCATGGTTTCAGAGACTCTTTTGTGAGCCATGAATTGATTCAAGACATCCTCTTATTGCAGTGATAAAACCTTAGTACTTGCATTAAAATATACTGACTAGCTTCAGCCTGCCAGTTTTTGGAATTATTTTTATAGCTGCCGCCCAAAAACTTAAGTCACAAGACTTAATTTGGGGCTGAGAAGAAGTTTAAGAATCATCTGATTTAACTATTTCATGTTAAAGATGATACCAACGACAGTGGTTATTAAGCTGTTGCTCTCCGCTATGCGCATTAATTCACGACTCTGCAAGGTGCATACACTTTATATTGTGACTAACGTCTAGAATGATCAATTGCCCTAGTTTGCCCAGGACTGAGGGATTTCCTAATTATGGGACTTTCAGTACTAAACGCAGAACAAACATTAGGCAAAAAACAAGATGATTTAGTCACCCTGCTTACATATTGTATTTGTTATCAATAGCTGCATAAAAATTACCCCAAAACTTAGTGGCTTAATGGAACAGATATGTATTTACCTCTGCCAGTTTCTAGGGGTTAGAAACTCGGGAGCAGTTTACCTGGGTGGTTTGGGCTCAGGGTTTCTCATGATATTGTTGTCAAGCTTATGGCTGGTGCTGCAGCCGTCTGAAGGCTCAACTGGATAAAAGAGTCATTCTGAAGATGACTCACTAGTATGGCTGTTGGCTAGAGGCCTCAGTTCCTCATACACGGACCTCTTTTCACGCTGTGGTACCAGCTATTATGAGATATTACAGAGTCTCAGAATACCTCTCCTAAAAGTTCTTAGTTACAGGGGCAGGGAGTGGAGAAAGAAGTAACGTTACACTAGTGAAGCCTGGCAGGCACTACCTTGGTGAAGTGATGAACACTAACACCACCAATAAAGGGACAAATTAAAATCATGTGCCAGCTGATAAAACACAAATGTAAAAATTCAACATTGTTTCTGTGATATTCCTGTCAATCTAATCCAATCTTAATCATGAAAACATCTCACACATGCAGAATGGAGGATACTCTACCAATCCCCACCCTCAAAGAAAAAACAACAACAACAACAAGAAAACTAACCTGTAAATCTTTGGAAGTATCAAGATCACGGAAATCATGGAAAGACTGAAAAGCCGCTCTGGATTGTAGGTGACTAAGGAACGATGATGACTAAATGCAACCTGTGATTCTGGACTAGACCATTTTCTGTAAAGGACACTATTGGATAATTGGTGAAACTTGAATGGGGCCTGAGAATTAAAACAGTAATCCAAATTAATTTTCTAGTTCTCTGTATTGTGTTATGTTAGAAAATGCCTTTGGTTGTTTTGTTTTTGTTTTTGTTTTTGAAATACACAATAAAGTATTTGGAGGTGATGAGGTATCCTGTCAACAATTTACTCTTGAGTGGACCAGTACACAAAAGTTCTTTGTATCGTTCTCAAAATAGTTCCATAAATTAAGATAAATTATTTTTAAAAAGTAAAACATTTCCACAAAATCACCTTGCTTCATCTCTATTATGACTACTTTCTCTAGTGTCATGTTGACACATCTTATCAATTTTTGGATTCTTAGGCTGTCTGGGGTATACTTATTTATTCGTTCATATGTTAAACAATTATTAATCTCTTATTCAGTGCAATTTGCCGGGCACTGAAAATTTAACTATGAACAAGATCCAACATAGAGATCTAATGAGTTTTATACTAACAGAAGAAAGACCAACAGGTAATCATCATATTTAATGTGACATGTGCTATGTTTAAGGAAATACCAGGCAGTATGGGAGAACAGAGGAGAGGCATCTTAGGATGTGTTCAGGAACTACTTTCTAAAGTGAGGTATGTCAAAGTTGAGACCTAAAGGAAAACTAGGAATTACCCAGGAGGAAAAGTTCAGAAGGTGTGTTTGGGCAGAGAAAACATGCAGAGAGAAGCTAGAGGGGAAAGCAGGAGCATGGTCTACCGTAGATACAATAGGTAGCTGAGAATATGTAAAAGGAACTGCCAGGACATGAGCCCAGGGAGCGAGGAGCCTAAAGGGTGACTTTTCAGAGACACCTAAAGCACCATCAGCATCTGCTACACCTGTATTACCAGGTTATTACTACCAGCTCCAGTCATCTGATGACAGAACCTGTTGCATCCACATCTCTATCCATATACCTTCCAAGAAAGTGGCTCTGAGGAGAGTATGCTTTAGCCAGCTCAGGACTGTTTGATATTAGCAAATAGAAGCACATCATTTGCAACAACTCCCTTGACAATGTTAAGTTTCTTAGCCAAGTTCAGACAAGTGTTTGTTGAAAAGAGTTATTGGCATACTTGTTTGCATATAATATTTCATCCCTGGATAGAACTATATTTACAAATGATGTCTGGCAAAATAGAATTAGATATTTTTTACTCTTCCTAAAATACTTGCTCTATTCTAAACAGCCCATCACAGTGCATTTCTCCTTGGCAACCTTGTGATTCCCTAAATACAGACATCCAATTATCCCGGTGGTTGCTATTGTACTGTGGTCTATTTTCACTTTGGGTGGCAGGCCTTAGTTCTCTGCTGCTCTCCCAACAAGACATTCACTAATGCCAGAGCTCCTGGGCAAAGAATTCTTCCAGATTAGCCATGAGCTTTATTTTTAGTGTAGAAGATGTTTGCTTAATAGAAAGATTACTTCATGTACTTACAGTCATTAGTAATGAGAAAGAGACAATACTTGGTGAATTGATCCCTCCACCAGGTTAGGGTAGGATTATTCCCTGACACAAATTGGCTACTGTCAACCATACAAACTGAGTGAAATGAAGCCCAGACCATCTGTACATGAAGACATTTTTTGAGTGGTTAGTGTAGACCCCTGGATAAACACTAGCACTGAGCAGTGAGCACCTGACGTCCTTATGGTACATCCATCCAGCAGCTGTGGTCAGTTGCTTACTGGATCCAAGTCCAGATTATAAACAGAGTGTTTTGGGTTTCTTCCAGTTCAGTTTAAAATACGTCAATAGCTTGTTTCTGGCCTCCTTTCATTACTATTTAAGCCATATAGTGTATATTTGGGTCTTTGCAACTCTGTTACTTAAATTGTAGATAGAAGTACAGAAGACAAAGCAAATAAAAATAGCTACTGAGTATTATACTTTTATAAAAAATATACTTTTATAAAAAGCTACTTTTATAAAATAGCTACTGAGTATTATACTATTATAAAATACTTATTGAGTATTTGCTATATGCCAAGCTTTTTGCTAGGTGACTACACCATTTCTAATTTTCCTAAAAAGTCTGAAAAATAGTTATTATCCCCATTTTATGATCAAGGAAATGTAAGCACAGAGAGATTATGTAGCTAGTCTAAGATCACACAGCTAGTAGTGTGATTACAAACTGTGATTTAAATTCAGGGCTGCCTAACTTTGGACTCATATGTGTTTTACCATGCCATTTCCTCTCAAAGATAGTTATCATTTGGTAACACTCCATTGTTTATTTTGTATTTTTTTAATCAAATATTATTGAGCATTTACTAATGACAGTGTTTGTTCTAAGACACAAAGAAATTTCAAATATGGTTGTTATGCCCAAGGACCACCAAACTAAATGAGAATGGTAGACAACCAGTGAAATAACATAAAACATGATGAAGTCCATAAAAGTTTTGCATTTACCAGAGACAGAAATGAGAGAGATCTATTCCAGGTGAAGTGACCAGAGAAGGCATCTAAGAGGGAGCATTCGAGGTGTATCTTAACTGTTGTATATTCAGATGGTAAAAGGAAGGAAATTCTGGTAGAGGCATGAACAAAGGTGCAGAGGGAAGAAAAACCAAAAGAATTGAAACAACAATTCCATTCAGAAAACAGCAGCCATTAATGTGGGTGGGTTGTAGAAGATTCTTTATCTGGTACTGTCCTGGCTCACCTACTACCTCTCAGCTTCTCCATTTCTTTCACAGATATGCTATAATGGTCAGCACTCTGCTTGTAGATACATAGCTGCTGCTAAGCCTGAAAAATGTGAATGAGTTGAGAAACAGACATTATGTAGAGGGGATGCAGAACATAAGAAATGGGAGGTAAGGAGACTACTGTCAGATCCCTTTCTTGATTTTCCCCTAGTCTTCCTTTAGGGGCTCTATCAGGCAGCTAAACCCTGAAAATGTTTTTGAAATTGTGCTAAGAGGTCTTGTATGAATTCATGCTATCTGATCCCAAATGAGCCCTTATACATGCTTCATGATGCTGTCAGTCATCACCCACTGATTCACAGTTATATCCCCACAACTGCTAGACCAAAACAGTCCCATGAGTATGAAGAGTTGTCCTCAGGAGATGGGACACTATTCACATGAACTACTTTGACTTCTTGTTGCTCCACCTCAAGACTCCTCTATAATCACACTCTCCTTTCCATACAAAATTCCTTTTATTCTTCTCACATGATCTTTTTCTTCCCTCCTGTCTTAGAGAAAAGGATTCGTTCATAGTCATTGTTCCCAAAACTAAACTCACCGTTTTTATCATCATGTCCATTTCTTCCTAGCTCTTTTGGGCCATTGTTTCTTTAATTGTTCTGATGATTCTTTGATCTCCAATCTCTTTCTCTTTACTTCCTCTCAGTCTACAAACATGCTTAGATCTCATTTATATATTTTTTTAAGATTTTATTTATTAACTTGAGAAAGAGAGGGAGAGTATGATTGGGGGGGTGGGGCAGAGGGAGAGGGAGATGGACAGGCAGACTTCCCACTGAGCACCAAGCCCAATGTGGGGCTCGATCCCAGAACCCCAAGATCATGACCTGAGCCGAAGTCAGATGCTTAACTGACTGAGCCACCCAGGGGGACCCCTAAATATAGTTTCTTACTGCTATTTGTTCAAACCTGCATGATCAATGTGTGTTTGAATATGTACACTCTTACCAGTGAATTATCAGTGCTCTTATTTTGAGATTTTGAGATTCTTATTTATAATGAAGATTATCGTGTCAGGATGCTTTTGGTTGCAAATATAAGAAAACTCAAATCACAGTAACTTAAACAATATGGGGAATTCATTATTATTTGTTATATAACAGGGCTCCAGAGTTGGTAAATTCTGGGCTTGATAGCATATCAGAGACTTGAATTCTTCCTATTTTCAACTTTGCCATACTCAGAGAATGGCTTTTCCTCAGTCAAGCTCAGACAAAATAGCTGCACCATTTCCAGGAGTGGAAAAGCCTGGTTCTTCCTAATGGCATTTTCTTTTATGTGAGGAAAGCTTTTATAAAAAAATTAAATCATAAATAAAACTCCTTTTTATATTTTTATGTATTTATATATTTATATTTTTATATTTTACTGGCCAAAATTGTATCACATGCCCATCACTAAGACAAACACTGGCAAGGTACTAGCTTAGGCTAATTATGATTTAACCCTGAGATGGGATAGGATCACTTTCCCTCAGCAAAAATCTTGATCTCATTAATAAAAACAAAAAGTGAAGAAAGGATATATGTCATGTCGGCCTCAAGTGCCTTGACACATCTAACAAGTTGAGACTCTCAAAGCAGCTTGCTTAATTTCCTTGACATTATTTATTTATGAATGTTTCACTGAATGGCTACTTTGTGCCATACCCTGTCCTGGCCATTGGACCTAACACTTTGATGCATTAAAATAAACCAAATTCTTATACTCTGATGCAGCTACCTTCAGTTACACCATTAACTCCTTATGGCTACATGTACAAATAGAAGGAAACATTACAATCATTATTCCTTCCTTCTTGCATCAGGTGGTAAGCCTCACATACAGAAATCATGATAAAGGCTATGAGAATAATGCCAAGGAAATTAGAAACAGAGCTCTTCTTCTCTGAAAAAAAAAAAAAAGGAAAAAATCAAAAACAAAAACAAACAAAATTCTCTTGAAACATCTTTTTGTTTCTTTGCAATTTTCTTATCTGTGGCAAGTGAACTGTTTTCTCTGTTTTAACCAAAAGCTTCCAATTTCTTATCATCAGGTTAGGTGGAATTACTTCATGAGGGCTAGCAAATCTTGTAAAACATTTTTTTGCCAAAAATCTCTGACAATTCACAGTATTGGTTTAGATGGAGTACACTTGACTGCAGGCTCCATGATACATGCCCTTGGAACAGGGAAGAGAGATGTATTAGGGCAACAATCTAGAGAAAGCATATCTTTACCGGCATTTTCTGCAAGTGGAAGGAGAATATCTCAAAGCTTCTTGCATAGCTGTTTCTTGTAATTAAAAACACTAAACACTTCTGTAACTTTCATAATTAAACTTGGCATTTTTCTTTCTCTCCTAAGATGTCAGAATCATGGAATCCCTGAGATCATCTGGAAAATACAATATACAAAAAAGAAAATGACAAATGTTCTTTATCTTAAAAATAAACATATTACATATAAACAATTCTAGAAAGAAAAACACACGATCTAGCTCCAAGTTTCCCCAAACATCTGACAGTTTAACTAAGAATAAACACTAATAGGTTATATATTATAAAATAAATTAATAGTCCTGAGAAAATTCACAATTTGTCAATGCAGTTCAGAAAATACCACTAAAATGCTGTCTTTTATACATACAATGGAAATCTATGAAACTATAAAAAAGAACAAAAAAGCTCTTTATGTCCTTGACATGAAAAAGTCTCTAAAATATATAGCTAAATGGAGAGAAGGAAAGAAGGATCAGTACAGTGTATATATTAAGCCACCTTTTATGCAAAAAGGAAGAATAAAATAATCTTTATCTTTTTCTTAAATATGCATAAAGAAACTCTGAAAAGAAACTGTGGGTAAGAGCAGAGTAGAAATACGGCAGAAGATGAACAAGAAAGAGGGTCTTTTCACTATGTAATTTATTATATTTTGATGGGATTCATACCGTGTAAATGTACTACCTATTCAAAAACTGAATTAGAAAATTCTTAGACTTCAGCTTCCACAAAAATGAAGTACATGTATATTTCCCTATTCTTTCCACTAAGTACAGCTAAAAACTCTGGATATTATATATAAAAGACATATAAGAAGACCCTGGAAGATGGAGATAAGAAGGCACACCAATTACAATAGTGACAATGTGAGGAGTCTGATCTTCTACACCCACCCAGAGGAAACAAGGCACCTCTTCCCCTCCTTATTGGAGTGGTGTCAGAGGGGGTCTAATGGAGGGTCAGGACTTTCACCATCAATCAGTGATAACAAGGCCATGTCTCTCTTCACCCAGTAAAAAGTATCCAATCTTAATAAGAAGGAGAAAAAAAGAATGAAACCAAATGAATAGGGATCTGTGGGAAAATAACAGAGGATCTAACATATGAGTAATTGAAGTCCCAGAAGAAGAAAGAAAAGGGCAGAGAAAAATATTTGAAGAACTAATAGTTTTAAAATTCTCAAATTTTGTAAATGATATACATTTATAAATTCAGGAACTTCATTGAACCCCAAGTAGAATAAGTACAAAGAAAGAAACCATATGCTTAGACGCATCATAGACAAAATGCTGAATTTTTTTAAAAAATCAAAACTAAAGAGAATATATGAAAGTATCTAGAGAAAAAATTATAGATTACATTTAGGGGACAACAATTTGCATACCCACTAATTTCTCATCAGAAACAATAAAGGCCAAATGACAGTAAGAACAAGATCATTAAGTGCTGGAAAAATCCAAACAAACTCTTTTGTGTAGTTAGTCGAGGAAAACCAAATAATTACATTATCAACATACTATCACCCATATGTGAAAACAGAGTGTTCTTTAATTTCTTTTCACAAGTTTCCAAATCTCACATTACAGAGATGTAAAAATGAACTCAGTACACTTTTAGGAACACAGGCAAATTAGTAGAATTTCTCCACATATATCTCTACTGCTTAGGCTTTAACCTCTAAATAGTATGTGTTCTTGTTATTGTCAACACTAAAGTTTAATATTTACACAAGACTCAAATAGCTTGCCAAATCATTTCTAGATTTTCTTTACTGAATTTCCCAGCACTGTAACTACAATAATTATGCTAACTATTCCCTACCTTCAAGGGCAAGATAAAGACTTACCCCTCCTTTCATTCCCAATACTTGATCTAATTCCTCTATCAAGAAATTGAGGAAGAAACATATTAATTTATTAAGCTTTATCCACTTATTCATTCTACAATTTAATAAACATTTGTAATAAATTCCAAATAGATGGGAAAAAGTGCAGATAGCAATTAGCAGTAAGAAATGTGATGAGGAATATAGAGTTTATAAGAGAGACCCCCTATTAGTAGCTCAGATTGAGAGATATGGGCACATGGGTACAGTTTATTCTAGAGGAATAGGTATGATCACCCAGAGAGAGTGTCTATATTGAGATTGTGGCAGAAATCAACACTTACAAAGACTTGGAAGAAACATCCAGGTAAGTTAGGGAAAATTTTGAGAAGAGAGGTATATTGGAAACCAAAGGAGAATGCTTCAAAGTAGAATTCAAAACAAACAAACAAAAAAAACTCTGCGGTTCTGAACATCCTGTAATTCCCAGCTTGTGATCTCCAAAAAAACTTAAAAATAAAAATAAAACTTCTTGGGTAAATGGCTGATCCTGGACTCATACAAGATATGTACAACATGGACCTAGAAAGTTTCTAACACTGGAGAACAAAACAACTACTAGTGATTACTGGGCTTGTACCAGCAAGATAAAAGTCTAATCTGAAGCATTTCCTACTGGTCAGGGATGGAATAATTTGAACATCAAAAAGAATAATAATGTCAGTAGATTAAAATATAATTTTTAAATCCGTGAGTTCATGATCATACTAAAAACAACCTCAGTGTTCACTTTTGGAGAAAGACAGGGAACCGATTAATTATTCTATACACTGTCAAATGAAAGGATCAAGATTTAAGACCTTGAAAGAGAAGGACAGATACCTGCTGAGAGTATGAGGGAGATGTAGTGGAAGAGGAGCCCCAAGGAGACTCCAGACAATTTAAAAAATAGGTTTGGGGAACATAGGAAATGTGAGAGGAGCTTAGCAGAAAAAAATAGGACAATATATGGGGCTGACTACCTTTATTCTGAAAAGGTTTTAGTTATTTTGCTGTACTCAACAGACATGTATAGGAGCTGAGCAAACATGTAATGGGATTTTGCAGGGCAGGTGTGCCAGAGAAAGGCAAGAAAGCAAGGATTTCTCAATGGAATAAGCTATTGAAGTTTTCTCCCCTCTCTTTATTTCAACAAACCTCTGATCTTCACTTATCCTTTTTTTGACATCCTATCAAGTCGATATTGCCCCCATTTCAAAGGCTCACCCCTCTTGTGACTGATCTTCCTTACTTTATCCTGCTCCAGACCGCAGCTCCCTTTATTATTCCCTTGTTCATTTGCATCTTCCAGTCAGCTTACTCCTGTGGTACTTTTCTCTGGATTTATGAAGATGCACCATTTTTCTCCAACCCAGGAAAAACAAAAAGGCCTTAACCTGCTGCTTTCTCTACCATCTTTTCTCATCTTTCTTTTATTGCCAAGTTTTTCAAATGAATACACACTTGTTGCGTACATTCGATCTCCAGTTCCTCTTACAATCTGATTCTGCCCTAATTATTCTATCCCTAATTAACATCAAATCCAATGGCTTTTTTTCTTTGTCTTACTTCAATTTGTGATTGGGGACCAACCCTAAGTATCATTGATAGCTCTTTCTCCTTTAAGTCCTCTTTGCTTTCAGAACTTGAAATAGTGACAAAAAGCCCCGTCTCTACTACTTACTGATTTTGTGACTCTTGTCAATAAAATAATAATACTAATGATATATATTAAGGGCTTACTAAAGACTTTAATAACAGTTTAGACATTGTATTTCAATTATTTAACAAGTCTATAAGAGTAATATTACTATCCTTATTTCACTCTGGGAGTGATAACAGGTGACTTTTTTTTTTCTTTTTGCTTCTTATAATACAAAAACAAAAAAAACAAAAAAAACCCCACCAACCTTGTTTAAACACGTTTAATCCTCTTCATTGAGGGCGCCTGGGTGGCTCAGTTGGTTAAGCGACTGCCTTCGGCTCAGGTCATGATCCTGGAGTCCCTGGATCGAGTCCCGCATCGGGCTCCCTGCTCGGCAGGGAGTCTGCTTCTCCCTCTGACCCTCCCCCTTCTCATGTGCTCTCTGTCTCTCTCATTCTCTCTGTCTCAAATAAATAAATAAAATCTTTAAAAAAAAAAATCCTCTTCATTGATGTCACCATACTAATTCTTCTTTTACATTTTTTATTGCTTCTCTAGTTTCTTCACTGGTTCTTCCTCTTTCTGCTGCCGCTGAATGTGATTATCCTCCAGAAGTCTGTTCTTGATCTATTCTAGTGCCTCTATGTCACTGAAAATCAGTGTCCTAAGGAATGTGTTCTCAAAGTGTGGTCACCAAACTAACAGCATCACTATTTGCCTTGTTAGAATGGTAAAATTCCGGGCCCCACAATTTGCTATGTCAGAAACCTTGGGGGTGAGGCCCAGCAATCTGTGCTTTAATAAACCCTCCAGGTAATTCTGATGCATGTTAAAGTTTGAGAACCACTGTCCTAAAGTGTAGGACACAGACTACTTACAACAGAATTTGGGGGATGATAGTAGAATATATGTATTTCTAGGCCCCATCCTAAACCCACTGAATCAGGATCTCTAAGATCAGGGTCAACAATTCCAAGAAATTCTCATTCCCACCATCTAAAAATCTGTACTCCATACCTTCTGTCTTGGAGATCTCCTAATAAGGTTTCATTTATAATTTCTGCACAAGTCACACCTAAACCTGTACCTACAGACTTTATTTTCAATTTCCTATCAAATGTGTCCACAAAAAATTTTTGCTACCCCCTCAAAGTCATATACTCTACTACTATTCTCGTTACTCCTCTCTTAATGTCCCTCAAATAACTTCAGACTTTATTGCTGCTCCCAGGCATTCTTGCCTGAATCTAACTTTTTTTTAAGATTGTATTTATTTTATTTGAGAGAGACAGAGAGCAAGACAGAACATAAGCGGGGGAGGGGCAGATGGAGAGGGAGAAGCAGACTCCCCGCTGAGCAGGAAGCCCAACACAGCAGGGCTCAATCCCAGGACTCTGGGATCATGACCTGAGCCAAAGGCAGATCCTTAACTAACTTAGCTACCCAGGCACCCCTGAATCTAACTTTAACCAGCAGTTGTATTTGTCAAATATAATTCCCTTGATCACAAATCCAATTATTCTATGAAGTTTTGCTTAATAACTTTCTAAAATACCTCTTGCTTTTCATGAATACTGCTATTACTGTATTTCTTGGCTAGAAATTACATCACACTTTCTTGCAAGAATATTTTCTAGGAAGACAGTAAATGCAATGTTAAGATTTTGAGTCAATTGGACCCAAGTGGACTTGGGGACTAACTATGAATTGTTGAATCCAGGACTGAAACCCAGGTCTCAGCTTCCAAATCTCAATTTTCTTTCCAGTAATATATGCCCTGCTAAATGTTAGATTTTGGGATAACTGCTTTTGACTCATTATTTTATGTAGAACAGAATCTGGTATAGAGTAAATCTCTCTTGGACCTTGTCCATGGGGATTTAGTAATTGCAATATCAACTAGATCTCAGACTATTCTTCCACAAGAACTGTTAGCATATATCATTTGTGGTGAGAGCATTCTTAAATCTGAATATAGTACTGCATAGTGATTAAAGAATAAAATGAGTAAATTGCTACATGACAGTTTTGGAGGTGATGGGAAGAAAAAAAACTCATAAAAATATAACAAAACTTATTCTCATGGAGAGTTCTACAGCATTCATGATGTCCCTGTAGTATTACCACAAGTGCACTTCATATTTTGGGCCAGTTTACCTTTAATTACCTCTCTCACTACTGTGATTATAATAATTACATTCCATGTTTGTTAGAGACACAAATGTCAGAGTTGAAGAGTACCATGGAGATCATCTATTTCCTACTCCACATTGTAGTAATAAAGAAAACTTAGAGTAGAGAAGGTAAAGGACTTGCCCAAAGTTATGCAGCTGTTAGTGACAGAGCTGAAATTATAAAAACCCAAGTCTCTTGACGGTCAGCTTTCTGCTTTATTGGTCTTCCTTTGTGAGCAGGCAGGAAACATGACAAACATAGAGGGCAGAGAGGCATGAGGGAGAGGTCAGCAGGAAAAGCTGTGAGGCAGAGTGAAGGACTGGACAATTAGAGCAAGGAAGAAAGGAAATGGTGTTGCTTAGGTTATAAAGTATAAGAATAGAGTTTGAAGAATACCTAAATCTTCAATAGCTCTGCATTCAATTTCACAAAGTAAGTAAATAAGACAACAAATCTCAATCATATGCCTTTTTTAAATTGAAAAGCTTTACATGCAATATCTAAACTTCACCCTTAAATGCCAAGACATTTTCTCACAGCATGTGACTATGCATATTTGATAGCAGTGATGTCTACCACCAACCCTCATCTCTGTACTGTGACCAACAAACCAAAATTAGATCAATAATTTGACCTTCCACAGATGGCCTCAAAGGGGCTACTACAGATAGTCCAGGAAATAATGTATTTCATTGAAAGTTTATAATTATAGTATTCCTTATAAATAATATGCACTTTTTAAAGTCCAAAATTATTCCAGAGTAATACAATATAATCATTAGATACTTCATTTTCCCCGTATGTACACAGATTTTTGTTTTCCAATGCTCTTC
Source organism: Mirounga leonina (assembly GCF_011800145.1). NCBI lineage: Eukaryota > Metazoa > Chordata > Mammalia > Carnivora > Phocidae > Mirounga > Mirounga leonina. The sequence continues at coordinate 31,371,565 of NW_023270387.1, read as the reverse complement.
AGATTCCCAATTTAGATCTCAAAGGAACTAACTATATCTTTCTCTCTGCTTTCTATCAACTCCTTCAGGACACAGAGATATACAGGGGACTGTTCACTCCCTGCCCCTCTCTAAGTACTGTAAACAACAAACAGGGTTCACATTTTCAATATCTGTATACTCAATGTCTCTCTCTCTCTCTCTCTCTCTCTCACACACACACACACACACACACATACACATTTGCCAATGAACATATTTGGCAAGACTCCTTAAAACCAAAAATCTTTTAAGACATTGTATGGGTTCTACAATAAGAAGCCTGGACATCTTTCTTTCTTTTTTTTTTTTTTTTAAGGTTTTGGGTTTTTTTAATGATTTTATTTATTTGACAGAGAGAGACACAGTGAGAGAAGGAACACAAGCAGTGGGGAGTGGGAGAAGGAGAAGCAGGCTTCCCCCTGAGCAGGGAGCCCAATGTGGGGCTCGATCCCAGGACCCTGGGATCATGACCTGAGCCAGAGGCAGACGCTTAAGGACTGAGGCACTCAGGGGCCCCTGGACATCTTTCTGAAGGCAGGTGTCTTCATTGATATTGCTATGCATCCTCTGCCATATATGCTGTATAAGGGTAGACCTAGGAGCCAATATTAAAGTCACCATTTCTCTTTCCACAGTTTATTACAGACTGCCTGGGAACTAATAATTTCCATCCCAGTACTGTGAGGGAACATTGTGAGGAAAAGTTTAAAGGCACAAAATTTGAAGAAATATTCAGTTTCTTTGCTGGTTTACAACCACCTACAATTCACCTTCAATTTTGCTACTGAAGCTGGCTGCCTAAAATACAGATCTAATTAACTATGTCATTTCCATGCTCAAAAACTTTCAGTAATTCTCCACTACTTACAGGGTCAAGTTCTGCCTCCTGACACATCATTTTAGGTCCTCATCCTTATATGTATCCCCACAGCTTTTCTAAGAGTTTCCTTTCTTATATGCCAGTGTGTGCATCTAAGCCTGGGGTCCAGAGGGAAATACGCAGACTTCACACCTGTGGGCTGAAATGTCTACACACATACCTGTGTGGTACCTCATAAGATGGGATGGTGCCAAGAGTAGAAAAAAAAAAAAACAACTTTTTTTTAGCTTGAAGAATTTATTTTAAATATTTAGGCATATGGTACATGGGCTTCTTGACCTGGGCCCCAAATATGTTAAGGGCAGACAGGAACAAAGTTGGGAGTTCTGGAAAACTAATAAGCTCCCTGTTTTTAAACTGTTCAAGCATAGATTAGGCAACCACTAGGTTTGAATTGTTTTCTTTCTTCTTCTTTCTTAAAACTCTTAAAAATATAACTGCATAGGGACCTAAAATCCAAATTGAATTTAGAATTCTCACACTCCTCTTGGTCCATGCTGTAGTACAGCAGCATGAGACCTGGACCCTGGCTCCCCCAGTCAGGCCCATAGACATGGCTTACCCTCATTTTCTTTCCACTTTGGCACCATCCCACACTATGTATGTGGATTGTATATATGTGTTCAATATTTAAAATTTCACATAAGCATAAAATATACTTATAATTCCATCACCCATAAAGATGTATGTACACAAGCATTTATTTAAATTTGTTTCTCATAGTAAAAATTTGGAAACAAATATCTGTCAAAGAGAAATTTGATAAATGAAGAAAGCTACAGCTATCCAATGGAATATTATGTTAAAATTTTTAAATGTATATTTTACATGAAAAATATTTATATTATATTATTAAATTAAATTTTAGTTAGATATATGCATACTATGATTCCATGATTATAAAATACATGTTTAATATAAAAATAGTTGCATTATATTATTAAATTAAAAAGGTGGTTAATAAGAGTGTGTACCACATGATCTCATGGTTCTGTTATGGGGTAAAGGCATAGACTTTGGGATCCATCAGTCTTCCTAGGTTCCTCCACTTAACTAGCTATGTTACATTGTGAGACTCTAAGCTCCAGTTTATTTATCTGTAAAATGAAGATAATCATATTTACCTCATAAAATTTTGTGAATATTTAAGTAGATGATATATGCAGAGTCCTTACCATAGTACCTGAATGAATGATAGTGTTATTGTATGTAGATCATATTTTATATATGATTGATATTCCCTCTCTATTGCTCATACACACACACACACACACACACTCATAATACCTGAAGTAAGACTAACCAAAAGGTTGAACAAATATTGTCATCTCTGGGCAATGAGATTTCAGGGTTATTTTTGGTTTATTTGTTTTTGCTTAATTATATTTTCTATTTTTTTATAAACAATTTTAATTATTTACAAAAATATATCTTTAAAATAAAATAAAAATTATACACAGAAACTATCATGATTATTTAGGTATGAGGTCATGAATGTTTGAACTAAGGCTGTGGCAATGGGAATGGAAAATAAGGGTAAAATGTGAAAGACACATTGCTTAGAAGTAAGTGAGTGTGAAAGGAAGGAACACGGATGATTCCAAGTACAGTGGAAAAATTGAGTTGGGAAAGTGGAGACTGATTCAGAGTGGTAAAAATACTAGCTTTGGTTATGAATATATTGGTTTCACTGGATAACAGAGAACCAAAAGGAAATGTATACAACATGATTTGGCTGAGCATTAGAGATGGTGTCACACTGGAGATACAGACTCACAAATTTACAAACATATATAATGATATATATAATATTATATATATAATTTTTATATATCTCATAGTAGAGACCAAAGGGGAAAGATAACCTGAGCTTTGTGACCAAATTTTGAGACTGAGCCCAAGTTTATAGGAAGAAGAATCAGTGAAGGATGAACAAAGAGTAGAAATTCACAAAATGGTAGTCCAAAGGGGGAAAAAAGTTCTGTACTCAAATAATAGGATGAGTTAAAAAATTAACATTTGAATGTGCAAAATGATGTAGATTTTTTTAGTTTCTTTAAATAATCTTCCACTTAACTAAGTACGTGGGGAGGAACATGGATGAAAAGAACATTAACTTTCCTATTAACTGGATGTAACTGAGTCTCTTCAGATAAATGTTCTTTCAGACTTTTTTTTCCTCCCCATCCCTTCTTAACTTGGCATCCAGATATAGGTTATGTGTAAGAGTGGGATTTACATGAAGTCTGAGACAGTTATACACATCTTTTCCCAACTCTGTGCTCAGTGATATCATGCTGATAGCTTAAAGTCAGGCATTGTATATTTATACCATGGAGTTGTCACATGCTGTAAGTCAGGACTTTTTTTTGGGAGGAGAGAGCTGGTTAAACATTTACCAGCACATCACTCTTTACATGCCTAATGGCAATGAACAAGAGAAGGTTGTCTTGCTGTCTTCTGCGTTCTCTGATCTCCTCAGAGATGTTTCTTGTCTGCCTGGTCACCGGTAGCCTGTTAATAACCACTGGTGTCTACAGTTGGTAAACACTAGACCTGGTCTCTTGGTTTAGTCAGGACCCAGGGGTCTTCCTTTGCTGACTCAGCCTCACCTCACTCTAATTAGTAGTAAAGATAACTCTGAAACCAGTTCTGTGTTTTTGATTAGACCTCTTCCTGGCTAGTATCCTCCCATGGCCTCTCAGGTGGGTCGCTAGGTACCATGGCTTGCTTCACTCATCTTCAGCAGTAGGCCTATGGGCCTATCCAGCTATTTTTTATCTTCTCCCATAGGTCTTGTAAAAACATCTGGGACATTTCTATGCCATTTGAGAACTAAAAGAGATTCAAAATTGCTAACTTAGACTCAATATATTCCCAAATGCTCCACACCACCATTTTTACTCTAATGCCCCCCCTCCAGTTGGTGCAGTTAGTATAGTGATGTTCTCCCAGAGTTGTGACCCACAAAGTGTGCAAAAGACCCTTTGTTTTGACTTTTCCTCTCCAAAGATTTACCTAGCAATTCTCTGCCACAAGATCTTGATCTAAAGGTGAAGCCATTGCACACATGTTCCTCTTCCCTTCAATTCTCTTCTTCCCATACTCGCCCATCTAGGAGACTCAGGTTTTCATCCTTAAGGCAAGGACTATTTCACATAATTTCTTTAGGTCTCTCTACCTGTGGCATTTAGTAATCTCAACTTTCAATAATCCTGCTGCTCAAAACTATTGCCTTTGTAGGGGCAAAAGCAAATGTTACTTGACAGTCAGAACGGAGAAATGCTTTTATCATTCCAGTTCTCTTCACCTTTCTCCTGAAGCACCAAAACTCATTGCTTCAAAAGATGGAGACCCTGGAGCAACAATATTTAAAGGTATGGAAAAACATCTGGAAATATTTTTAATATTGTCTCATTGCATAAGTTTTGGAAATGAGCTACTAAACAAACAGATTTCTTTAATATACAATATTTTTAAGGTGGTTGTAAATTTCCAAGACAGGGCTATAATATGCAGCATTTCTCAAACTTATTTGATTAATGAAAAATTTTTAAAGATCACCTTGTGGAGAGGGAAAATGGCAGAGTAGGAAGATCCTAAGCTCACCTTGTCCCATGCGTACAATTAGATAATATCCACATGAATATAAATAATCCAGAAAATGACCCAAAGACCAGCAGAATAGACTCTCCACAGCTAAGTGTAGAGGAGAGGCCACATAGAAGAGAGTAAGAAGGGTGGAAACAGAGTTAGGAGCTAAATGGACCCATAGGACTGTCCACAGTGGGTAGGGACACTGCAGGTGTGAAGAGGGGAGAGAAACAGAACTTCACACCAGGCACCCAGGTCTGGGGAACCCACATGGGGAAGGCAGAATCCCCATAACATTTGGCTTTGAAAATCGGAGGGGCCTAATTTCATAATTCTTATAATCAGCATGACCTAACACTTGGAACTTTAAAAATCAGTGGACTCAACACTCCCAGAGCCAGGGGGGTGAGAGGAAGCTGACTCTCCACCATTGAAGAGACAGCACAATAAACAGTCTCTCAGAGATACAGCATAGAAATATCAATTTGAAAAATGCCTGGGATTTATAGGAAGGTGATTTATATACTAATCTCAGATTGTGTGCTGGAGAAACAAGGATCTTTGGGAGACTTCTTCAGGAACAAAGGAACTGACAGATACCATTTCCTTCCCCCATCCTCCAGGCTAGACACGGACAGCAGGAACCAGTTGTAATGCAAACGCTCTCCACCTAGCTTGGCAACTGCACACCCCACCCTCATGTTCCCTTGCAGATGCATACCCTCCAGCCAGGCCTCCCCACCCCCCAAGGTCTCCTCCCACAATAGACCCATGCAAAACTTGCTAATACCATACACAACATCCACACACTCTCCTGGGGATTTGCCCCCGCCACCCCTGTGGCAAGAGTTTTCAAAAGCAGTTCCAGGTCCCTCTCCCACAACAGACTGGCACAAACCATGCTAACACCATGCAACCTGCATCCACGTTCTCTTGCAGACCTGCTACCTCCAATATGCCTATGGCAAGAGCCCATCCAAAGCAGTGCCATAGCCTGGCAGTGTACAAGCAGCTCCAACAGGGGCCTAGAACCACTCCAAAGGCACTCCCACCCCTGGGGTAGGGAGAGATAACCACAAACACCAGCCCCACTGTAGCCCCAGGAGTGGGCTGGGGGCAGACATCTGGTCTGTATGCAGGCCCTACCCACCAATGAAAGCTTCTCAGGGGACAACATGGTGAAAGTGCCCTGTAGTTTTGGTGCTACTTCATTTCTGGTAAACACCTGGTCTGACTCAACTCAAGCCCAAGGCGGCTCCAGACTAGCCCACTAACAACACAGATATCAAACACTGCCCACAACAGGCAAAAAGAGCCATTACAGATGACTGGACTGAAGGCAAAAGCAGCTCAGCCACAATAGTAGGGCACACACAACACACACAGACACCCATGAAGCACCAAGTTCCGGTGAACAGGGGACATTGCACTATAAGGCACTACAGGACCTCTTCTTCAGAAGGCTACCACTTTCAAGAGCAAGAGATATAGCTGATTTCCTAACACATAGAAACAGACACAGAGTTAGACAAAATGAGGGGACAGGAATATGTTCCAAATAAAGAACAGGACAAAATCACAGCAAGAAAGCTAAAAAAAAAAAAAAAAGGAAATAAGTGATATGCCTGATAGAAAATTTAAAGTCATGGTCATAAAGATACTCACTGGACTTGAGAAGAGTGAAGGACGACAGTGAGACCATCAACAAAGACTTAGAAAGCATTAAGAAGAACCAATCAGAGATAAGAACTCAATAACTGAAATTAAAAATACACTAGATGAGATAAATAGTAGACAAGGAGAAGCAAAAGAATGGATCAGTGATCTGGAAGATAGAGCAATGAAAAGCAATCAAGCTGAACAGGAGAGAGAAAAAATAATAATAAAAAATGAAAATAGACTTAGGGAACTCAGCAACACCATAAAAGCTTAATAACATTTATATTATAGAGATCCCAGAAGGAGAAGAGAGACAAAGGGGGCAGAAACTGTATTCAAAGAAATAATAGCTAAAAACTTCCCAAATTGGAGAAGGAAACAAGTATCCAGATTCAGGAGGCACAGACAGCCCAAGGCAGTCCACACCAAGACACATAGTAATTAAAATGGCAAAAGGTAATGATAAAGAGAGAATTTTAAAAGCAGCAAGAGAAAAGAAAACAGTTACATACAAGGGAAATCCCATAAAGCTACCAGCTGATTTTTCAACAGACACTTTGCAGACCAGAAGAAAGTGGCATGATATATTCAAAATGCTAAAAGAAGAGAAATCTGCAACCAAGAGTATTCTATTCAGCAAGGCTACCATTCAGAATAGAAGGAGAGATAAAGAGTTTCCAAGACAGACAAAAGTTAAAGGAATTCATGACCACTAAATCAGTCTTCAAGAAATGTTAAAGAAAACTTTTTGATTGGAGAGGATATTTCTGGATCATAAGTAGGAGTACGAAAAGTAGGCATCACAAAAACAGTAAAATTAAGTATATCTATAAAAATCAGTCAAGGAATTTACAAAGTAAATGTAAAGTATGACACCATATACATAAAATACTGGAGGGAAGAGGAGTAAAGAATGGGTTCAAACTTAAGTGACTATCAACTTACTATAAACTGCTATATGTAGAAGATGTTATATACAAACTGAATGGTAACCACAAACCAAAATCCAGTAATAGAAATGGAAACAATAAAAGGAAAGTAATTCAAGCATATCACTAAAGAAAGCCAACAAACCAGGAGAGAAAAGAGCAAGAGAAGAAAGAAACAGAGAAGAATTACAACCATAAAACAAATAACAAAATAATAATAATTACATACTTATCAATAATTACTCTGAATGTAAATGAACCAAATGCACCAATCAAAAGATAAAGTGTGACAGAATGGATAAAAAGCAAGACCTATGTATATGCTACCTACAAGAGGCTCATTTCAAAAGCAAAGACAATGCAGATTAAAAGTGAAGGGGTGGAAAATCTTTATCATGCAACTGGAAGTAAAAAGAAAGCCAGGGTAGCCATACTTATCTAAGACAAAATAGACTTTAAAACAAATACTATAGCAACAGAAATATAAAGACACTATATATCATAAAGGAAACAATCCAACAAGAAGATGTAATAATTGTAAATGTTTATGCACCCATCATGGGAACACCCAAATACATAAAACAACTAATAACAAACATAAAGGAAGTAATCAATAGTAATCAATAATAGGAGAGAACGTTAACCATCCACCTTACATCAATGGATAAATCATGGTGAAAATGGAGAGCTTTTCCTGTAAGATCAGGAACAAGACAAGAATGTCCACTTTCATCACTCTTATTCAACATAATAGTGGGAGTCCTCGCCACAGCAATCAGACAACAAAAAGAAATAAAAGGCATCTAAATTGGTAAGGAAGAAATAAAACTTTCACTATTTGCAGATGGCATAATACTATATAGAGAAAACCCTAAATACAACACCATAAAACTGCTAGAACTGATAAATGAATTCAGTAAGGTCACGGGATACAAAATCAATATACAGAGACTGTTTCATTTCTGTACACTAATAATGCAGTAGCAGAAAGAGAAATTAAGAAATCAATCCCATTTACGATTGCATCAAAAAGGATAAAATACCTAGGAAAAACTTAATCAAGGAGGTGAAAGACGTGTACTCTGAAAACTATAAAACATTGATGAAAGAAATTGAAAATGACACAAACAAATGGAAAGATATTACATGATCATGGATTGGGACAATAAATATTGTTAAAATCTCCATACTACCCAAAGAGATCTACAGAAATGCAATCCTTATGAAGTCCCTAATTCAATCCCTATGAAAATATCACAGCATTTTTCACAGAAGTAGAACAAATAATCCTAAAATTGGTATGGAACCACAAGAGACCCCAAATAGCCAAAGCAATCTTGAAAAAGAACAAACTGGAGGTGTCACAATCCCAGATTTCAAGATATACTACAAAGCTGTAGTAATCAAAACAGTATGGTACTGGCACAGAAATAGACACAGAGATCAATCCAGCAGGATAGAGAGCCCAGAAATAAACCCACACTTTTATGGTCAATTAATCTTTGACAAAAGAGGCAACAATATGCAATGGGAAAAAGACAGTCTAGTCTCTTCAACAAATGGTGCTAAGAAAACTGGACAGCTACATGCAAAAGAATGACACTGGACCACTTTCTTACACCATATACAAAATAAACTCAAAATGGATTAAGGACCTAAGTGTGACACTAAAACCATAAAAATCTTAAAAGAGAGTTCTAACATCAGACATAGGAACATATTTCTGGATATGTGTCTGGAAGCAAGGTAAATAAAAGCAAAAATAAACTACTGAGACTTCATCAAAATAGAAAGTTTCTGCACAGTGAAGGAAACAATCAACAAAACTAAAAGGCAACCTGCTGAATGGGAGAAGATATTTGCAAATGACATATTTGATAAAGGGTTAGTGTCCAAAATATGTAAAGAACTTATACTATTCACCACCCCAAAAACAAATAATCCAATTTAAAAATGAGCAGAAGACATGAATAGACATTTGTCCAGAGAAGACACACAGATGGCCAACAGACACATGAAAAGATGCTTGACATCACTAATCATCGAGGAAATGCAAATCAAAACCATAATGAGATAGCATGTCAGAATGGCTAAAATAAAAAATGCAAGAAACAACAAGTATTGACAAGGATGTGGAGAAAAAGGAACTTTCATGTGTTGTTGGTAGGAATGCAAATTGGTGCAATCACTATGGACAGTATGGAGGTTCCCCAAAAAATTAAAAATAGAGTTACTCTATCATCCAGTCATTCCACCACTGGGTATTTACCCAAAAAATATGAAAACACTAATTCAAAAAGATATATACACCCCTGTGTTCATTGTGGCATTATTTACAACAGCTAAATTATGGAATCAGCCCATCAATAAATGAATGAATGTAAAATACACACATACACACACACACAATGGAATGTTACTCAGAATGAAATCTTGCCATTTGCAACAACATGGATGGAGCTAAAGAGTATAATGTTAAGTGAAATAAGTCAGAAAGACAAATACCATATGATTTCACTCATATATGGAATTTTTAAAAAATGAGTAAAGGAAAAAGAAGAGAAAGACAAACCAAGAAACAGACACTTACTATAGAGAACAAACTGATGGTTACCAGAAGGGAGGTGGGTGGGGGGATGGGTATAACGCATGATGGGGATTAAAGAGTACATTTCTCATAATGACCACTAAGTAATGTATAGTATTGTTGAGTCACCATATTGTACACCTGAAACTGATGTTAACTATACTGGAATTAAAATAAGAAACTTAATAATATATATATATTTGTTAAAGAAATAAGTTCACATACACATAAAAAGAAGGAAAATGAAGACATGGTATATATCTATATATAAAATGGAGTATTATTCAGCCATAAAAAAGAATGAAATCTTGCATTTTCACAACATGAATGGAGCTAAAGAGTATAATATTAAGCAAAATAAGCCAGTCAGAGAAAGACAAATACCTTATGATTTCACTAATATGTACAATTTAAGAAGTGAAACAAAAGAGAAAAAAAAAAAAAAGAGAGAGAGAGAGATAAACCAAAAAACAGACTCTTAACTATAGAGAAGAACTAATGGTTGCCAGAGGGGAGGTGGGTGGGGGGATTGGTGAAATGGGTGATGGAGATTAAAGAGTATACTTATCATGATGAGTACTGAGTAATGCCCAGAATTGTGAATCAGTATAATGTACAGTAATGTACAGAATTTTGAATCACTATATTGTATACCTGATGCTAATATAACACTATATGTTAACTATACTGGAATTAAAATTTAAAAAAAAATCACCTTGTAGAACTGATATTCTATGGAACAAATTTTTGGAAACACTGAGTTACTCAGGAGAACCAAACTAATATCCAGATAGAGAAGAGGGGAGAATTTTCTACAGGGAAAAATAGTTTATTCTTGGTAGCTTCCATTTGTATCCTCCTTTGCCTCAAAACCAAAATTATTTAGAAGAGGTTAGCTGACACTGATTAAATAGATCCTCTAAGCAAATTATATATACATATATATATAATATATATATATTATACATATACACACACACACACACATATGTATAGGCTATCTATTACGATGTTAAGGGCTTTTAATAGCTTTATTATTGTTTTTTCTGACATAATGACTTAACAATTTAGTAAATTTTTCCTAAGAATATTAATAGTAACTTCACAGATTGAATATGTTAATAGAAATCTAAAAGTTCTTAGTTTAATCCTATTGAGTAATTTATGCAATGGGAAAATCTGAAAGAAGTCAGCTCTATAAGGGATTAGACTATACTCTCTACTATATATATATATATTATAACATATATACTGTATGTTTTATGAATTACCTTCCTGGAGCCAGGATCACTGTTTTGCATTCATCTTTTCTGACTTTCTTACTTGCTTATTCTTTTTTTTTTTTTTAAGATTTTATTTATTTATTTATTTGTCAGAGAGAGAGAGAGAGAGCACAAGCAGGGGGAGTGGCAGGCAGAGAGAGAAGAAGACTCCCCACTGAGCAAGGAGCCTAATGTGGGACTAGACCCCAGGACCCTGGGATCATGACCCCAGCTGAAGACAGACACTTAATGGACTAAGGCACGGAGTCCCTTTTACTTGCTTATTCTTATTGGTATCCACCACCCAATAAGCACTAGAAGGAGAGGCATTACATTGTTATTATGGCAGACTTTGAGTAACTGGAACTATTCTATTATCCTGCTGGCATTCAAATTAATCTGCATAACTCCAAAAAGTGGTCAAACATGGCCACATAGATTCACTGGTTTAGTAGTGTGGTCATGATGTCCCCAAAGCCAAAGTCAGGGTGGTGCTTTCACTGAAATCCCAACCTTGCTATTCCACTGGGTCTCCCCTTCACTTTAAGGAGAAACTTCAGAGCCACGGTGTCAGCTTTCCAGAGACCTTAGCTCTGTCGAATGTGTCAGACTGACTGGACGTGGTGCAGCTGCTTATCATCCAGTCTGTCCCCAGAGGGTTGCCCTGAAGAGATTATTCTGTCTATATGCCCAACCTCACCCAAAAGGACATTTTAGGCAGGATTGCACAGCTTTCCAGGGACAAAGGGAAACCTTTTAATATGCAATGCATTCTTTGTATAAAATACTCATTTGTTTTTTAAAAGAGTCTTCTGGTACTCTATTGCTAGACATTCAAAAATATCAACAGAGTATCAGTAATTACTTAATTCTAATGCATCCATTGGCCGGCTGGGAAACACTAACCTGGTAGTCCGGCCCCATGATTTTTACACAGATCAAACAAATAGGACATAATATAGCATCAAAAATTTGTAAATACAGTATTTGTCTTTATCTGACTGACTTATTTTCCTTAGCATAATACACTTTAGCTCCACTCACATTGTTGCAAATGGCAAGATTTCACTCTTTTTTATGGCTTAATAATATTCCATTTTATATATATACCACTTCTTCTTTATCCTTTCATCAGTCGATAGACATTTGGGCTCTTTTCATAATTTGGCTATTGTTGATAATGCGGCTATATCATCAGGGTGCATGTACTCCTTCAAATCAGTATGTTTGTAACCTTTGGGTAAATACCTAGTAGTGCAATTGCTGGGTTATAGGGTAGTTCTACTTTTAATTTTTGAGGAACCTCCATACTCTTTTCCACAGTGGCTGCACCAATTTACATTCCCACCAACAGTGTAAGAGGGTTCCCCTTTCTCCACATCCTCACCAACACCTGTTGCTTCCTGTGTTATTAATTTTAGCCATTCTAACAGGTATGAGGTGATACCTCATTGTAGTTTTGATTTGTATTTCCCTAATAATGAGTGATGTTGAGCATCCTTTCATGTGTCTGTTAGCCATCTGGATGTCTTCTTTGGAAAAATGTCTATTCATGTCTTCTGACCATTTTTTAACTGGATTATTTGGTTTTTGAGTGTTGGGTTTGATAAATGCTTCATAAATTTTAGATACTAACCTTTTATGAGATATGTCATTTGCAAATATCTTCTTCCATTCTGTAGGTTGCCTTTTAGTTTTGTTGATTGTTTCCTTCACTGTGCAGAAGCTTTTTATCTTGAAGTCCCAATACTTCATTTTTGCTTTTGTTTCCCTTGCCTCAAGAGACATGTCTAGTAAAAAGTTGCCACAACTAATGTCAAAGGCAAACTGTGTCTTCCTCTAGATTTTGATGGTTTTTTCTGTCTCACCTTTAGGTCGTCATACATTTTTAATTTATTTTTGTGTATGGTGTAAGAAAGTGATCTAGTTTCATTCTTCTGTGTGTTGCTGTCCAGTTTTCCCAACACTACTTGTTGAAGAGACATCTTTTTCCCATTGAATATTCTTTCCTGTTTTGTCGTAGATTAGTTGACCATGTAGTTATGGGTCCATTTCTGAGTTTTCTATTCTGTTCCATTGATCTTTGTGTCAGTTTTTGTACCGGTATCATACTGTTGGTGACTACAGCTTTGTAATATAACTTGAAGTCCAGAATTGTGATGCCTCCAGTTTTGTTTTGTTTTGTTTTGTTTTGTTTCTTTTTCAAGATAGCCTTGGCTATTTGGGGTCTTTTGTGATTCCATACAAATTTTAGGATTGTTTCTTCTAGCTCTGTGAAAAATGTTGGTGGTATTTTGATAGGGATAGCATATGATTTCACTCTTATATGGAATTTAAGGAACAAAATGGATGAACATAGGGGGAAAGATAGAGAGAGAGACAAACCATAAAACAGACTCTTAACTATACAGAACAAACTTAGAGTTGCTGAAGGGGAGGTGGGCCAGGGGATGGGCTAAATGAGTGATGGGTATTAAGGAGGGCACTTGTGATGAGCACTGGGTGTTATATATAAATAATAAATCACTAAATTCTACTCCTGAAATTAATATTACACTCTATGTTAACTAACTAGAATTTAAATAAAAACTTAAACAAAGAAGCAAACAAAAAATTTGTAGACATGCATGACTATGCAAATGTTATATAGATATGTGTATTTAAATGCTTGTCTAGTTCTTTAGAGTTTACAAATCTCTAGCTCAATGACATTATATTCCATAAAAAAGAAGGAAGCTAGTCAATCCAGAACATACAGAGGACCCTGAGAATAATATTGCCATAAAAATGTAACCTAGGCAAGATATTCTGTCATATATACACTACTATGTTTCAAAAGTATGGGTAATATCATCATGACAAGAAAGTATAAATTTATTTAAAAGCATTGTTGCTATCAAGTAGTTTGTGTTCATTATGTATTTTTTCAGTCAAGATACTTAAAATGCAACTATTTTGTGAAGAATTCATGAAAAGTTTTCACATGAGAAGTCATAAAATGATAAAATTAAAGGTGATTTCAATTTTCTTCTTATCACTTGTCTTTATTTTCTAATTTTTCTAAAATAAGCACATGATACTCTTGTTATAAGGAGAGAACTTTTTATTTAAAAAAATTGGAAGCCAATACAATAGGTGTCAGAACTTAAATAATGAAGTACTTTAGGGGCGAGGACTGTTTGGTTTGAAGGTTTTTGGAGCAGATGGCCCAGCCTGGAAAATAGATCACCAAAATATAGGGAGTTAGTAAGGCTTGAGAAGAATTTCGAAGGGAGGGGAAAACTAAGCAACTGGAGAAGGGAGAAGAGGGTGTTTTCAGTAGATGAAGCAGCATGAAAAATAGCAGGGATGCATACTGAACAAAGCCATAAGGGAATGGAGGGTTGCTAGAGATATCACCAAATGGTGACATATATGCTAATTAGAAAGCCAATGGGATAATAAAAGACAAAAAGAGAGAGAGAGAGAACAGCTCTAGCTAGGATGCTGTTTCTCATTTGTGAGAGGTGAGGTAGATAATTACCCACATGATTTAACTGGTCACCTTTGGGCTAAATTATAGAGCCTCTTGTTCTGCTTTAGGACTTTTACTGCCTTGACCCTCATACTCTCCAATCCCTTCACATCTCCAGGGTGCCTGTCTCCACTCACCTCAGCACTAAATCAAACACTGCTGGCAATCACTCAGACCCTCCTTTTTCTAGAACGCCACTGCCAGCCTTTTCACCCACCTGGAGCAGCACAATTCCAAGAGCTCTCTGAAGAGTGGAACAAACAGTCTGGAGAACAGAAGCCAGGAAAGTGTTCCAAGCCGGTGGTCCAGCCTGGAAAACAGATCAGGAGAGGAAGAGGATATGACCGAGTCTCAGACAATAAACTTTGAGCAGATACTCTGAAAGAGAGCCAACTTTTCATTAGTGGTGGAGGTGGAGGTGAATGTGGAGGTGGGGGTAGGTATAAGATGAATCATTTAAAACCAGCAGTTGCCTTAAACCACCAAATAAAGTTAAATGATATGAATTTCATATCGCTTCTTTTTTGTCTTTATTCTTTTATTCATTTATGCATTCAGAGGGCATTTATTGAATATTAAATGTCACCTACAGAACACAAACTAGTAGCTAGCCACAGGAACGGCTAATTAGAGAAATGCCTGGATATAGTATTCCGAAGTGAATTTATTTGTTAATGCCTATTCCTTTCTCTACAATGGCAGCCTTAATAAATTGTAAACATACGTGTTAGGTTCTCTCATATACCAAAAGATTGCATCTGTTTGGATGAATAAAGGGTGTAATGAACATTAAAAAATAAAATGTGCCTCCACAGATTGGCCACATATAGTGATAAAGTTATGCACTAGTCAGGTTTATAGTCCCAGGCAAATCACATTCTACGTGATAGAGTTAGGAAGTGCACAGCCTGCAGGATAAACCATGGGGGAACTTTCTGCAAGACAAAGTGGGTATCCTGATGAATCAAAAAGGATTCGAATTAAAGTTAAAAAAAAAAAAAAAGAGGAACAAAGTACTGGACTCCATACTTCTTTATGAAAGAGAGCAAATCTTTTTTTATTTGCTTAAGTGCCTTGCATGTGTAAGTCTTTGGATGTTGGTTAAATAAACCAAAGAAGCCGTATACCAAATGCATTTCATTACATAAGTCCCAAGGAAGTCGGGTGCAAGCAAAAGCAAGAAGGTGGGAGAACACCAAACTGACCAAAATTAAGTTTCTGCTATTAGAGAGAATGGTTCTTGCAATAAAAGAGTGAAGTTGAATTTCTTGCCTCCTGATATTTAGGAATGAGATTTATAACTGCTACAAGATATTCACATATATCTTTTCATTCACTCTTTTCAGTTACCCTGTGAGGGAAATATAGCAGATATTATTACTACAGAAGAAAAAACTGAGATTCAAAGATTTAAATCTAGAATTTTTGCCCATTTCTCCTCTAGCTATTTCCCGTTTTTGTCCTATTCTCCTCATCTGCTTCCTCTAGGAGCCCAGCCTTGAGGGTATAGTTTTCTTTGGTGAATGTATGATTTTTTTCTCCACAGCCCATGTTCTCAGTTTCACCTCCTGGATCTCTAAAAAAGGAAGGTGTTCTGTTTTGTTTACTTTGTTTTGGCTTGGTTCCAAGGGTTGTCCTGCTGTAAGCAGGAAGGCTTGGCTATGAAACATTTTGAAATGTCAGTGTCATGGCCCAAAAGGAAGGGACCAGTGTTGGATATGCAGTAAGCATAACTATAGGGTACAATGAGACATGGGGAGCTTATCCTTGGTTCTGTCCGCTATCTGTACCCATGGGGATTTATTCTGGGGACCAGACCACAGCAGCAGACATCTCTAGGCAGTGGACCAGTTGAAGTCATACCAGCTGCAGCATCAGAGTTTAAAAGATCCATTTGTTGGAAGCAGGACCCCAGCTAGAACCAGGGAATATACAGATTAGGATCCAGCAGGCAAATAAGAGAACTGCTTTGAGCTTAGCATCCTGCCAAGTCCTCAGAGAAGTGAGTTGATTCTTAGGACAGTGTTGTAGTCCAAGCAGGGATAAGATACTCAGCAAGGAACCAAGTAGCCTAGACTAGATCCTCACGATGAGCACTTGGGGCTAAGTGTTACTGATACATGACACTGGTCTCTTAATAGCAGAAGTCAAATTTCAAAATGAAAAAGAGTGGCCAAAACACACAGAAAACAAAACAAAACATAAACACCATTGAGACAATGGGGGGTCAAAAGTGGGAAGAGTATATATGAACCACATCTTCTTTATCCATTCATCTGCTGAAGGACATCTCGGTCCCTTCCACAGTTTGGCTATTGTGGACATTGCTGCTATGGTTCATATATACAATGGAATATTACTCAGCCATCAGAAAGGATGAATACCCACCATTTGCATCAAAATGGATGGAACTGGAGGGGATTATGTTAAGTGAAATAAGTCAAGTAGAGAAAGACAATTATCATATGGTTTCACTCATATGTGGAACATAAGGAATAGCATGGGGGACCACAGGGGAAGGGAGGGAAAACTGAATGGAATGAAATCAAACCATGAGAGACTCTGGACTCTGGACTCTGGGAAACAAACTGAGGGTTACAGAAGGGAGGAGAATGGGAGGATGGGGTAACTGGGTGATGAATATAAGGAGCACGTGTTGTGATGAGCACTGGGTGTTATACACAACTGATGAATCACTGAACACTACATCAAAAACTAATGATGTACTGTATGGGGGCTAACAATATAATAATAAAAAAATGAAATAAAATAAAGAGGAGCCCAACGAGGGATGGCAGCAGGCGTTCAGGTGAAAGATGGATCTTCTACTACCTCGGGAGCAACAACAATAAGGGTAGCAATCATTGGACCCCTGAAAAGAGTCTTGTAATTACAAATTCATTGTTGACCTTGGCCAGTGATGAAGTAGAAGATGTATTGGTGAAGGCTGAAGATTAAATGGCTCAAAGCCCATAACATTTGGTCAACCCTGGGTCTCTTCTAGTCTTTCAAGGATTCTGGGAGTGGCTTACATGTTTCCTACTAACCTTTAGTTCTGAGTACTTCCTTGGGTTGAAGAGTTCAATTTATAGATCTTTTAATGATCCTCTGCACACTTCACACTGAACTAAACTTCCAATTCTCAAAAAATTCTTATCTTGTTTACCGTTCTATAAAGAGGTAAACAGTTCCGTTTAAATGGTGTGCTTCCTTACTATGGTAAGCAATAAACTCAGCTTTGTCTTATCAACAGGTTGTGTTAGTGATATTTCAGGGCACAGAATTTGACCTCACTAACCCAGCCATAGAACTCAGATCTTTTTCTTTCATTGACATGCACATTTCACTAATATGTAGCATTTATGTGAATAGTTGACATCACTAGGTTTGTGTTTTATTTTGTATTATTGCTCAGATACCTCCGAACTCAAAAGCCTTTGATTCCCCACTTATCCTGAATTCTTGAAGACAAACTTCCCCCTTATAGTCAAATTTGATTACCAAAAGCAAAGCAATGTCACTCTCCAACCCCTCTCCATGAGCACAACCACTATCAGCTATCTCAAGGTCTACATTTGCAAATCCAGGGAACTATTTAAAAAGAACCCTGCCAAACAACTGACCTTTAGCAGTCCAGATAATATGTCAAGGGTCTTGAAATTTCTGTCCTGAGCTTCCTTACAAGGGAAAATAATAGCATAGATGTTTATTTTCTCACTCATATCTACCAAATTCACTGAAGGTCCTTAATCACAAGTGGCTACAAGTCATTTTAGGCTTTAAATTATGAATTTAATATTTTTTGTGTTATGCCACTTAGTATAACTGCTCTAATGGAGTGTGTACAAGCTCAAAGGAGCATAAAAGAAATTATGCAAGTTGGCTTGTCTGGAAAAGCTTCCAGAGGAGCTGAGATGTGAAAAATGAATTAGCCATTTGTAGCAGAGGCAACAGCAGGTCAAAGAAATAGAGATTGAAGTAATAATAATAATTTTTAATACTTAACTGAGCACTCCAAGCATCAGCCCTGTTGAACTACTATGGGAGGTCAGTATTATTTTATCATTCTCATCTTACAGATGGGAAAATTGAGGAACAAAGGTATTTTGCACTAGTTCAAGATCACATATGAAATTTCTAGAATCTGGAATTCAATTCCAAGCAATGAGGTCCACACACTAAATCACAATGCAGTGCTTCCTCCTACTGAAAGAACATGATGAGATTAAAAAATAAGGGATTGCCAAGGGGCTAGAGCATGAAGCACAAGAGAAGTAAGTGGGGGAGATGAGGATGTATAAGACATTTATTTCCCTTTCCTCTTTGGGATTTTGTTATTTATGAGCTTCTTATATTTTTCCTTGTGATCCTTCTCAGTTGTTTCAGAAAAAAGAAAAGAGCACAGTTCAGGAGTGTTATTTAATGCTAGTGTGGGGAAAGGTTCCTCTACAAGCCGAGATCAGGCAGAAAGCTGCGTGATGTAGGAGAATGGCTGGACTGTGAGTTAGAAGACTCAATACTGAGGCACAAAGCAAGCCTTGTTACTTGGGTGGATCTCTTAACTCTGGCCTGCAGTTTCCTCACAAAAAGTTAGGGTTGGAACTCAGTGGTATCTTAAATCCCTTCAAGCTCCATGTCCTTAACTGAAACTGATACAGAAATGTAAAAATGGATGGAAATTAAGATGGACACACTAATGCTTCAAAAGGCTTGACTTAAAAGTGAACAAATTTTTCTCTTCCTCCTTCTTGAAGCCTCCCCTCCCCTTCACTTGTTTTTCTGTAGAATCCTTTGTTCCAGGAACTCAGTATCTGTGTTGATACTTAGAGACTTGGATGGCGGAGACAGCGCTAGTCATGAGACAGCCTTGAAGACATGACCGACACAGCGGGCAGCACATTCCAGATTCCTACTGAAACTGCCCAGATCCTGTATTTTTCTATAAAAACCCTCAGCTTTTACCCTAGGTGGGCTTGTAGTCTTGGAGGCATTAGCTTGCTGCAGCCTCCTTTGCCTGGAAAAGTAATAAACTATCTTCCTTCTTTGGACCCAAACTCCATCTTCGTGTTACATATTTCGGCTCCAGAGCACGAGGTCAGTTTTTGAGACACCATTGCCTCCTACCAGCTTGCACTTGGACCTCTTCGCCTGCCTGCTACCAGCTGAGTTTCCCATGTTTGTTCTTTCCTATTCTCCTCTCCCTCTGCTTTATCCCATCTGCTATCTCCCACTGTTCTGGCACCATCTGTTATTTTCATATGTCCTGATAGCTCAAGAATGTGTTTTTACATGGGAAATTTCTTCTATATGGGATTAGGCTCTTCATAAGAAAGACACTTGATTAATTAAAAAATTATAAATGTATTCTTCCATCGTGGTCATTTTCTGTCCTTGAATCTCAATTTTTCTTCTTTATAGTGTTTATGGAATTAGAAATAAATATATGTATTAATAAGTTTAGACATTATACATAAGCAAAAACAAATTGCATATATCTTTCTAGACTCATATATATTAACTATCTTTTGTTTTCAAATTTCAGTTCCTGAGAAATTTGTTAAAATTCCAGTGTTAATTGTAAGCAGAGTTGCTTCTGAGAAGATACAAGGATTAAAAAGAAAAAGCAAACAAACAGGTAGTAGAAATGCACAAAATCTTGAATAAATTTTTTTTCCAAAGAGAATGGATCAATTTTTTATCTTAGAAACTCATGCCTTACTTTATGCCATATTTATTCTATTCTTGTAAAAAAATAAAACCTTGCAGTAATTATGCATGAATACCTTGTACCACTTCCAAGAAACGCAAAGTACAGTATAGATATGATCTCATTACATTTCATCATAACCTTATGGAGCCTGTGTATACAAATGCTGTTCTCCCCACTTTACAAGTCTATTACTAAGCTAATAGTCACCAAACCTGTTCACAGCCTAACATTTTATACAATTTGGGATTAGAAAGAAGCTAAAATTCTATTCTCTCTATTGCTAACCTAACTATATGTTATCACTCTTTTGAGGAAAATAAACTCAGGGGAACTGCAAGACAAGGAACAGATCACAGAAACATTCCAATTTTATTCCTGTCTCGTGGAATACAAGCAAACTATGAATGTAACTGTCAGTAAAACATTCCTAGGTCCTTAGATGAGAGGTGTTAAATAAACACGTTTTTAACTGAGCATGGAAAAAAATGTGTTTACTTACAAACTGTCTATACAATTCTGACCACTTTCCAAGAAGCAGGCTCCCTTCATCACCACAAGGCTTTCTCCAGAGCCTGTCTGCTCTTGTTTTTCAGCTTTCTTGACATGTGACCCACTCTTTGAAAGGTTGTTTGTTTATGCTGTGATGCACCATTAACTTTCCCACTGCAAAGACTGCCTCTGCTCTCATGTGAATCAGAGATTGTTGAACTGCCCCTGACCCAGTAGTCCACACATTGCCCCTGCCCCAACATCTCCCTAATAGAACACTCGCCCTTTTTTCTTCTTTGAATTTCTATTTTGCCTTCTCCCCCCGTGCTCTTTCTTTATTCCCAAACTTCTCAAGGGCTTCTGTCCCAGGTTTATCCACTTTTAATCATATCAAGAAACCACCCCTCTTCTCACCTGTTTAAAGAAGGGAAGTTCAAGTCTTCCCAGACTCTTGTACTTGTCTCACCTTTCCAGTCTCTCCCAAACTCCTAAACAAAAAAGGAAAAAAAGAAAGAAAAAAATTTTATAAAGCCCCTTGGGGGCAGAAACAATGGATAAGATCTTATTCAGCTTTATATCCCAGTGACTTGCAAGTAGTAACTTATGTTTAATTAGTTTTTGGCTTGAATTTGGAAGCATTGGTTTGGCCAGATAATGAAGTTCACAGTAAACATCACAATATAGATTATAATCTGGTCTCCATAGTTCTACTCTTTCCTTAGTTATAACCATCATCTGCAGGTAATATGCCATTTTTCTGGGCTCCATTGTTGAAAGTAAACATTTATGTACTAAGAGGTAAGAGGATGTAATGTTTATTTAGGGAACCAAAATGTCCTACCAGTTGGATGCTCACATTTCTTTAACATTTAAAAAGTATTAAATCCCTACATATCCACAATCCTAAGACATACCTTTCACAATTTCTAAAATTGTGATGAATTTTATAAATGATATATACATTTCATGTGGTAGCGCTAATTTTTCTTCTCAAGCATTAATGATATTTCTTGGAATCAATGGAATTTTAGAATCAACAAAAACAAAGTTTGAATTTCAGTGCTTCAAAACAGTATTTTTGAAAGAATGCTTCTTTTTTCACTTTTCAAAAAAACTCCACCACATGAATATTTTTTTAGCAATAAAATCATGAATTTCAGTCCTTAATTAATTTACCCTAAAGTATGAAATTAAATGTCACTGCATCATAAAATAACCAATAACATCTTCTATTTACAGCCACCAATTGTTTTCTTCATTGTCTAACTTTCCAAAGAGTGTTAGGAACTGATAATATTGTTAGGGTACTTAGCAGGTTGAGTTCCTTCCAAAGCTACATTTAATATCTTATTTAATTTAGAGGTTGAGCAAATGCCAGTAATTGCATGCTGTGACTACCTGTAACACTAATTTAGCTAGAATCAATATCTTTTGCTTTTCACTTCCCCAAGATTTATCAAAATTATGGGGATTTTAAAATTAAACTAAGGTATTAAGGCCCTGCTGTCACCCCTCACTGATATGAAATAGATCTCATGGGGCCCATAATATTAAATTACTAAATTTAATATTAAATTTAAAAATTGTATAAGTACGTTTTAAAGACTTTTTTATTTTGTATTTAGAAACGCCCATATTAAAAGACAGATATTATTATCCTACCTGATAAGGAAATACACAAATCATTAAGAGAATTATGAATACTTTTTAAGAGAAAATAATGAGAACATGACAAGTAACTCACCAAACAATATTACTGACCAATACATATGGAAAAAGAAAAATACAATATCACTATTAATTGAAAGCCAGTTACCACATTTTTCCTTCATTGGCCGAGTTTTCCAGTAATTTTTTTAAATAATAGTTTTAGGGATGCCTGGGTGGCTCAGTCGGTTAAGTGTCTGCCTTCAGTTCAGGCAGTTTAATTTAAAAAAATTAAATAATTAAATTAAAAAATTAAAAAAATAAAATAATAGCTTTAAAATTAATGAGTCAATAAACAACAAATGTTGGCGAGGATGCAGAGAAAGGGGAACCCTTTTACTCTGTTGGTGGGAATGCAAGCTGGTGCAGCCACTCTGGAAAACAGTATGGATGTTCCTCAAGAAGTTAAAAATAGACCTACCCTGGGCACCTGGGTGGCTCAGTGAGTTAAGCATCTGCCTTCGGCTCAGGTCATGATCCCAGGGTTCTGGGACAGAGCCCCGCATCGGGCTCCCTGCTCAGCAGGAGGCTTGCTTCTCCCTCTCCCATTCCCCCTGCTTGTGTTCCCTCTCTCGCTGTCTCTCTCTCTCTGTCAAATAAATAAATAAAATCTTTAAAAATATATAAATAAAATAAAAATAGAGCTACCCTACAATGCAGCAATTGCACTACTAGGTATTTACCCCAAAGATACAAATGTATTGATCCAAAGGGCACCTGCAACCCAATGTTTATAGCAGCGATGTCCACAATAGCCAAACTATGGAAAGAACCCAAATGTCCATTGACAGATAAATGGATAAAGAAGATGTGGTGTACATATATATACAATGGAATATTACTCAGCCATCAGAAAGGATGAATACTTACCACTTACATCGACATAGATGGAACTGGAGGGTTTTTTGCTAAGCGAAATAAGTCAATCAGAGAAAGACAATTATCATATGGTTTCACTCATATGTGGAATGTAAGAAACAACACAGAGGATCATAGGGGCAGGGAGGGAAAATTGAACGGGTAGTAATCAGAGAGGGAGAAAAACCACGAGAGACTCAACTATAGGAAAAAAACTGAGGGTTAGTGGATGGGAGGTGGGTGGGAGATGGGGTAATTGGGTGACAGGCATTAAGAGGGTACATGGGGACGCCTGGGTGGCTCAGTTGTTAAGCATCTGCCTTCGGCTCAGGTCATGATCCCAGGGTCCTGGGATCGAGCCCCTCGTTGGGCTCCCCGCTCAGCGGGAAGCCTGCTTCTCCCTCTCCCACTCCCCCTGCTTGTGTTCCCTCTCTCACTGTGTCTCTCTCTGTTAGATAAATAAATAAAATCTTAAAAAAAAAATAAAGAGGATACACGATGTGATGAGCACTGGGTGTTATATGCAACTGATGAATTGATGAACTCTGCATTTGAAACTAATGATGTACTATATGTTGGCTAATTGAATTTAAATAAAAAATAAATAGCTTTATTGAAATAAAAGTCACCATGTTAAAGGGTACAATTCAGTAATTTCAGGATAGTCACAGAATTGTGCAACCATCACCACTATCAAATTTTAGTACATTTTCATTGTCCCCTAAAGAAACCATGAGCCTATTAGTCATCACTCTCCATTCCTTGTTCCCTCCAGCCCCTGGCAATCCCTAATCTACTTTCTCTCTCCATGGATTTGCCTATTTAGGGCATTTCATATAAATGGACTCATATAACATGTGGCCTTTTGTGACTGACTTCTTTCATTTAGCATAGTGTTTCATGGTTCATCCTTGTTGTAGCATGTGTCAATACTTCATCCTTCTAAACAATCAACAAAACTAAAAGGCAATCTACTGAATGGAAAAAGATATTTGCAAATGACATAACCACTAAAGGGTTAGTATCCAAAAAATATAAAGAACTTACACAACTCAACACCCAAAACACAAATAATTCAATGAAAAAATGAGCAGAAGACATGAATAGACATTTCTCCAAAGAAGGCATACAGATGGCCAACAGACAAATGAAAAGATGTTCATCATCACTTACCATCAGAGAAATGTAAATCAAAACTACAATAAGATATCACCTCACACTTGTCAGAATGGCTAAAATCAACAACGTAAGAAACAACAGGTATCAGCAAAGATGTGGAAAAAAAGGAACACTCGTTGCAAATTGGCTCAGTCACTGTGGAAAACAGTATGGAGGTTCCTCAGAAGTTAAAACTAGAACTACCCTACGACCCAGCAATTGCACTACTAGGTATTTACCCCCAAAATACGAAAACACTAATTCAAAGGGATATATGCACCCCTATGTTTATAGCAGTATTATTTACAATAGCCAAGATATGGAAGCAGCCCAAGTGTCCATTGATTGATGAATGGCTAAGAAATGATACACACACACACACACACACACAAAATGGAATATTATTCAGCTATAAAAAGAATGAAATCTTTCCATTTGCAATAACATGGATGCAGTTAGAGAGTATAATGCTAAGTGAAATAAGTCATACAGAGAAAGACAAATACCATATGATTTCACTCATATGTGGAATTTAAGAAACCAAACAAGTGAGCAAAGCAAAAGGGACAGAGAGAAATCAAGAAATAGCTCTCAATTATAGAAAACAAATTGATGGTTACTAGAGGGGAGGTCGGTGGGGGATCAGGTTAAATAGGTGATGGGGATTAAGAAGTGCACTGGTCATGATGAACACTGGGTAATATATAGAATTGTTGAATTACTATGTTGTACACCTGGCACTAATATAACACTGTATGTTAACTAACTAGAATTAAAATAAAAATGTTTTAAAAACTTAAAAATAAACAGAAAAGAGAAAAAATTCATTTGTATCGAAAATATAATAAATAAAATCATGCTCTAAAAAAATACTTCCATCTTTTTTATAGTTTCAGTGAAATTTTGGCGATGTTTTGGTAAAATTAAACTCTCCAACATTGTTGTTGGGACAATATACTGATTTTTTAAATAACACTTTCTGGAGACAGTTTGGCAATCTATATTTTAAAACCTTTTAAAATACATATAACTTTTCACCCAAGAATTCAACTTTCAGGAAATTACTCCAAAGAAACAATCATGGATGTGTTCAAAAATCAGCTTTCAAGGATGTTGTTTGCCTTGGTTTTACCTGATAAAGGCATGCTTGAAGCAACATGATGCTCAACCGTAGTGGATAAATCATGATGTGGCAATGTTTTGGGATGCTCTGCAGCCATTTGAAATGATGTTGCAGAATGGACTGTAGGAGCTACGGGAATGCTGTCTTATGGATTATAGTCTTTTAAAAATTATATCAATTTAGTTAATTTTTTTCAAAATTTAATTTAAAACCTCACTACATAATAAATAAAAAGGTTACACTGCTTTATAAAATTAGTTTTAAAACAAATCTTCTAAATGAATATTTTAAATTATAGAAAGAAATCAGTGATATAAGGTTGAATGGCAAAAGCAATTTAATGCACACTATGTACAGTTGGATCCCATTTTTTGAGAAAAAGTTGTGTATCTGTTTATGTGTGTAAAGATATACAATATGTATGCATGTTTCTACTTTTTGCTTCTCTGTTTTTTCTGTAACATTTATGACTACTTATATAAGAAAAATTCAAATTTTTGTTAACTCTGTAATTCAAATATATGGCACACTATGCTGCTTCTTTTTTAGATTTTATTTATTTATTTGACAGAGAGAGAGAGAGCACAAGCACCAGCAGCAGGCAGAAGGAGAGGGAGAAGCAGGCTCCCCAAGGAGCAGGGAGCCCAACGCAGGACTTGATCCCAGGACCTGGGCCGAAGGCAGCCACTTAACTGACTGAGACACCCACGTGCCCACCATGCTTCTTTTTTTAATGTATCTTTTCTTTTGCCCACCATAAAGAAGCTTCTTAGTCTATTGCTCTCAGGAGCTACAGCATCATTTCTACCTTGAGTCAAATGGCTGCAATTCAGCATTCTCCTTCATGTTCTGGCTAATCATAATTTTTTATTCAGTGGGGTTCATAAATAAAAGAAGATTTCTCTCCCTAATTTCATAAAATAGTTTGTAACACATCTTAAAGGGAACTTCCGTCCCCAGAACCCAGGTCTGTGCCTTGACATTGCCAAGGTTTTTTTAGTCTCTTTAAAAGGACAAGAAGTTAAACTTGACTCCAAAACCATGCATTACTTTGATATAATGCAAATTCAGACAGCTGTTAGTTTATGCAGATAGGCAGACTACTATAAAAATATGGAACGTTTATTTTTTTCCAGTAATGAAAAATTCACTCAGATCTTACCAAATACCTTGATGTTTGGGTATTTGAACTCCAGCCACACCTCTTTTTTCTTTTATAAATTATGTGCATATAAACATACTTTCACTATTCATCCTCAATACAACATATACAAAAAAAATGAATTCTTTAAGAACAAACTGGTCATTCCTAGAGGAGAGGTAGGTGCGGGGATGAGTGAAATAGGTGGAGGGGATTAAAAGTACAATTCTCTTGATGAGCACTGAGTAATGTCTAGAATTGTTGAATCACTATATTATACACCTGAAACTAATATAACTCTGTATGTTAACTAAACTGGAATTAAAATTTTTAAAAACTCTAGAAAAAAAATTAACTCTTTACTCCTTGAACCCAAGCAATACATACCGTTAATTAAATTGCAAGTTAATGAGGGGCACCTGCTGATTCAGTTGGAAGAGCATTAGACTCTTGATCTTGGGGTTGTGAATTTGAGCTCCACGTTGGGTGCAGAAATTACTAATATATATATATTTTTAATAAATAAATTATAAATTAATGAAAACTACTTTAAATTCTAAACAGCAAAATGACTACCTCTTGTCCAGAGGCCCTACTGATGCTCTTGACGATCTCAAAATTTATGCATATAATTTGTGATTAAAAGGCAAATAAAGTAAACTTAGTCTGTCCATCCTTTCAAAGCTTGTCCAAAGCAAAGATTCTCCAGCTGACCTTTAGTCAACAAAACTACAGGCCCAACAGTTAAAACCAGAGAATGTCTGCCATTGGTGAAGAGAGTCAAAGATTTCAAAAGAAGGGCTAGCCAATAATGTACTGGCAGGTCATTTCTGAAAAGCAAAAATGACATTTAAACCATAGCGTCATTATTTGGGGGAAAGGTTCCTTTCTTTTTCCAACTTCATTCATTTAAAAATATGGAGCCTGATTTACTTTCCACTGTGATTTTATATAATTCTCACTGTTTGTATATTCTGCCGCTAATGGCACCACCCTGAAAGCACTGGTGCTGGGTCTTTCCATGCCCCCCCACCACGGATTTGCTGTATTTAGGGACCCTTGACTTCCATAAAGGGGGAGGAAGAATCAAACAACTGATGTGATTTCTCTTGGCAATGCACAGTGCTTTCTCAAATGATACACTAGTCTGCAGTCTTTGGCTGGCTTCCATGCTTTGACTGGGCATTCAGGTGGTTCACTGTGGCTGTTCATCAATGAGTCAGGCGATGTCATGATCTTGAGTTCTCCATTTGATGCCATGACACTCACCACATTATAAGTGGAGTCAATGAGATCTATCTACCTGTATCTTATCTAAGATCTTATCCTGTTCCCCTCCTGCATTCCACTCCCAACCGAGGCATCCTTTTCTACTTCTGCAGGGGCTAGATATAGAGTGATGTAAAGACCTCTAATCTTGATCCAGTTCTATTATTCATAGAGCCTATGCCCTTTTTCATCACATTGCAAATCTATTTCTGATTTTTAAAAACCTTTCTGGAGATCAGAGGAAAATTCTGGAATACAGATAAAATTTTGAGTAATGCTAGCTTGATAGTTGATGATTGAAGACTTTGTTTTGGATGAATTTGCCTAAGAAAAGAGTGAAAAGACTAGAGGGCCTTGAGGATTTCCTAATTTTCAACATATTAAATATTTAGTGACTTATTAAATTATGGATATCATGTGTATTTTAATATTAACATGGAGGTATTCTTTAGGGCATTCACAGTCCCTTCCAACCTAGAGATTATATGATTCCATGAGTTACTTTCAGATTACCTGAAAATTACTTTCACCCTTGAGGAGAAAGAACTGATCAAACAAATGGATCAAAGCAATCAGTTCAGCTGACTTAATGACTTTTCTTGATTATTATAAGTTGTCAATTGCTGTAAATCTCATTAAATCACAGCAAAGTACACTTGTGCTGTGATAGTGGCAACATTAATAACATTAATTGGGGGACAGGGACAACTTCATTTTTTCTTATCACAAAAATTCTAATTGGAGAGGAAATCAGAAATGCAGAATATTATAAAGGAGAAAATAAAAACAGTCCCCACTTCCACTGCCAGAAATGACCTTCTCCATACTATTAGCCATTACTTTTTAATGATGTATTCTAAATCATTAAATGAGTTATGCTAATACTCAAGCAAAAAGATATGTGTATATGCTATATACGGATATAGCATATTGTGTTTATTATTGTATCATCATAACGAAAAATTGAAAATTACCCCATTTATAGGGAATTGGTTAAACAAATCATGTGCCATCAAAGTAAAGGACTATTATGTGAGAAAGTGTGGGACATTTGCTTGCGTTAGCACTTCATCACAGTCAACCACAGGGGATAACTTAATTGTGATGGCCCTTGGTACTGCATGCCATGGATTATTAGTATTCCCTTTCTCACTGGCAGTGTACTTAGTATGGCATTCAAGGCCAAGGGCATGACTTAGCCAATCTCAAAATCCCATCTTTGTGAGGTTTTTTGGGTGACCACATTTGGTACTAAGTACAGAATAAGGCCAAGTCAAAGCAGGAAAGCAAAAACCACAGTTTTCAAAAGAGAAATTTTATTCAGAGGGATTGATTAGACAGTTATTGGAGAATCGAAAACATGAAAAGAGGACACTGAGGTAAAATACAGCTAGCAATTTCAGGATGCCCTATCACCTCAATGGCAAGGGGTACAAAGAGAAAAGATAGCGGTAATTAGTGTCTAAAGCTTGGAAGAGAGGGGCCACAGAACTGGAACTCAGGTTTCTGAGAAGAGCTGGTGGTGGTAGCTCAGGAGCTCAAAGGAGGGTCCTGTGAAGTTGGGACATTAATGTTTCTTATTTTATAGGGTTCTTGTGTGGGTTAAATTATATTATACATGTGAAGCCCTTAGCTATTTTTATTAGTGGGTGGTAATGCAGGCCAGTAGTTAAGTGCAGAAATCTTAAGTTTGGCTGCCTGGGTTTAAATCTCAATTCTAAGGGCACCTGGGTGGCTCAGTTGGTTGAGCGTCTGCCTTCAGCTCAGGTCATGATTCCAGAGTTCTGGGATCAAGCCCCGCATCAGGCTCCCTGCATGGCAGAGAGCCTGCTTCTCCCTCTCCTTTTGCTGCTCCCCCTGCTTGTTCCCTCTCTCTCTCTGTCAAATAAATAAATAAAATATTTTAAATTAAAAAAAAATCTTAATTCTAAGAATTACTGAAATTCACTAAATCTTACTGGCATATCAAACTGGACTATTTGTAATAAGATGGATATAAATTTTCAAAGCAACCCTAAAATGTAAGTAGTATTCTTTTTCCCATTTCACAG
The DNA here is from genome assembly GCF_011800145.1 of Mirounga leonina. Lineage (NCBI taxonomy): Eukaryota > Metazoa > Chordata > Mammalia > Carnivora > Phocidae > Mirounga > Mirounga leonina. The sequence goes on along the minus strand of NW_023270387.1, from coordinate 31,341,613 downwards.
ATTAGAAAACTGAGTTATAATAAGGTCAAATAATTTTCCCAAGGCTACATAGTTCATAAGTGGCAGAACTTGTATTGAATCAGGATTCCTTAAAATACTTACCCCCATCTAATACATTATATATATTTACTTGTTTATCTTCCCTGCCCAGTAGACTATATGTTCTGTGAGAATAACAATTATTTGTTTATTTGTTTGTTTGTTAATTGCTACTTTCCCAGCCCTTTGATCAGAGTATGGCACATAATGGGCATTGAATAAATATTTGTTGAATGGATATGAACCAAGCAGGGAAACTCCAAAAAAAAGAACAATTATATAAACTTTCACTTTATAATGGCCACAATATTGAGAAATAGTAAGCTAGATATTACGTAGGATAGGTATTATTTTGCCCGAATTGTGTATAGAAAACAATTTTTTAAAAGTGAAATTCATTCCTTCCAAGTCACATACTTGCAAGCCTCTCGGCCTCTGGATTACCAGCCCATAGTTCAATTCTGTACTTTTAATTTGGAACAGAAGGTCAAGAAAGAGAATCATAGAACGCGTGGAAAGAGGGAGCTAGGCTCATGATAAATTTTTTGCGATATCAGTGTACTCTGTGGGCCACAGTTTGAAGTCTTCCAGGCTGACTGCTGTGGAAAATGCTACAGCAGGAATAATGAAGTGTATCATTACTATAGTTGCAGGTGAACGAAAATGTCAGTATCACTTTCTCCCTGATCTGAATACTCTTAAAGATGTAGTTTCAACTCAAAGTCAACATTACTTAGTCAAATTTCCTCTGGTTCTGTCCAGAAATCATGAATAAAAACTTCTGAAACTCTGAAAAGCATGGGAACGAGATAAAAATGAGTCTACTTTATGTTTCCCAGACAGCAACATGAGTTATAATCACTGGTTAAATATTTGAAGACTTCAAAGCAGCATTTAGAGAATTAAGTAGTTAAATACAACCTGGCCATTGTATTTGAACTTCACAGGGTTTTGTAAATCTCAATTAATTAGTGTTTATAAGCCATCATGAGATCACTGGATAAATAGTAGATAATAATAATTAAGAGTATTACGTGAAATGCATTATTACCTTTAAACTCTCATGAAAATTGCTAAAATCAAAGAGAACGCCAAATGGCAAAGCCCATAAAAATAATTTTCAAATGTGTGTCACTTATTTAGTCTGAGCCCTGAAAAAGTTTCAAAATTAGTTAACTGTCATGAAAAGCTGAAATGTTTTTTATATACGGTAAAAATAGAAGCACAAAGAGATACAAAGGACATCTAGAAACAAAGCATCATTTTCCTTAATCCCAGTCTTTATGTCAATTTGGAGCAAAGACTGGAGAGAATCATAATTGAGGAAAAACCTGTTTACCAAACAAGACAATAAAGAAACAAGTTTGTAACTGTTGGATCTAGTTGATAACAATAAGCACACATTTTCATTGCAAACACTAGCAGACTCTTGGTCTTAAAATAGTTTCTATTGCAAAAGAAGTCAGTCATTACAAATTTTCACTTAAATTTTGGTCTAAATCATAAACAAATGCCAGTATCAACATGTTTGTTTATGAGCTGTAAGCCTGAAAGATTTTCCAGTTTTGTAAAATTGAATGCAATCTTCTCATTGTAGTTCTAAGATGGTTTATAGAATGACTAGAGATGGTAAGGCTGACACACAAGTTTCTCAAGTAAATCCTTATTGCACACAAACTCTTCTCCCTGCATCCCTTAGGAAACAGAGCTCTTCAGGAATGCAAACAAGCCTATGAGAGTTTATTTTTTGTTAGTCCATAGTGATTTATACCAATAATGGCCAATTCTGTGTTCCAGTAGGGATCAGTAATCTTCTTTTCCTACCTGAAAATCAGGGAGTTGAAAATTTATTTATTTATTTATTTATTTATTTTTTAAGATTTTATTTATTTATTTGACAGAGACATAGCCACAGCAGGAACACAAGCAGGGGGAGTGGGAGGGGGAGAAGCAGGCTTCCCGCAGCGCAGGGAGCCCGATGTGGGACTCGATCCCAGGACCCTGGGATCATGACCTGAGCCGAAGGCAGACACTTAAAGACTGAGCCACCCAGGTGCCCAGGGAGTTGAAAATTTATAGAGAAAAGCACTGAGCAACAGGTGAGCATACTTGTCAGGATCCCTTTGCCAATGCTTTTCACTTAGACCCTTTTCAGGTGTACCACTTGCTCTGTCAGCAGCATGGCTTTGGGCAGCAGGGAACTCTCCGGCTCTAACAGAATGCAAGTGGAAATTCAAGGATGAGATTGAGATGACAATTTTTTTTTTTTTTTAACATTTGGCACTGTTGGTTTTTCTCCCTTCTGATTTTGAAAACAGAAATTGATCTGATTTACACAACAAGAGTTGGCACAGACTACCATCAGCTTCTAAAAGTAAACTATTTCAGAAGTATTTTAGAAAGACTGATAAACAGAAGATAAAATAATCAAGATTAGTATAAAATATCCACTTCTTATTTAAAGTTAAGTTATATTCATAGAGATTTTGAAAACATTTAAACCAACATATCTGTTATTTATTGCTGAATATCAACTTGTAGACATTGTCAAATCTTTACAGACAACATGGGCTCAGTGTATTTTTTTCCCAAAGTGATTTTGAAAATACTATGTACTTTCTTTTTTCTTATTTAAATTCAATTAACCAACATATAGTACATCGTTACTTTTAGATGTAGAGTTCATTAATTCATCAGTTGCGTATAACATCCAGTGCTCATCACATCTCGAGCCCTTCTTAACGCCCGTCACCCAATTACCCCATCTCCCCCCACTACCTCCCCTCCAGCAACTCTCAGTTTGTTTCCTAGAGTTAAGAGTCTCTCATGGTTTGTCTCCTTCTCTGATGACTTCCCTTCAGGTTTCCCTCCTATGTACTTTCAACATGTGTTGCATTTTTAAATTTTCACATGCCCATTTTCCTTAACACAAAAAACATTGTCCCATCTACACAGTAAAAAGCCATAAACTATTTTAAGTACTAGGCTATCTTTTTTAGAAGCCTCTTAATTATGTGCTTAAAAAGCTTTTGTTGCTTATGGAATATTTTTAAGTTATGGTCATTTTTTTTTTTCTGTCAGACCTAAAGATATATGATACATGAATTTGCTTCCCTAAAACCATATGCTTACAATTTCTCCTGGTTTGTTTTTTAATAAGGTTTTCCATAAAATCTAACTCATTTTTCTTTATAATCAACATTGTACCCACTTTGGGGAGTTGCTTTTTTTCTTCAGTCCACCTAAAACTGGTGTTATCTGTTATTTCTTCACGAAACGTCTTTAATGACTTTTTCAGATTTCACTTTTAACTTCTCTAAATTTCTTCAAGCTATATCTTGATGCTTCTGAAGCTTGTTGGGAGATTTTATAAAGCAAGAAAAGTTAATGATAAAACTACACAATAATCCATGTGTTAAATCTGAATAGTTAAATATTTCTTGATAATTGGACTTTGGAGATTCCAAGATTTGGGAAAGAACAAGCCACTGGGTTCCTTCTTGTGCCCAGGAGCAGACAATGTAAGTCAGGTGTGTATACTTAGCTTTATGACCGGACACTGCTTGACCTCTATTATTGCCTTTGATCTCCTGAATCTGGGCCTCCACTGTCACCAGACCTTCATGAAGCTACACTTTAACAAAAAAGCTGCTTTCTTTATTTGATTCTGTCCTTTCCCCTGTATTTTGACCCAACTCCCTCTGATACGCCGCCCAGATATCCCAAAAGAATATTTATGAGAAAATGAGATCAATACAATAGTATTTTTTAAAGTACACTGTATTGGGGCACCTGGGTGGCTCAGTCAACCTTGGGCTCAGGTCATGACCCCAGAGTCCTGAAATCAAGCCCCTCATGGAGCTCCCTGCTCAGCGGGTTATCTGCTTCTCCCTCTCCCTCTGTCTCTCCCCCTGCTTGTGCTCTGTCTCTCTCTCTTAGAAATAAATAAAATCTTTTTTTAAAAGTACACTATATTATTTTTTTAAGGGGCTTTATTATTTTTTTTTCTGGTGGTGTTGGTGGCTCAGTTAAGCACCGACTCCTGATTCCGCCTCAGGTCATGATCTTAGGGTCTTGAGATGGAGCCCCATGTGGGCTCTGTGCTGTGCATGGAACCTGCTTAAGATTCTCTCCCTCCCCCCCGGCCCTCCCTCACCACACATTCAAGTGCTCTCTCTCTCTCTCTCTCTAAAAAAAAAAAAGGTACCAATTGTAAAACTTGAAATTATTTTTTTTACAGAATGTTATTTCCAACAAATAAAAAATTTTTTGTACATTTGATGTTACTTTTTTACAATGCTGTACTATATTTAAAATGACCTTTTGTTATTTACAACCACTTGTAAAATAGTCCAGACTTCTTCCTAGGTCTTAAAGTACACCAAATTACTCTTTCACTTTGAGATGATAATTTTGTGTGCCCATCTACATGTCCCTTCCCTAGAGAAGAAAGAAGTTTTTTAAGTGGTAAATATGTTCTTTTATCTAAAGATCAATGAAAGGAACAAAATAGATTCAAGGATTTAGTTTAGCTACTTAGTAACTGTGTGAATTTTGTCAAATCAATCTCTTTTTGAGCCTCTAAAAGAGGGAAAACAAACAAAATAGACATCTATTGTCAAATTCTCTGCATTCCTTTTTTCCTCAGGGAACTGCACCTCACTGCCCCATGTAGTTCTGATACAATGGCTAATTCTGAGAGCCCCACCAGTCTCCAGGACACAAGGCTTAGCAATGACAGCAATCTGGCCAATCAAAATACCCCAACCCTCTCTCTACTGTGATGGGTCCAGAGATGGGCACGTGACCCACAAAAGCTAACTGGAAGTTCCTCTTCCAGCTTTGCTCTGTGAATACACAGAGATTCACTCCTGTAAAATGGCAAACACTAAGAAACATGTGAGGCCAAAAAGCCAATTGACTGAGTTGTCAGAAAAAAAAGCTGAGCTGAGAGTTATAAAGTTACAGACCTAAAAAAACACCTTAATTCTGCCATGTTTAAAGTCAGATCTATCCCTGACATTTTCAATTAAGCCCTTACCACCAAAAAGATTTCCCTTTAATCCTTGCACTAAGTTCAAGTTAGTTTTTGTCACTTGCGATGGAAAGTGTTCTAACATAGAGGGTTAAATGAGACAAAGTATGCAGAGTACAAAAACTTGTACAAACATTAAGGTAGAGCTATCAATCAGGGAGTACTATGTTGGCCCCCAAAATTATCATGAGTAGAAATTATTGTTAGAGAAATATAGCCTGGACTGTACTATGTGGGGTCACTCGATAATAAGGAATATACTCATTACATGACCTCCACTCATATCCCATAACCAAAAATAAGAGAGAAACTTCTCTCCTGAGAGTACTCTGAATTTCTGGCAATAATATTTTGGTAAATACAATACAAACTGAGCTCTGATGAACCGCACTACTTGATAAAGTTTCAAAAGCTGCCTAAAAAAAGTAATCATTTAAATATATTGTCTACCACAGAATTTCTCCTATTCCCTTAAATAATTTTGTATAAACATTGTTTTAGTTGCCTATGTGAATACTCAAAAGATATAGACTGCTATGATATTTTGTATTTTTGTTTCTTCTAGGACTATGATAGCTTCCCCCCCACACCCCAAGTATTAAATTTGGTTGTTACCTTAAAAGGCAAAAATTAGTGACTATATTTGTCCCTGTTGAAACACGGAATAAACAAACAGCTGTGGTTAGTGCGTAGGCATTTAAGATGTTCAGAATGCAGATTGTGGTTTAGATATTTGTCTCATAAATGGGATTCCCAGGATAGAATCCCATTTAGAAACGTACACAGTCTACAGGTAGGGCAAAGGCACCAAGGAAAATAAAGTTTAGAAGAGTAGCTCAATTCCTTTATAAGTACAATACTGGACAGTAAAATATAGTGATGTTAAATCACCCTTCTTCGCTGACATGTGGGTTGGACAATTTTCTGACACATCAGAAAATAAATAGGGCAAATCTGTTTTCAGTCTGTGTTTTTTCCTCTTTACCAAATGGAAAAGAGTCTGTAATTTTGTACTAAGGTCTTGTGTGTGAAACGCAGAGGACAATATTGGTACAATAACAAGAAAGCCACATTTAGTTTAACTCAACAGAATGAATAATTTGAACACACGCTCACAGTGTGACAGAAACTGGGTGAGAAAGTAGACACACACATTGATTAATACCCTATTCCCAAAAAAAAAAAAAAAAAAAAATACCCTATTCCCAAAGAGAAAAGTCAGCTATGGAAGACCAGTCAATAAAATGTACAAAAGGGAAATTTCTCTACTTGGCATATGGAGAAGGAAGGTGTGAAACCACATCTCCTTCCACTGTACTATGGGTTTTAAGATTCTACATGCCTGCATTTATCGGCTCCTTCCCTGTTGGGGTCTAGTAAACAAATGGAATGTTGTGCACTAAATACTTCTATGAAGCCTGTACAAGATGTGAGCTAGACCATGGGAGAGAGTGAGTAACTCTCCCTTGGGATGTCTGGGAAGGTTTTCGAAGGAAGTAATATCTGGGTAGGGTTTTGTTTTGTTTTGTTTTGTTTTAAGTTTTCTGGTGGGGGCAGGGCACCTGGGCAACTCGGTTTGTTAAGCATCCGACTCTTGGTTTCAGCTCAGGTCATGATCTCATAGGTCATGAGATGGAGCCTCGCAACAGGCTCCACACTCAGTGGGGAGTCTGCTGGAAGATTCTCTCCCTCTGCCCCACCCTCCACTCTCTCTCTCTCTATCTTTCTCTGTCTCTCCCTCTCCCTCCCCTAAATAATGAGTAAATAAATAATAATAAGTAAATAAATCTTTAAAAGTTATTTTTTCTTAGATAATATATTTGTCAGGTTCTCCAGAGAAAGAAAACCAATAAGAAATATATGGGTATAGGACTTGGCTCACATGATTAGGAGACTGAGAAGTCCCATAATCTATCATCTGCAAGCTGGAAAACCAGAGGAGTTGGTGATGTAATTCAGTCTAAGTCCCACGGCCCGAGAAGGGAAAGGGGGAAAAGAGCAGAAGAGAGAAGGGGGCAGTTATGTAAGTATTAAGTGAATCTGAAGGCCCAAGAACCAGGAGTGCCAAAGTCTAAGGGCAGTGAGACAAGTGCTCAGAGACAGCAAGTTAACGCTTCTTCCAATATTTTGTTCTACTCAGGCCCTTGATGAATTAAATGATGTCAACCCACATTGTGAATGGCCATCTGCTTACTCAATTCACCAATTCATATGCTAATCTCTTCCAGAAATACCCTCCAAGATGCACCCCAAAACAGCATTTTACCAGCTATCTGGGTATCCCTTAGCATATCAAATTAATGTAAAATTAACCATCACACAGGGGGATGAGCATTCCAGGAAGAGGAGTCCAGGAAGAGATAAGAAAATCAAGATGAAGGGTACCTGGCTGGCTCAGTCAGTAAAGTATGTAACTCTCTATCTCAGGGTTGTGAGTTCAAGCCCCAGGTTGGGCATAGAACCTACTTAAAAAAAAAGAGAGAGAATCAGGATGAGTTTGGAGTATAGTTTGATACTGCTAGAGAGAAAAATACATAACTCTAAAAGAGTTGAAAGAAAAATCCCCTTCTTAGCTTGTTTATTCTCAGTACAGAAATGTTCAGTTGAAGTCATAAATGAATTAATTTCCTCCAAAACCATTGAGCTGTGCAGGTTCTGTGGTTTCTTGGGTCAAAAGCATCTTATTCTGATAATGAAGTGGTAGCAGCCATGCACATAAAATAAAAATCTAGTTCTGTACTGTGCCCACCCAACTTTGCTCCATCCAAGACTTTCTCTCAAACAGTATTTGCATAACTCTACAGTCATGTTTGTATATCAGGGACAGAACTGGATAGAACACATTTTGGGTCTCCAGCTCCTCATCCCAACCTGAACCTCAATCCCAACCCCACATTTTCCAACATCCTGGCCAATTCACAGAGGATCTTATTAGGTAAAGGGCCTCTTTCTATATATAGGCCAGCACATCAGTCTTGTTATCAAATAAAGCCAAATGTATTTCAGACTTTGTCCTTTTCTTAAAGGCAAACTGAACTTCACTCCCTCTTCCAGCTCCAGTGAAGGCACTAACCAAATTGGATGGCAAAACCAAATCAGGTATAAGTCAGGGCCAGGAAATCCCATAAGCTACAGAATTTATCCTGCATAACTGAAAGTTGGAAACCACAATTCCAGCTCCCCATGTTTAACCATACTTTGGCTGGAGATTTGAGTAAAGATTTTTCAATCTTTCCATTCTATTTTTAGTTCTGATGATGCATCAACCAAAATGTAATCTCAATGTTCTTTTCACATTGTTTGAAAACTGTCTAAGCTTCAACCTCAACAAGCAGATCTCTGGAAAATTAGTAAAAATACAGACCTTTCAGCAGATTCTCTAGAAGACAAGTAAAGTTTTTGAATTGCCATACTGAAGTTAAATAACACATAGAAGAATATTACAATTAGTTTATACTGTTAATTTTTTCACCCACAAATGTGACCACATGGTGTATTAATGTACTTTTTCTCTCTAGGAAAGAGCAAGCCAAGTTTTACATCCATTCATGCATTCAGAAGCATTTATTGGGCAAATATGCTATGCTAAGCACTGAACAAATACAAAGAAGACAAGGCCTTTGTCACTGGGATAGAAGAGACAGCCAACAAAGCAAGCAAATACACACAGTCAACTGTGCAGCAAAGTGTTACTTATGAAAGAAATTAGGACAAAGCACAGTTGTAGTATTCAGTTGACTATGGGTCTCTGAAAAGGAGCCATTGGGAAAAGTAACTATTTGCTAAGTGGACATGGCAAGGTGGCAAGGTTGGCAAGGGATTAGGAAAGGGTACTCCAGGCAGAGATGACAATAGAAGCAAGGGCAAAAGGCATGACTTGGCTTAGTCCAGTGTTTCTCAAACTTTAAGTATTTAGACTTCTTATAAAATAATAAATTTCTTTTGTACGCTAGAATCAATTTAAATTATTTTCTTAACTATGTAGAAATGTAACACTAGGTATAAACCATAATTTTTATAGCTATTATATAATTATAAAATCAAACACATGGTCAAATTAATTCTAAAGAAAAACACAAAACTAATATTATTCCAAATAACAATATGAATTTAATGGTATGAGTGATATTTCTTGCTGAAACAATATTGTCTTTATTCCTATGAATCTTTTGAGATTGACATGCCTATACTACTTTGGGCTAAATGATGATTTAATTCTTTCATCACCTTTTTTTACTAGAAAAATTGCCAGATCTTTTTTTTTTATGTTATGTTAATTACCATACATTACATCAGCAAGCTGTGATATCATTTGGCCTTCATTTGTAATGAATGTATCATTTAAAATATTGAGTCTGAAATAAACAAATGGGAGTACATCAAACTAAAAAGCTTTTGCACAGCAAAGAAAACCATCACTAAAACAAAAAGGCAACCTATTGAATGGGAGGAGATATTTACAAATCATACATTTGATGAAGAGTTAATATCCAAAATATATAAAGAACTTCTACAACTTAGTACCAAAAAAACAAAACAAAACAACCCAATTAAAAAATGGGCAGAGGACTTGAATAGACATTTGTCCCAAGAAGACATATGGCCAATAGGCACCTGAAAAGATGCTCAACATCACAGATCATCAGGGAAATGCAAATCAAAACCACAATGAGATACCACTTCACACTGGTCAGATTGGCTCTTATCAAGAAGACAAAAATAACAAGTGTTGGCAAGGATGTGGGGAAAGGAAACTCTTGTGCACTGCTGGTGGGAATGTAAACTGGTGCAGCCACTACAGTAAACAGTATGGAGGTTCTTCAAGAAGTTAAAAATAAACTACCATATGATCCAGCAATTCCACTTCTGGTTATCTATCTAAAGAAAACAAAGATACCAATTTGAAACGATGTATGCACACCCATGTTCACTGCAACGTTATTTACAACAGTCAAGATATGGGAGCAACCTAAGTGTCTATCAATAGATGAATGGATAAAGAAGATGTGGTATATATATATATATATATATATATATATATAGGAATATCATTCAACTGTCTAAAAAAAGAATGAAATCTTGCCATTTGGGACAACATGGATGGAGATAGAGGTCATTATGCTAAGTGCAATAAGTCAGAGAAAGATAAATACCATACAATTTTCGTTATAAGAGGAACATAAAAAACAAAACAAATGAACAAACAAAACAGAAACAATCTCACAGATACGGGAAATAAACTGTTGGTTACCAGAAGGGAGAAAGGGTTGGAGGGCCGGCAATGTAGGTGAAGGGGATTAAGAGGTACAGACTTCTGGTTATAAAATAAATAAGTCATGAAAATGTAAATGTACAGCATAGGGAATATAGTCAATAAAATTGTAATAACTTTGTGTGATGACAGATGGTAACTAGACTTATTGTGATGGTCATTTTTTAATGTATAAAAATATCAAATCCCTTTGGTGCATACCTGAAAGCAATAGGATCTTGTATATCAATTATATTTCAATAAAAAAGACAGAAAATATGAAATCACTGTGATGTACATCTGAAAGCAATAGGATATTGTATATCAATTATACTTCAATAAAAAGATAATTATACTTGAATAAAAATATACTTCAAATAAATACATATATACATACGTAAAATAAAAAAATATTAAGTCTGCTTCTCTTCTTTATTCATTTATGTCATCATCAATGACAATGAGACAATTTTGTGGTAGTACTTAATTGAAAAGTGATCATTTAGACCCTCATTACATAAAATGTCATCCACAGGGCAGCGCCATTGCCATCACCTATGATCTGGTTAAATAGAAATGCCTTAAGCCACAGAGTACTTACTAAACAGATTCTTTACAAGATCTCCAGGTGATTCCTATGCATACTAAAGTTTGAAAACCACTGATCTAGATGATTCAAAATATGCTTATATTATTTTTAAAGATAATCACTAAATGAAAACAAAAAATAGAAAACTTCTCATAGAGACCTCTTGAACTCCTGAGGAGCCTTTCACTAGCCCATTAGGAGAATTTAAAGAAATTCAGCTTGACTGAAGCATAATTCCAGGGGCAAAAGATATGGAAGTCTATAAGGTTAGAGAGATAAGATACTGCTTTGGCAAACTAAGAAGTTCGGACTCTATCCGTTAATCAATGAGGAGCTACTGAAGGATTTTAAGCCCTGGAAAGAGTGATGAGATTTGTTTTTTTAGAAAGATTATTCTGGCTGCAATCACGGATTAGAGAATGGCTGACTGGAGCCATGGAGATGAGCTAAGGGCTTATTTTAATTGCCCAGGCAATGAGGCTGACCTAGTGCTGAAGCCAGTGCTAGACTGGAGCGGGTAGACATAAGAGATACCAAGGAGGTGGTTTGATGATTGATTGTATGTCAAGTTTCTTACTCAGGCAACTAAAGCAGGACATGCAATTTGAAGAGCAGCTTTAGGAAAATGGAAAAAGTATAGCAAGTGTACACATTGAGCCTATGGTAACTTTGGAACAGCCATTGTTGAGATGTCTAGGGGGCAGCTACTACAAAGGTATGCCTGGCAATGTAGATTTGGGAGTAGTGAAAACAAGTGCAAGAAGAATCATCAGGGAATAACTTACGGAGAAGATGTTAAATTTTAAATGATTGCCTTACATTGCCATATAATCTACACGTTTATTTTTTATCTTTTATTTCTTTTAAAGATTTTATTTATTTATTTGAGAGGGAGAGAGAAAGCACGAGCAGGGGAAGGGGCAAGAGGGAGAGGGACAAGCATACTCCCTGCTGAGTGCAGAGTCCTGCACAAGGCTCAGGGCTAGGCTGGATCCCAAGACCCTGGAATCATGACTGGAGCCAAAGTCAGACACTTAACCAACTGAGCCACCCAGGCACCTCTAATCTACACATTTAAATGTATTCTTGGAGTTTATGAAATACCTACTTCTGTTTTATACTCTTGGCCAACATTATATGATACTTTTCATACTGTCATAGTTAAGAGTCCTGTCTCCTCCATTAACAGGAGTAATTATTTTTTAGAAATGATTTAGCTACTGTTTTTCTCACTTTTGAACATGTCCTGAAACAGCTTAGAAGAGAACTGTGATTTTCTTTTTTTTACTTGAGAAGAAAATATTTTAATGCTAGACAACACTTTGTCCTGTTTTAGAGAAGGCTCATCAATAGCAATCTCCTTTGTACATAAGTACAACTTCAACTGTCCCCATCCCCTGCATGAAAGGGAAGTAAGGTCATTCAGGTCCTGAGTCATCCTTCTGTCTTCTGAGTGAAGCACCTATAGGACAACATCTCAACATACCTGTTTCATGCTGATAACTGACATTAAAACCTAACACCAGGGAGTCTCTGTTATAACAAAGGTTCTCCCTTTCCTGTTTTACTTAAATTTCCCTCCCAAAGGAAGGGATTGGGTTGAAAAAAGAAACCCATCTACATCTGACATTCCTGTATAGTCCCAGTCCCACCCTCTCTGTGCCTTCCTGGCCTCTCTTCCAGAACAAATGGAACCCAACTGGATGGCACGGCAGATGCATTAGTGGTCAAAAGTTCATAAATAGCCTTCTGTTTTCTGACACAGTAGACTGGAGGATGCCCCTGTCTATGTTTAAGGAATGATTTAGGCCACCTTACGTGATATTTTGGACCCTAAGATGAGTCTGCTCCTGACCCAGAACAGTTCACCTTGCCTCCAAACCTTCTCTGCAATTAGAGAACTGCCTTGTATTGAGGAAGTTGGATAAACCATATCACTGCTGCTCATTCCATTTCCCAAGATTTCACCTGACTTCCGCCAACCCCATCTAAACTGATTTTTTGGGGAAGAGCTGGTTACTCTCCCAGAATAGGTACTCACACTAAGCACATTCTCCAAAACTGACACCTCTCTATGGTTTTAAAAATAGACATAGTACAGACATAAGAAATTAGATGCAGATGGATGCTAGTAAAATAGTTTCCTGAATTATGATTGCAAGCCAGACTAGCTTATATGATATCCACAATTCAATCAAATTCATTTTTAAAAACAGTACTCCTAAGAGTTGTAGACCCCTCAAAATAAGAAAAAACAAGATCTTATTAAATTAATTTTTACATTTACACATCTTTAACAGAGTCTATCTCAGTAGTTCCCGCTGCCATAACTAAATATTATAGATTCAGTGGCTTAAACAAGAGAAATTTATTTTCTCACAGTTCTGGAAGCTGAAAAGTCCAAAATCAGAGTTCCAACAAGACTTCCGTTTCTGGTGAGAGTTCTCTTCCTAGTTTGCAGACAGGACTTTGCTATGTGTGGAGAGAGAAAGATCTTGGTGTCTCTTCCTTTTTTATAAGGACACCAGTTCTATAGGACTGAGGTTCCATGCTTATGACTTCATTTAACCTTAATCACCTCCTTAAAAACCCTTTCTTTAATACAGTCACATGGGGGATTAGGGCTTCCACATCTAAATTCTGAGGTGATACAACTCAGTCCATAGCAGAGTCCTAAAATGCAAATTCCATTAAGTGATCACTCTGGAAGCCTTTGAATGCACAGAAAGGTAAAGTACTGTGAAGTCTTTCACAAATGGGAATTGCTTATTAATGTATCATGAAATCTATTTTGTGGGTTGGAACCAGCAATTGTGCATGTGTGTGTGTGTGTGAGTATATCTGCACTTTGTGAAATGTATTCATTTCCTTCTATATGAGTTGAGTCAAAAGTTTGGAAATACATTGTTATAGTATGTATAATTTGAACTCAGTTTCATGGATCGTGACTACCTACTTGAGCAATGGAATGATAACTGAGTGACTGAAAAAAATTATTCAGTAAATCCCATTCTAGTTACAAACAAGAAATAGTCACCATCATGGCTAATCTATCAGGTCTAAATGACCTCAGAACTGGGATGGGAACAGTGTTTCTCAAGTGGTAAATGTATCTTTTAACCCCAGGAGGATTTGGAATTTGGTACATCCAGGGGCACATCAGGGTGGCTCAGTCAGTTGAGCATCTAACTCTTGATCTTAGCTCAGGTCTTGATCTCATGGTCATGAGTCAATGCCCTACATCAGGCTCCACTCTGGGATTGAGCCTACTAAAAAAAAAAAAAAAAAAAAAAAAAAATCAAAACTATAGTATTAATTTTCCCAGTTAAAATTTTTTTCCAGGTAAAAAGTAATTTGTTTGATATTTTATATAATTATATATATATAATATATATCATATAATGCTTATGGGAGTTTGGCTTTTAAAAAATAACTCTAACTTAGAAAGTACAATTATTTGACTTAAAGAGTTAAATTGAAATTTTAAAAAAAATTATGAAAACAGCTTTATAATAGGCTATAATTTTCTTACTAAGTTTATAAGATTATTTATCATTTAGAAAGATTTTGCCTAGGTAGAAGATCGAGGATCTAAAAAGGAAAAAAGTAAATATTAAATGTTTAAACACTGACCCATTAAATTGGTGTTAACTGGAAGGATGTTAAATTTGTAAATGAAACCAAACATTCAAGGTTTCTTTAAGAACAATTGCTAACATTTGCTATACTTGTATATGGAACAATACCGTTTGTGAGTTGAATCCAGACAAAACCAGGTTGTTTTTTAAAAAAATATAATTCAATAATGTTAGTTATTAAAATTAAAAATAAAACATTCTGATAATCTTATCTGTGGATTAAAAACTATCCTCAAGTGCACCAAAAACTCACATCAATGGGGCAACTGGGTGGCTCAGTCGTTAAGTGTCTGTCTTTGGCTCAGGTCATGGTCCCATGGTCCTGGGATTGAGCCCCACATTGGGCTCCCTGTTCAGCGGGAAGCCTGCTTCTCTCTCTCCCACTCCCCCTGCTTGTGTTCCCTCTCTCGCTGTGTCTCTCTCTGTGTCAAATAAATAAAATCTTAAAAAAAAAAAATCAACAATGAGAGTGAAAGCAACACCATTTGATACAAATAATTACAATATATTTGAAGGGTGGCTTCCTCCTTGTCACCTCCCAAAAGAGGCCCTGGTTGCAGGCTGCCTCCCCCTAGCAATGGTACCTAGCTAAGTATCTGTTCATCATTCCACTTACTTTTTCCTCCCTTGCCTAATCTGAAAACTATATCCTCCACTCTCATTTCTAAGACTCTCTTCCATCATGACACCTACCAGAAATTGTTCTAGATAGCTATTCTCAAACCTTAGCCAGCATCAGGATCGTCATTAGGATCATCAGGAGTATCTGTTTTGGGGGGTTTTTTTAAAGATTTTATTTATTTATTTGAGAGAGAGAGTGCGCATGAGCAGTGGGGAGGGAGAGGGAGAGGGAGAATCAGGCTCCCCAGTGAGCAGGGAGCCTGATCACAACTATGAGGGACTCCATCCCAGGACCTTGGGATCATGACCTGAGCCCAAGGCAGACGCTTAACCAACTGAGGCACCCAAGAGCCCAAGAGTATCTTGTGAAAACACAGATGCTTAGGCAAAAAACCTGGAATTTTTTATTTCATGGGTAGAGGATGTGGCCCAAGAATTTGCATTTCTATCCAGTTCCCAGGTGATGCTAATGCTGTTTGTCCTTAGGTTCCCAATATTTTATTCATTAATTTAGTAAAAAAATATTTACTGACCACACACTGTATGTCAGATAGTGCATTTTGCATAGGATTTACTC
Source organism: Mirounga leonina (assembly GCF_011800145.1). NCBI lineage: Eukaryota > Metazoa > Chordata > Mammalia > Carnivora > Phocidae > Mirounga > Mirounga leonina. The sequence continues at coordinate 31,325,863 of NW_023270387.1, read as the reverse complement.
TCCCTAGGGCAGTTCTCACCTAGAAGCCATCAAAGGCAAATTCAGGTGCTGAGGGATTTTGGAATGGTTCTATTCAAGACAGTCTTCTTCCACTAATACTATTAGTAAACATTTACTTCAGGACAGAGCCAAGGAAAATTTCTAATCTAAACTAAATCTAAACCTCTAAACATACTAATCTAGGCTCAATTATTTAAGTTCTGAATTAGTGTAGTAATGATTGATGAGATTTTTTGTTTTGCCCTCCAAAATAGTATTTTGCAGTTATATAGGACATTGATTAAAACTGAGTTTGGAACCTTGGTTAAATCCCATTTTGCTATTTTTTTAATTTTTTTATTTTTTATTTATTTATTTATTTATTTTTAAAGATTTTATTTATTTATTTGACAGAGAAAGACACAGCGAGAGAGGGAACACAAACGGGGAGTGGGAGAGGGAGAAGCAGACTCCCTGCCGAGCAGGGAGCCCGATGCGGGACTCGATCCAGGGACTCCAGGATCATGACCTGAGCCGAAGGCAGTCGCTTAACCAACTGAGCCACCCAGGCGCCCTATTTTATTTTTTTTAAGATTTTATTTATTTATTTGAGAGAGAGAAAGAGCACAAGAGGGGGGAGCGGGAGAGGGAGAAGCAGACTCCCTGCTGAGCAGGGAGCCCGATGCGGGACTCGATCCCGGGACTCCAGGATCATGACCCGAGCCAAAGGCAGTCGCCCAACCAACTGAGCCACCCAGGCGCCCACTATTTTTTTTTTAAAGCTTTGGAGAATATTTTTGGAACAATTGGACATTTGATGATACTTTTATCATACATTAATTTTCTTTAAGTTTTAGTTATTTTGGAGAACCTCCTTATTCTTTGGTGACACATGTTGAAATATGTAGGGATGATGTGTCAAGATGCCTAATATTTAGTTTAAATTTTTCAGAAAAATTATATATGAGAAATATCAGCAAATATGGCAACATGTTGACATTTGTTGAATCCAGGTGAAGAGCATGTAAGTATCAGTTGTATTTTTTTTTTAATTTTCTGTGTGCTTGAAAATTTTTATAATATAAAATTTGGGGAAAATCAAGTTTGGAGGACTTTCAATAATTCATCAAATATTCATCTTCCATACCAACAAGATTTTCATTACCTGGTAAATGTTATTCTACTTGACACCATGATATAACAGAGCCCAGACAGCTTCACAAATCTTTGAAGCATTCTTTGAAAGATCACAGAGGAAAGGATTAGAAGGATGAAATGTGCTGAAGCACAAAGTGGAATCAAGACTACTTTTATTTATCTAGTAAGCTAAAGTTTAATCTCAGTAATCTACCTCTGTCTCACAATAAAAGCTTAATAAATTGGCAGCTAGAGGGAAAAAAAGAAGTCACTAATAAATGTAAAAATAAAAGCTACTCTTTCTGAAAAAAATAAATGCCATTATTGTACACAATTTTGTAAAATGTTCTAATTCCATTATCAGATATAATTACACTGATAGACTATAACTTAATGTACATTTTAAGGGATAATATGCATTTTATTTTATTTCTCATAAAGGAAGCTGCCACAGTGACTATGGGCTGCAGATTCTCTTTCAGATTTGGTCTTTTTTTTTTTTCCATCTAAAATGCTCAAACCATAGAGACTGTGGGTCTGTTCTTTTTCAATGATCCTCCTTATCACATTCATTAGTGTGCTTCACTCTGATTGAGTTATGACTTCTCCTTGCTGGTTGTGGAGTCATTTATTTGAGTTAGTTTCCTTAAGCTCCTTCTGGGCTTGTTATTTTCCTCATTACATTTCTCATTGCCTTTGCCAGGGCTTGTTACAGCATATTGAACAGCAGCAGTTCTAGCAGATAGTCAAGGCCGGAAGCACAGATAAAAAGCTCCACTCTACCTTTCACATTCAGCAACACGTAGAAAAACCTCCATGCCAAATGAAAGAACCCTTTCACTGCTCTCCTACCAATCTGTTCAGTCTCCTCTACCAGAGAAGCCAAGAAACAATTTTTAGAAGATTATAAGGCATTTATGCATTAGAAATATTTGTTAGGTATCTTCTGTGCATTGATAGTATATAAGGTGCGAGAAATAGAAGAATAAGACCTGTCTAAAAGCTTAAAGTCTAAAATCAGAGGGAAAAAGAGTTATATAAAAACATGTTATAAATTTGTTTGAGTGTTTTAACAGAGATACTCATTGTGATGAGATCTTAGAGTCAGAGACAACTCTTTTTACCCTGGAGGATTTATTTGTTGTGGGTTTTCTGTCCTCATCATCATAAAATTCCTACCTCTGAATTGAGAGTGAAGAGTAGTAGACCTAGTGGGATCAGGGACACTATAGTTGCTAAGTAAAAGCTTGCCTCCTTCCTGTGTGCTCAGTTGTTGCTATAGAATCTAGCAGAGGACACCCTTATGTTGGTTTCAGCGACAGGTTAGGAGGTACAAAATTTCCTCTCCAAACATAGCTGCAAGTGTCTAAGCATACATGAGTCAAGTGTCACAAACACCATGATTGATTCTCATTGTTAGCTGGAAGAGATACCTCATCTTAACTATAAGTCATAGAAGCATAGCCATGTCTCAGGCATAGAGCTGAAAGGGACCTAAATGAAATCATGAATGAAAAGGGATTAAGTTAGAAAGTGTGGGAAGATGGCAGAGTAGGAGGACACTAAGCTCACCCACCCAAAGTTTACAACTAGATATTACTCACATCCAAGTAAATAAACTGGAGAGCGATCCATAGCCTGGCAGAACAAACTCCACAACTAAATGTAGAGAAGCCCTATCAGGGAGGTTAGGAAGGGCAGAAACAGCAGTAGGGAGCTGCCCCCAGGAGGGAAGGAGCTCTGGGTGCTGAGAGAGGAAAGCACCAGAGAGCCCACAAGAGGAAGATGAATCCCCATAAAGTCTGGCCTTGAAAACCAGAGGGGCTGGGTCCTGACCCTTAAGGAGACATCAGCCCGAGGAGAGGTAACACAGAAGCAACAGTTTACATGACACCTGGGGCAAACAAGTGGGAGATCTATTTATACTGATTTAGGAGCAGGTTGGGGAACTTCTCCCGGAACAAAGAAGCTGGCAGTCCCCATCTTTCTCCCCTACCCCCCAGCATAAACATAGAGTCACCTGCGGGAGGTGGTGCTGCATAGACACTTGTTACCTAACCTGCTAGCAGTACACCTGCCCACAAGTTATCCTGAGGACTTGCCCACTCCAAGCCTGCCGGCCTTGGCCCAGTACAAATTTTGTTAACACAACATGTGCCCCACCCAGCTGCCACACTGACAGCACCCACCTCCAGCAATGGCTGCATGCTGCACCCAGCTGCCCCATGCAAAGATGCCGCTTGACCTTGGCCACCCTCATTGTGTGGCGCCGTGACCCTGATCTCCATCGCTTTTCTGGGGATCTGGCCTAGGACTAGTGGTTCACTGTAGATTTTGCTAACACCATAGGCACATCCTGCCCAGCCTCCTTACACAGATGCCACATGCCCCAGCTGCTGTCACTGCAGATGCAAGCCCTGGCCTTGACACCACTGAGCTGTGGGGGATCCGGCCTAGAAGTAGTGGCTCAGTGCAAATTTTGCCAATACCACCACCCTGCCCACAGCCTTCCTGCAGTCATGCCCTCTCAGAGAAAGCCTGCCTGGGTCTCACTAACATCACAGAGAGCAAGCCCAGCCAACAAGAGGCAGAGTCAGTGCAGATGTTTAGACTTAAAGGAAAAGCTACTCAGACACAATAGCAGGACACAAGCAACACACATAGGAGACTCTACTGAGGTGCCAGGTTCTGGTGAATAGGGGACACTGTGCTGCAGGGCACTACAGGACCTCTTCTTCATGAAGCCACTTCTTCAGGAGCAGAAGACGTAGCTGACTTTCCTAACACACAGACATAGATAGGTCGACAAAATGAGGAAACAGAAAAACATATCCCAAATGAAAGAACAGGACAAAATCACAGCAGGACACAATCACAAGCAACACAGATTTAAGTAATATGCCCAATAAGGAATTTAAAGTAATGATCATAAAGATACTCACTGGACTTCAGGAAAGGATGGAGGCCATCACTAAGGCCCTTGACAAAGAGATAAAAAAATAACAAAGAGGAAGAACTCAATAAGTGAAATTAAAAATATAACAGATGTAATATACAGGAAGCAGAGGAATGTATACATGACCTGGAGGATAGAGTAATGGAAAGCAATCAAGCTGAACAGGTGAGAGACAGCAAATACTCCATAATGAAAATAGACTTAGAGAACTCATTGACTCCATCAAGCATAATAACATTCACATTATAAGGATCCCAAAATGAGAAGACAGAGAAAGAAGGGCAGAAAATGTATTTGAAGAAATAACAGCTGAAAACTTCCTGAATCTAGGGAGGGAAACAGAGATCCACATTCAAGAGGCACAGAGATTCCCCAACAAATTCTACCCAAGGAGGTCCACACTAAGATGCATAGTAATTAAAATGACAAAAAATAGTGACAAAGAAAGAATTTTAAAGGTTGCTCAACATTTAAGTTAAGACACTCAACCAACTGAGCCACCCAGTTGCCCCAATACTGGTAGGGAACTTTAACACCCCACTTACAATGATGGACAGATACCCAAACAGAAAGCCAAAAGGAAACAATGGCTTTGAAGGACACACTGGACCAGATGGATTTAACAGATATATTCAGAACATTCCATCCTAAAACAGCAGAATATACATTATTTTTAAGTGCACATGGAACATTCTCCAAAATAGATCACATGTTAGGCCACAAAACAAGTCTCAACAAATTAAACAAGATCGAAGTCATACCATGCATCTTTTCTGACCACAATGCTATGAAACTAGAAATCAACAACAAGAAAAGATCTGGAAAGAGCACAAATACATAGAGGTTAAATAACATGCCACTAAATAATGAATGGGCCAACCAAGAAATCCAAAAGTACATGGAAACAAATGAAAATGAAAACACAATGGTCCAAAACCTTTAGGATGCAGCAACAGGGGTTCTAAGAGGAAAGTATATAGCAATACAGGCTACATCAAGAGAAAAAAAAAAAAAAATCTCAAACAACCTAACCTTACTCCTAAAGGTGCTGGAAAAATAACAGCAAACAAAATCCAAAGCCAGCAGAAGGAAGGGAATAGTAAAGATTAGAGGAGAAATAAATTAAATATAAACTAAAACAACAACAACAACAACAACACAATAGAACAGATCAAGGAAACCAAGAGCTGGTTCTTTGAAAAGAGCAACAGTATTGATAAGCCTCTAGCCAGCCTCACCAAAAGAAATAGAGAACGGACTCAAACAAAATCACAAATGAAAGAAGAGAAATAACAATCAACACAACAAAAATACAAACAATTGTAAGATAATATTATGAAAAACTATACCAAAAAATTGGATGACCTAGAAGAATTGAATAAATTCCTAAAATATGTAACGTACCAAAACTGAAGGAAGAAATAGAAAATTTGAACAGACTGATTACCAGCAAGGAGATTGAATCAGTAATCAAAAACTCCCAACAAACAAAACTCCAGGACCAGTTGGCTTCACAGGTGAATTCTACCAAACATTTAAAGAAGAGTTAATACCTATTCTCAAACTATTCCAAAAAATAGAAGAAAAAAACCTTTCAATTTCATTCCATGAGGCTAGCATTACCATACCAAAACCAGATAAAGACACCACACACAAAAAAGAGAATTATAGGCCACTATCTCTGATGAACATAGATGCAAAAGTCTTCACCAAAATATTAGCAAACAGACACAACTATACATTAAAAAATAATTCACCATGATCAAGCGGGATTTATTCCCAGGATGCAAGGGTGGTTCAATATTCACTAATCAAAGTGATACATCACATCAATTAGAGAAAGGATAAAAAAAATATGATCATTTCAATAGACACAGAAAAAGCATTTGACAAAGTACAACATCCATTCATGATAAAAGCCCTCAACAAAGTAGATTTAGAGGAAACATACATCAACATAATAAAGGCCACATATGAAAAACCCACAGTGAACATCATACTCAATGTGGAAGAACTGAGAGCTTTCCTCCTAAGGATAGGAACAAGCAAGGATGTCCACTTTCACCACTTTTATTCAACATAGTACTGGAAATCCTAGCCACAGACAACAAAAAGAAATAAAAGGCATCTATATCAGTAAGGAAGAAGTAAAACTTCCACTAATCATGGATGACATACTATATATAGAAAACCCAAAAGACTCCACCAAAAAACCACCTGAACTAATAAATGAATTCAGTAAGGTCACAGAATACAAAATAAATATACAGAAATGCATTGCATTTCTATATACCAATAATGAAGCAGCAGAAAGAGAAATTGAGAAAGCAATCCTGTTTACACTTACATCAAAAATAATAAAACACTTAGGAAAAAACCTAACCAAAGAAGTAAAAACCTCATAATCTGAAAATTATAAAACACTAAGGAAAGAAATTGAAGACAATACAAAGAAATGGAGACATCCCATGCTCATGGATTGGGACAACAAATATTTCTAACTGACTGAGCCACCCAGGAGCCGGGACAACAAATACTTTTAAATGTCTATATTACCCAAAGCAATCTACAGATTTAAAGCAATGCCTATCAAAATACCAAAAGCATTTTTCACAGAACAGAACAAGGAATCCTAAAATTTATATGGAACCTCAAAAGACCCCGAAGAGCCAAAACATTTGAAAAAGAAAAGCAAATTTGGAGTTATCACAATTCCAGACTTCAAGTTATATTACAAAGCTGTAGTAATCAAAACAGTATGGTACTGACACAAACATAGACACATAGATCAATAGAACAGAATAGAAAACCCAGAAATAAACTCACAATTATATGGACGAAGGAGGAAAGAATGAGGGAAAAGACACTCCCTTCAACAAATGGTTTGGGGAAAACTGGACAGCTACCTGCAACAGAACGAAACTGGACCACTTTCTTACACCATACACAAAAATAAAGTAAAAAATGGATGAAAATGCTAAATGTGAGACCTGAAACCATAAAAATCCTAGAAGAGAGCTCAGAGGCAGTAATTTCTCTGACATTGGCTATAGCAACATTTTTCTAGATATGTCTCCCAAGGCAAGGGAAAAAAAGCAAAACAAACTATTGGAACTGCATCAATATAAAAAGCTTCTGTACAGCAAAGGAAACAATCAGCAAAACTGAAAGGCAACCCATGGATTGGGAAAAGATGTTTGCAAAGACATATCCAATAAAGGGTTGGTATCCAAAATATGTAAAGAACTTATACAATTCAAAATCCAAAAAATAAATAATTCAATTAAAAAATGGGCAGAAGACATGAATAGACATTTCTCCAAAGAAGACATACAGATGACCAACAAACACATGAAAAGATGCTCAACATCACTCATCATCAGGGAAATGCAAACCCAGACCACAATGAGATATCACCTTACACTTGTCAGAATGGCTAAAATCAAAAACATAAAAAACAGCAAGTGATGGTGAAGATGTGGAGAAAAAGGAACCCTTGTGTAGGAATACAAAGTGGTGTAGCCACTGTGGAAAACAGTATGGAGGTTCCTCAAAAAGTTAAAAATAGAGACACGCCTGAGGGTCTCAGTTTAATTAAGCCTCTGACTCTTGATCTCAGAGTTGTGGGTTCAAACCCCACGTTGAGTTCCATGCTTAAAAAAAGTTAAAAATAGAACTATCCTATGATCTAGTAATCTCACTACTGAGTATTTATCCAAAAAATTAAAAAACAAACACTAATTCAAAGGGATACATGTACTCCTAAGTTTTTAGCAGAATTATTTACAATAGCCAAATACAGAAGCAGCCCAAGTGTCCATTGATAGGTGAAAGGATAAAGAAGTAACACACACACACACACACACACAATGGAATATTATTCAACCTTAAAAAAGAATGGAATCTTGCTTTTTGAAAGGACATGAATGGAGCTAAAGAATATAATGCTAAGCAAAATAAGTCAATCAGAGAAAGACAAATACCATATGATTTCACTTATATATGGAATTTATGAAACAAAACACATGAACAAAGGAAAACAAAAAAGAGAGACAGAGACAAATCAAGAAACAGACTCTTAACTACAGAGAACAAACTGATGGTTACCAGAGGGAAGGTAGGTGGGAGGATGGGTGAAATAAGTGACGGGGATTAAAGAGGGCATTTGTTGTGGTGAACACTGGGTGACATATGGAATTGTTGAATCACTATAGTATACACTTAAAACTAACAATACTATGTGTTAACTCTATTGGAATTAAAATGAAAAAAAAAGGAGATTAAGTCAGTGTCTGACATATTGCAGGTATTTAATAAATAATATCCATTATCACTATCATCCCTGATTTTATACCCTGGGAAGCCAGAAAGCCTGAAAGGGAAATCTCCCTAAATCACCTAGCTAAGAAATGGCCGTTATGTTACCATTTGATTAATGTCTCTACTATAACTCACAAGACTGAAAATTTAATTAGAACAGAAATGAGGTAAGTTTTTGTTTACACTTGTGTTCTCAGCATCTATAACAGCACAGGTATATAATAGATACCCATAAATATTTGTTCAACACATTTGTTTCTTTTTTTTTAAACAAATAATTTAGTTAGACCTGGATTTAAATTCCAACTCCAGTACCTTCTAGCTATGTAAACTTAGACAAGTTAATCACTTTCAGTCATAATTTTCCCACTTGTTGAAAATGAGGCTAATGGTACTTAACACTTACTTCACAGGGTTGTGGAGAAGCTTAGGTGAGGTAAACACCCTCTACATCATGCCCAACACAGGAGGTGCTCATTACATTTTTGTCTCCTTATCTTTTGCCGTCGGCTCTATAGTTTTGTCAGTGTTAGCAAACATTGTGGTTTGCCACAAGAGGGCAATACTATATGAAAACAGAAACCTATGCCAAAAAACAAAAAACAAAAACCCCAAACCCCCCCAAAACCAAAACAAAACCCAAGACCAAAAACTTTCCAAAATTACATTAATTTATTCCTCTCTCCCTTTCTGTCCTTCTTTTCTACCCCATAAATGTAGTTTGTTGATGAGGGTTTCATGTTTTTCTGTTCTTTTTTATTTTTTTTTTTAAGATTTTATTTATTTATCAGAGAGAGAGAGACAGAGGCAGGCAGAGGGAGAAGCAGGCTCCTTGCTCAGCAAGGAGCCAGATGCGGGACTCGATCCCAGGACCCGGGGATCATGACCTGAGTTGAAGGCAGACGCTTAACCGACTGAGCAACCCAGGCGTCCCATGTTTTTCTGTTCTTTTTCTCCATTGTGTTCTTTAGAAATCAAGGGACTTTAAAAATCATACTGTCACAAGGAGCAAATTCCAGCCTCAGCAATTATTCCTGCTCCCTTAGTTGGTGGTCTTTGACTTGCTGCTTCCATGACCCCTTTATTAAGTTAAGCTCTACACTCCTGGGTGTTAGTGCTGCACTTCTTTCCTCTAGACAGCATCTCTTGGTTATATTAAGTTACTCAGCATGGACAACTAAGCTTATCTACATTTATTATTTGTAAGCAAAAAGATAATGCTTCTGTGTTACACAAGCTCAAATCCTATTAGAGTTATGTTAGATTCCTGCCTCATCCATGCAATCATAGAATGTGTTTCCTTCCTTTATTTAATCTGCTTTCTATCTCTTCCGCATTCTCATTTCTACCTACCTGGTCCAAATCCCTTCTTCTCAACTCTCAACCATCTACCTTTTGGTCTTCCAACCATTTCTCGTTAGTCCATTTATTGAATAATAAGTGCTTGCAATCAATACATTTACACAAGGTGGTCTATGTTCTGTGTTCTTCCTAAGAAAGACTCCCATTTCTTTCCCTGGGACTAAATGTTTCTTTTTCAATGCAGGCTACATTTGACATTTGCCTGTTTCATGACAAAAGTGGAAAGGAAGAAGGGAGCATTATATTTGAGAGGGACTCTGCAATTTATGAAAGCATTTTTTAGTTACAAAAGGACAATATTAGCAGGTTACATAGGCTGCTGTCACTAATGATGTGATATATACACTTGTCCATCAGATAATCCAAGGTCATACACCAACCAATCTGACAAGAAACAGTAATGTTAGGAGCATTGTGTGGGCCAACAAAAACAAAACTTTTAATAAGGCAGAATAAAGAATACCTGCTATGGTGCTATGGAAGGGTTTGATCTGAACTTTCTTCTGCTAGCAGAAAACTATCTTAGAAACTCTGGATTCAACCACTTATTTAGTATGAAATGGTTTTGAAACTAAATTTGATTATTGTCTTCTTTGCTTCTCTTATTAATAATTGAATTATCTAAATGAACTATTCCAGACACAAAGGACAAATATTTCATGATTCCACTTACATGAGGTACCTAGAGTAGTCAAATTCATAGAAACAGAGAGTAGAATGGTGGTTGCCTGGGATTGGGTGGAGGGGGGGATGACAAGTTGTTCTTTAATGGGTACAGAGTTTTAGTTGGGGAACATGAAAAAGTTCTGGAGATGGATGGTGGTGGTGATAGCACAACAATGTGAATGCCATTGAACTGTATGCTTAAAAGTGGTTAAAATGGTAAATTTTATGTTATATATATTTTACACAATAAAAACATCTTAAAACAGTTTTGAATTAGGTGTTTTGTTCATTTGGGTTCAATATTGTTCTTTTGGATATGATGTGAAGTTCAACTAGAATTGTACAAAACCTACTTTCAAGGAGCATGCTCTGGGAAAAGGTAACACATAGGTAGAAATGGAGGCAGTGACAGTGTCCCTGCATTTTCACTGTAGGAAAGGTCAAGGAGGATGTTTTAGTCTTTTTAGGTACATTCGCCTTTAGTTTAGTAACCTCTTGGGGCGCCTGGTGGCTGTCAGTTAAGCGTCTGTCTTCACTCAGGTTGTGATCCCAGTGCCCTGGGATCAAGCCCCACATTGGGCTCCCTGCTCAGCGTGGAGCCTGCTTCTCGATCTGCCCCTCCCCCTGCTCCTGCTCTTTCTCTCTCTCTCAAATAAACAAAATCTTTAAAAAAAAAAATTTTTTTTTAAAGATTTTTTTTTTTTTAATTTATTTATTCATGAGAGACAGAGACAGAGAGAGGCAGAGGGAGAAGCAGGCTCCCAAGGAGCAGGGAGCCCGATGCGGGACTCGATCCCAGGACCCCGGGATCATGAACTGAGCCGAAGGCAGACGCTTAACCATCTGAGCCACCCAGGCGCCCCTAAAAAAAAAAAAAAATTTTAGTAACCTCTTACCAGGCCTGAATTTGGCCTCAGAACATCTGAGTCTCAGAGGCCAAAGTCTACAAAACAAGTTGAAAAATACAGTATTCCCCCTCTTATCCCTGGGGGATACATTCCAAGACCTCCAGTGAATGCCTGAAACTGTGATAATACCAAGCCCTAAACATACATATCTATGATAAATTTTAATTTATAAGTTAAGTGCAGTAAGAGATTAACAAAAATAACTAATAATAAAATAGAAAAACTGTTATGCTATAATAAAAGTTATGTGAATGTGGTGTCTGTCTCTCCCAAAATTTCTTATTGTACTATACACACCCTTCTTCTTCTTGTAATGATGTGAAATGAGAAAATGAAGTGAGGTATATGATGTAGGCATTGTGACATAGCATTAGATTACCCTTGACCTTCGGATATTATGTCAGAAGCAGGATCATCTGCTTCTGTACTGTAGTTGACCATGGGTAACTGAAACCATGGAAAGTTAAACTACAAATAAGAGGGGACTACCGTAATAATAACCCAACATTAACACTTATTGAGTACATATTAAGCACCAGGCTTAAGGGCCAGACAGGATTGAGGTCAAGAAAAAAGTTTTAGGCAGATTTACAAATATTATATATTAGCTTACTATCCCCAACTCACTATTTTGCTCTTTAAAATAAAGCCCCACACATCCCATTTATTTCAGAATTAAGAAAACAGAGACACACCTCTGTGCCAGTAACCATGCCAAAGAGTGTGTCAGCCAATAATATTTGTGAAACTCACCATGCAGCTGACAGGCCCACATATTATGAAGTAGAAATTTTCAGAGAGGGTACATTTTAATTCAATAAAATTTTCTATGAAAGAAAAGCTTGCAGGTATAGACACCTTTTTTAAAAAAATTTTTTATTCTTATGTTAATCCCCATACATTACATCATTAGTTTTAGATGAAGTGTTCCATGATTCATTGTTTGTGCATAACACCCAGTGCTCCATGCAGAATGTGCCCTCCTCAATACCCACCACCAGGCTAACCCATCCTCCCACCCCCCTCCCCTCTAGAACCCTCAGTTTGTTTAGACACCCTTTTATTTAGAAAGTCTATTCTCTTAGAAAGAATCTGGTTCAGTTATAATGGTGGGGAAAATAATACAAAAAAACAACAGTTCAAAACTGACAGTAAATTCACCTCAAAGCAAAACTATTTCTTTGCTTGGTTAATGTGGCATAAGAGAAAGCCTGACTAGCAGGTATAATTAAAGTATGAATCACAGGGTAAGTCATGAGTAAACCTGAGAGCACCTATAGGAAAAAAAAAAAAAAAAGTCTATTATAACATACTAAACTTTAGAGACTAAAGAATGCAGGGTAGGAGGAAAATCCTAATTCCATGTAAATGCAATTATGGGCCTGATTGGAAACACCGATAACGGATGGCGTTGGTACATTATCGGTCCAGCATCTGTGTGAGGCTCTGTAACACAGCATATTCCACTTCATGTATTATAGGTACTCATTCTCCATGTTTTTTATTCTGAAAATTGCTTGAGGTCAGGTACTATGCTTTGCTTTGTTTATTTCTCCATGTAAATTACTTCTCTACTCAGATCCCAATAATGTAGACAGTAGGCATAAAACATGCAATTACACACTTGAAAGGGTGAATGATAACCCATATCTTAAAGTCTAGAATAATTCTGTCCTGACATATAAGACTTTAAAAAAAATGAAAATTGACATCCAACATATTAAATGCTACTTATCAAAGATTGTTGATACATTTTTAAAGAATTAATCATGGGATTTTTATTTAATGAAAAACAGGAAAAGGTTGTTATATTTTATCCTATTTCATATCTCAGCAGTTGGCATTGGATTTAGTTGCTTGGAGAAACAATATGGGAAAAGTTGAAAGGAAACTATTTGTTTGGCCTTACTTGTTTTTTTGTCTTTCAGGCTGTGTGATGAATAGATATAAAATCACCTCAGGTGAAAAACAGCCCCACTGCAGCTTGGGTCATTCCCTTGACTTAAAAATAGCATTATTGTCCCCCATCCAACCCCACTTACCCAAATGAGGAGCATTTAACTGACAGACATATAGGTTAGACACTGGACTTAAAATAACTAATGATTGGAGATTCTGCAGTATTTAGAGGTATAATGATACAAATATGGATGGAAGGTTTTTAAGTCCAATTTCCTTGGCTCAGAAGAATTTAAATCAAAGCCATCAAATATATTGTTTACATCATCTTAGTTCAAGGTTTATGTACTATTTTTAATGTTCATGTGTACTTCTTAAAATTTTTTTGAAACTAAAAGCCTTGACAGTCTCTGAGACTTAATTGGGAAAAATGTAAAGCACATTAATGGAATTTTTCCCATGATCTGTGGAAGAGTTTTTTAACAGATGGCTCACATGGACAAAGCAATGAAAACACAGAAATTAAAAGCAGATCCTTAAGAAAAATAACTGAGTTCTCAGAAATACTATAGATGATGGCAGGACTAGATGTAAGGCACCACCTTCTTTTGCTGTCAAGGTTTGGAGAGAACAGAAATTTATTAGGTGATCGTCTATCAGGGAAGGGGTAACTGACTCTTGGTAGGAATTAACTATTCATTTGGAACCCCAGCCAATTTCAACACTCTGAAAATCCTCATGCTTGTAGGATAATTCCATACAAGTGCCAATAAAATATACAGTATTGTGATCTAGGTAGTCTTCTAGGAGTAGGAACACCTAAGTCCCAGGTGCGTAGTTAGGGGGATGGGGATGACTTAAAATCTTCCCATTTTCACAGCAACTTGGAAAAACAACAAACATCCCAAGGCCCATGAAAGCTTTTCATTTGCAGTATAAAAACTGACTTTCGGGCGCCTGGGTGGCTCAGTCGGTTGAGCGACTGCCTTCGGCTCAGGTCATGATCCTGGAGACCCCGGATCGAGTCCCGTATCGGGCTCCCTGCTCAGCGGGGAGTCTGCTTCTCCCTCTGCCCTCTTCCCTCTCGTGCTCTCTGTCTCTCATTCTCTCTCGCAAATAAATAAATCTTTAAAAAAATAAAATAAAATAAAATAAAAACAACTGACTTTCTTGGATGAAGGAATTGAGCGGTGGGAAAGAGGCAGGAAAACTTTTCATCCTGGAATTTACATGCATTCCGTGGAGACATGAAATAAAATCTAAACTAACGCTAGAAAGTAGCATCTTCCAATCACGCTTCAAAATGATTTCTCAAACTTTAAGGAAAATTAATGTTGGTTTCTCTCCCTGACAATTTTTAGGGAGTGGGTGGCGAGGGGGAGGGGTAGGGGAGGCACGTTGGGAGACTGCGATCCTTTTGGGGCGTGGAGGACCCCAAAGGGTCGCCAAGGGCTAGTCAGATCCAGGTGCTGGGGAGGAGACAGAGTCGACGCCCCAGTCGAAGGCGCGAGCGCTACTGCGCCGCAGCCTCGCGCAGCCCCGGAGCCGGGTGCGGGCGGGTGGGGGGCGGTGGGAGGGTGACTGGGAGAAGGGGCGGGGTGGCGTGGGTGGGAGTGCGACGGCGGGAGGAGGGTCTCCCAGCCGGGCCGATTCGCAAGCTCTCTGAGCCTGCGTCCGCCTAGAGGGAGGGCTTCCCTGGCCCGGCCAGAGTGGCTCAAAGCACGAACGACTGTCAAGAGTGTAGGCGAGCGGAGGTGCCGGAAGTGTCTGCGCGCCGTGAGATAGCTTTCCTGCTCCGGCTGCGGCCCGGAGCCTCCACCGCCTCGGTGTTGGCAGCGACGATGCGCCCTGATGACAACGACCTGAGCGGACTCGCGCCTCGGCCCACCGCTAGAGTCTGCACACTCCTCACCGCAGGAGAAGCCTGAGTCCAGAGGCGTCCACGCGCCGCGGGAGCCCTGTGCTGGCGGCGCGGCGCTCGGGGCCCATTTCCTTTGCTCCGTCCGCTGGCGTCTTGGCCGGTTCCCCGCGATCGCGCGTCCTCAGCGCCGGCCGCGGTCGCCGGCTGTTCCCGCCCTCACCGCCGGCCGGGACGTGCCCCGGGTGGCTGCTGGTAGCGTCTGTGCCATGGGGCTGCCTACTCTGGAGTTCAGCGATTCCTACTTGGACAGCCCGGATTTTAGGGAGCGCCTGCAGTGTCACGAGATTGAACTGGAGCGAACCAACAAGTTCATCAAAGAGCTCATTAAGGACGGCTCTCTGCTCATTGGGGCGCTGAGGAGTAAGTGGAGCTGGCAGGGGCGGGAGGAGAGGGCGCAGGGATGTGGCGACTTCCCGCGGGGCGCGGGTCTCGGGGGTGGGATGAAGGACGCGGGGCTTCTTTTGTTTGAATGGGTTTGGGACAAGAGCTGAAGAGCTCCCCTGCTGGTGGCAAACAAAGTTTGTGCTTAGGTGTTCTTTACTTACATACTTGAATGTCTGCAGAGAAGGGAAAGTTACCCACTGCAGCGAGGAGTAGATCCTGAAGAAAGTTGCTCGAAGTCATCTTTTTTTATAACGCTCCTGAAAAATGTTGGGAGACTATTGGCCCTTTTTTGTTGGTTGGTTTGTAATCTTATTGTGCCTAGTCTGAACACTTTTTAAAAAGGTCCTTAAGGTGGGTTTCAAGAGTTTGGCTTTAGGATAAAATGAAGCTAGTTTGTTTAGTGATACTCAAAGTAATTTCTTATGTGTATCAGTGACTCTTCACCGGGCACAACAGATCATTGAATTGCCTTTTAAAAAAATGTACATTTGCAATTTTGCCATGTAGTAGGATGATCGAGATGATCGAAGACAGCATGGCACCAGTGGATTTAATCTCTTTACAAGTTTTTTTGTGCGTCTTAATTTTTGGTTTGTATTGTAAATCTGATGTCGGTCGAGTCCCTGGGATTGAAGTTCAGTGGTTAAAGGCCAACCAGAATTTCTGATGATTATTTAAGTAAACTATCCTTAGGGATTTTTCCCACTTCCTTTCCCGAGCAGATTTTCCTTACTACCTCCTGAGTCTGCTGGATCTTCACGTTCAAGTACTTAAGACCTAGGAGAGTCTTGGTAAAAGAAACTCGAGTTTGTCTTTAAGAAAACGGAGTGATCGGCCTTCGGCTCAGGTCATGATCCCAGAGTCCTGGGATCTAGTCCCGCATGGGGCTCCTTGCTCAGCCGGGAGCCAGCTTCTCCCTCTGCTCCTCCCCCACCCCCACTTATTTTCGCTCTCTGACAAATAAATAAATAAAATCTTAAAAAAAAAAGAAAAAGAAAATGGGAGTGATTTAACTGATAAGGTTTAATTTGTTACCTTTCCCAGGACGTATTTGCATCTTATTGGAGATTTCTGAAGGTTTTAGCTATTGACATGAAGCCCTGGACTCTCTGGCCTCTAATGGCTGGGTGAGTGAGGTATTTTCATTGCATGGAGAGCCTTGGAGCATCTAGAAATACCCAGGGCACATGTAGTAGAACCATCATCGAGTGTATCAGTTGGAAGGTCAGTAACAACATAATGGGGATGTATTTGCTTGAAACTGAGCCATTAGCATCTGATCTGTATTTTGAAGCATGTATTAATGGTAAGGATGGGGCTTATCAAACCTGTCTTAGAATTAGTGTGCTCCCGAATCCTTTTTTAACCATCCCCAATGCTAAAACATTTATGTATTACTTGTGCTACTTTAAACTAGGATAAAATATGATTTATGCCTACATTCACTTAATTTCTGAATTTGAGGTTAGTACTGATAACAGTATTTACTGTATTTATCTGTGAAAAAATAACTTATCTGCAGTTCTTTTCATCCTGTGCATACACAAATGTGAACTCTCCTTCCTTCTGGTTTGCAGTTTCTGGTTGGAGGGTCTCAGGACTGGCCTCTTCGCATTTTAGCCTCTCCCAAGAGTTTCCCCATCTCAGTGCTAAATGCCCAGCTGCCCCTTGTGGAGCCGCCACCTGGTCTACAAAGTGACATTTTCTCCTCACTCCGCTCTTGGGAGATCAATTTTAGTGTTTCAAAAGTTGAAAACACTTCCATAGCTGTGATAAAAGCCCTGAAAATGCATATTATTTTACTAGTGAGATTATGTACTTTATTACGATTTTTGAATCTAGTCTTGCAAAAATCAGGTGATTGCCATCCTGATAAGTTTGTTCTTCCATATGTAAAGTGGAGAAATCTTGAGAGTGTAAGTTCCTTGAACATACAGAACCCGTCTCATTAATTTGGTCTTACGCACTTAAATATACAACCTGCTGTCTTTCTAGTATTCTTAGGTTTGTGATGAGAGTGCATTATTTTAATGCTTGGTTATTGTTTATCTCATTACGGGAGGAAAACGTATTGCTCCTTTATTCCCAGCATCGGTTGCCAAATAAAGATTTGGAGTAGAGGAACTCTTGAAGTCACGTGATGGCCCTGCTTTTTTCCTCACCATGCCACCTTCTGTCCCTTGGGGAGGATGCTAGGCTGTAAGCGGCTAAGTCCAGTAAGTGGACTAAGTCCACTTAGCCCTCTGAAGTTGCTCAGCTAGGATAAGAGTGTGCCTAAAGGACTTTGAAGCCTGCTTTTGGTTCTATCCCAGAATCACCAAGAAGCCCTCCTTTCCCCAGTTCTGTCCCTTGTTGTTCTTCTCTGCCAGAGGAAGTCTTTATCTTCCCTAATTTTATGCCTTTCCATTCTCTGTACCTACTGTTTTAGTAAGTGTACCCATTACCCAGTTCAGTTTTATTTTTTGCACTTTGCTGTTATTGTCATTAATAATTAATGGTTTCTTAATACAGCCTTCCTGAAAGGACAATCATCATGCATTTCTAAGCATCTTATATTATTTCCATCCTAGTTCATAGCTTTTCTGGTGAGAATTTTGGCATGCACTCTTGGCTAATACATGCATAGCTGTTTCAATAGGAGTCACAAATGCTCTTTGATTTTTCCTTCAGGATGTAGGTATTGTGAGAATTAATAAAAGGGAAACCACACTGATGGCAGGCTGGGCATGTTAGGAGAGGCTGGTAGGTACCACTCAATGTCAATTACAGGAAGTTTTGTCAGTTACAGACCCCTAATAGAAGAATCTCAATAGGAGGGAATCATCAGTTATAGGCCCCAACAGGGAAAGATGTACATTGCATTTCCTACAAGAAATCAACTACCCCTGCAACTCATCTAATGAGAAACCATCATCACTTTGAACTCCTGCTTTTCTCCAGTGGACTTTTATTCAAAACAACCCCTCTTAACTTCCTCTTCCTTCTCCATAAAATAACATTGCTCCTTGTTTTTTGGACTTAGCTGTGGTTTTGCCTAGCTTGCTTGTCCAGGATTGCAGTTCTGTTACTCCCAAATAAACCCATTTTGCTGGTAAAATTACAGGCAGTTTTATTTTTAAGGTTAATAGTTTCTTAGTAGAGTATTTGGAAGGGTCCTTATAAAGGAAAACCCTGACTAGATGATTTCAATTTTAAATAATATAAGTAAGATACTTAACATTTTTAAAATGAATGATTGCACATCCAATCTGAGAAAATGTGTGACAGCTCATTAAGTGGATTGACATAGACCTGAATTTAAATTCTGGTGCTGGTAAATGCTGTGTGGTAATTGGCAAATAACTTAACCTCTCTAGGTCCTACTTTTCCTATAAAATGAGGGAAGACTATAAAAATCTTACCACTAGGATTATTTGTTCATTTTGTTACATGCTGTATAGACCTTTGGTGAGCAATATTTGAGAATATTTGATACTGGAGAATCAGGTTTTAGTTCATGCTGTGACTCAAAATTCTCTCCCTTTTTCATCAAATGTTTTTCTAGGAACTTTGTTCCTTTAACAGGTGTCTTAAAATTTGAGTTGTGAAATCATACGCTGTTTTTGCTTATTGATTTTCTTCTTTTATAGATCATATTCAAAGAAACACCTCAAAATGGCTTTCTCATGTAATTCCTCCTTTACTTTCTCTTTTCTTAATTCTTTATACTTTTGAATATTTAAATAGAGCTTTGTCCTTGCAAGAATAGACTTCCCTGGGGCGCCTGGGTGGCTCAGTTGGGTAAGTGTCTGCCTTCTGCTCAGGTCATGATGGGGTCCTGGGATCAAGCCCCATGTGTTTGGCTCCCTGCTCACTGGGGAGTCTGCTTCTCCCTATTCCTCTGCCCATCTGCCCGCTTGTGGTCTCTCTCTAATAAATAAAATCTTTTTTAAAAAAAGGAATAGACTTTCCCTCCTCCCCAAAACAGCAAAGAGCAAAAAGGAATAGACAAATAGAATTGTAGTCATTTAATTGAATTATTGGGTGGGGAGAGCATATCAACATTTTTTTTCTTCTACCCTGCCTTTTGGCATCTTGGGGCCCTCTCTCCCTCCTTCCCTCCCTCTCTCTCCCTCCTCGCTCCCTTCCTTCCTTCCTTCCCATTAAGTTTTTAATTTTAATTTCAGTATAGTTAACGTACAGTCTTAGTTTCAGGTGTACAATATAGTGATTCAACAATTCTATACATTACTCCGTGCCTGTTGTGGTAAGTGCCCTCTTTAATCCCCATCACCTATTTCACCCATTCCCCCACCCACCTTCCCTCTGGTAGCCATCAGTTTGTTCTCTATAGTTCAGAGTTTGGTTCTTGCTTTGTCTCTCTCTCTCTCTCTTTCTCTCTCTCCTATTTTTTTTGGGGGGGGGGATGTGGTATATATACACAATGGAATATTATTTAGCCATAAAAAATGAAATCTTGCTATTTGCAACAACATGGATGGAGCTAGAGAATATAAGCAAAGTGAAATAAATCAGTCAGAGAAAGACAACTATCCTATGATTTCACTCTTGGAATCTAAGAAACAAAACAAACTTCTTTCTTATTACTAGTGCTTCCTCTCATTGCCTTAGGGTGGAATTGGCCAGCTGTCTTTTCTTCATTTAGGATAATGTTTCTCAAACCTGTGTGTCTAGGCTTCTTCTTGAGGGAAAAAAAAGTTAGTGGACCCTAATACAGATTCAGTTATTTATTATGGTAGTTAAATATATATAAGCATGAAGCAAATTCTTGTGCTTAGTCCTATAATTTTAAAAGCAAATCAACTTATGAATTAAATACAAATAATACTGTGAAACCAATAAAACTACATTTAGTTAATCTAATGGATGATGATGATTTTACTGAAAGGAAAGGAAATTTCCTCTCATATAAAGACTGTTGATAATATCTTGTGTGCTGGATGATTCATTTCTCTTTGCTTTTCCCAGTTGGAACTATAGTTCTTCAAAACTGCTTGCCCAGATGATGGCCTTCTCTCTATCACAACTATTTATTTCTTGGTCATATTACCTCTGTTCCCAAGGCAGTAGTTCCTGGCACTGGTGATCCATGACACAAATAAAAAGGGCGCCTATGTGAGTGGTAGAGGTTGGTTGCTAAGTTTAGATGTAGACTCTGCAGTTAATTAAGAATTTAGCACATTAGCAAGAGGGAAGCACGTAATTACTTGTGTCTACTGCCCTCAGTGTTCCCAGACCTTTGAAGTACTGAGTACTGTGGGACACTTGTGATCTGGGGATTATAGTAAAAGAAAACCTGAGATGCAAAGGCTGCATTGAAAGGGTGAGGGATCCCTGCCTTCCATTTGCTGTGTTTCTCAAACTCACCTTAGCCTGGTTTCACTTGTTTTTTTCACTTTAAGCCAGTCTCTATTTTGTGTGTATGTTCTGGGCCCACTTTACTACTGGAGTTTTTGCTGACACAGGGAAGGAGTTAAATACAAGGAAAAAGACAATTTTAAGAAGTGTGAGACTTTCTGTAGTTATTATGCTATTTATTTGGTCATCCTTCAGCTTTTAATGAAAATTGCTATTGTTTTAGGCCATTTTTTTTGTATTTCAATTTGCACCTAGGTTTTATTTAGTTTAAATGGAACTCATTGCAGAGTCTTGTTTACTCTGCAAGAGCTACTTCACTGCTGCTTATTCGAATCACTAAGGCTATTTTCCTGTGTAGCTGGGCAGTCTAATCAAAGGTATGGATGTATAATTACTTCAACCATTCTTTTGGTTCTTAAGTCATTAGAATTAGAGTTAAATGAGAAGTAACTGTATCTTTCAAATGAACTGTAATTAATTTTAGGAACTGGTAGATTAGGAATGTGGTGCTTTAAGGTTCTGCTTCAGAGATGTTGCAAGTAAAAGCAGTTACACTTGTGTTAATTGAGATGGCAGCCTCGGCACTTATCAAAGTGGAAGTAATTTGGGCTGGCTGAGTATTTCCATTTACTTCTCTTCCGATTCTCAACGTGAGCTTAATAAGTACCCTTTTACACTGTCTTTATTTCCCTTGGATTTCCTTTTTCAGCAGGTAGTAATTGCGGTGCTGTCCTGTTAGAGGCCAGGGAACGAGTTAGTGGGAGAATGGGTGAGCAATAACCACCTTTTACGCTGCTATCTTTGACACTTATGATCAAGGTACTTTGAGAGTGAAGGAAACTCAGGTAACTACTAAAGTTTTAAGTTATTGGAAAGCTGCTTTAGCAAACATCCTTTGAATTATTAGAGTACAATGTTCATTGTGTTGATGATACGTAAGCATGACTCAAACTATAAAGAAAAAAAAATACAGCTAACGTTCAGTATTACTTTGGTGTGAGTGCCTTTCTATTAAGTACCCAGAGAATGGCAAATCTTTTATTTAGATTTATAAAGAGAAATATTAGTTCAGAAAATTCATACCATTAAGCCACATTTGGTAAATATGCAACAATGAAATGCTTATTACAGACAGATAAGAAAGGGTAAAGGAAAGGGGGTTTATTTTGTCTTGAATCTTTTTCATGAATATGGTTTCTTGCCAGATTTGTGATTGCCACGTCTTCTGGCCC
The DNA here is from genome assembly GCF_011800145.1 of Mirounga leonina. Classification (NCBI taxonomy): domain Eukaryota; kingdom Metazoa; phylum Chordata; class Mammalia; order Carnivora; family Phocidae; genus Mirounga; species Mirounga leonina. Next base: position 31,303,741 of record NW_023270387.1, on the reverse strand, counting down.
AAGCCATCCCTGCTGCCTAGATCCTAATTTCCACTCGTTTCAGCTTCCAGGCAGGTGCCAGCCCTCCGTAGCTCCACCTGCCACCCACCAGTTTCAACTGGCAGCTCTGCCAGCCTTCCTTTTTCCTCCAGCCTGCTGAACCTCTGCCCAGCATCTAATAATCCTTATAGTGTATTCCCAATGGATCTGGCCTCGGCAACCAAGGACTTGCTACCTGCTTCTTGCTTTCATCCTGAAAATTAAAACCGTTTGCTAAGCACCTGGCTGACTAGTGCATGGAATCTGTGCTTCATCTTTTGCAGCTGCCTTAGTCTGAGTTGTAATGGCTGGGTTTTGTATACGTGTAGAAATTTACATAATATTTTTTAATCTTAATAGTCCTTGAAAGCAAAGGAAAAGGGGCAGGATGATAACGGGACAGTCATTACAAATATAATTATATTAATAGATTTGTCTGTGGTTAGGTGAACTTAAACTTTGGCCTGGATATTCTGGTAATGTGGATCCTTCTCTATAAGATTACATCTAACTGGGATGTTTGTTTAGTCAGAATACATCATAGTTCATATCTGCAGTATTCTGATTTTATTACCAAAAATCTAGTTATAACACTGAAGAAAGTGTTCTGGCAAAATACATGTGTACATCACTCTGTGAGGACTGTGATTTGCTTCAGAAAAAGTGAATTGTGGAATAGTAAGGTAACTTACAGTAGCTGATAATCTGCCAGTTTTTTCAACCATTTTCCTTTCTTGTGGAGGTATGCATGCATAAAAGAAGAAAAATAAGTACTAATTTTCTAGGATTTTTAATTTGAGAGTAATTCTTTTAATTGTAATTCTTGCATGGAACCTGGTGGGAAAAGACTAAAAATAAGGCTAATGAAGTCTTTGTAGATTTTTTTATATTAATTATGAGAGACTTTTCAGTTCCAGTTTTTAGATTCTGTGATAAAAGTCTCCATTCCTAATGGCATTTTAAGAATACCCAAACATGACATTTTGTATGTTGTTGGTTTATCTGATTTGGGTGAATATCAGGTATGATGGGGAATGTTTTGTATTTTGTGAAGGTCCAGGGAAGCATCCTGGATTGGTTCTCAATGTCAGATGATACGGAAAAAAGTTGGAAAAAATGCTGCATATATAACCTTGCTACATTAATAATATTCTCCCTGAACCTTGGCTTTACTCTGGGAAAAAGTGGGCAGACACACTATGCCCCCTTTCATTTGGAAGTCAGACATATTTCTCGGTAGTGGAATTTCTCTATTTCCTTACGCAAATCTAAAAAGCCATACTGCCTGATAGTTTATGAAAGGGATGCCAAATAGTATTCCCTTGTGTGTAAACATATATTGGAGCTTATCCAGATGAAAGACCCAGCTTCAGTTTTCTCTTTCGTACACAGTAGAAGTGGTGATTTAATTTAGAAAACTGGTATGTGTTTATGTGTGGAGAGAGTGATAAGCTGCTAATAGAAATGAGTATTCAGTATGTGTATTATCCCTTTCCAAATGGAAGCTCTGTAAATTGATTTTACTTTGCTTTGGTGAGAATTTTTTCTTCTTTTATTTAATTTCTTTATTCCTCACAATGTCTGAATGGAGGATGTGGCCCCAAAATGGGGGATTGTGGGGGGTTGGTGGTGGTTGTGAAAGAGGTAAACAGGGAGAAACAAATTAAAATTGGTTGAGAAAAGAATTTAAATATTATGGTTTTGGAACTTGTGTCAAGCTTTGTGTATCTTCTATGAAAAAGTTACTGTGTGACACTAGAGAATCAAAAGAATAAGAGGTTAGCTTGCCAACTGTTGTAAAAGCTGGTTGTGGAAAATTTGAGGGAGATGATTCCCATTAAAAACTGTCAACATAAGAGATAATAGGGGGTGGCTTTTTTAGGGGCACACTATTTGGGGAAGATGTGGGAAAGCTTCGTACTCGTGAAAAAACGATGTCAACATAGGAGCTAATAGGAAGGACTTTTAAAGGCTTGTGTTGACTGCTTGCCAATCCTGGTTTTCCTTAGGTGACCCTTTCTAACATTATTAATTATTACTTCCTCTGGATCCCAGCTCCATCATTGCACCTTTTTTCCTCAGTATGTGATGTTGCTGAATTCCTCTTCCTTTTTCAGTTTATTTCCTCTGTCCTCTTAAATGTTGATGGTACACAAAGATTCCTTCTTAGCCCTTTTACTGTTTGCTTTCCTTGTGTGATAACATGTCTTCCCAGGCTCCAGCCCTAACCTCATTTTCCTGAGCTCTGGATCTCATTGTTACCAGCATATTACCACATAGATGTGCTTCAGGCACCTCAGACTCAGTGTGTCAAAACCAAGTTCTTCCTTGTTCTCCACCTTGTTCTCTTTGTATTCTCAGTTCTCTAGTTACAGCCTCATCCACCTGGTCATCTCAAAAAGGAACGTCTGAATCCTTCCTAACTCTTCCTCTTTCCTTCTCTAGTTTTTAAACTCCAGTTTTTCTCTTGACCCAGATTAGGAAATTTGGATAATCCTGTAATTTTGTGCTCCCAGATATCCTAAATTAGATTTTTTCTGCCTGCGCTTATGAAATAACATTTTTTTTTTCTTAACTTAAAAAAACAGACATTCTCTCATAGTCTGGAGGCCAGAAGTCCACATTCAAGGTGTCAGTAGGGCCATGCCCTCTGAAGGCTCTAGGGGAGGATTTTTCCTTGCCTCCTCTGGCTTCTGGTGTTGCCAACCTATGATGTTCATTGGCTTGCAATGTGTCACAACAGTTCATGGCTCTGCAGTCACATGGTATACACCCTGTGTGTCTCTATTACATTTTACTTATTCTTTGAAATACAAACTTCTAGGTGCCAAAGATATCTGTATTCTGTTCAGCTCTGACCACATTGTGGATGCTCAGTGATTGCTGAACATCAACCAGTTTACTAAGAAGAGTATTTGGGGGAGGTTTTTGAATATTTGTCAGAGTGAGTGAGCCATGGAATGAGGATTACAAATTTGCTTTTTAATATTGTTTCCCACAGGCTTCATTGTAACTACTCAGGCCTGGGCATACTGATTTTTAAGACTGGGAAATCCAGGTGGCAGCAGACAGCAACAGGTGTTAGAACTTTATTCTAGTCCTGGTGCTGCTACTAACTAATGGATGGCATTGGTACAGGCCACTTGTCTCAGAATGTATTTTTTTCATCAAAAATGGAAATAATGTTCGCTCTATATTTCTTATAGGATTTCCTTTGAGGGGGGAGGGGCAGAGGGAAAGGGGGAGAGAAAATCTTAAGCAGACTCTACACCTAGTGTGGAGCCTGACATGGGGCTTGACCTCACAACTCTTGAGATCAAGACCTGAGCTGAAATCAAGAGTCACTCTTAACCAGCTGAGCCACCCAGGTGCCCCAATTTCTTGTAGGATTTTTGTGAGGGCCATGGAAAGAATGCATAATATAAAAATGTAACATTATTTTCATTTGCTTTAGGCAGGATCATTGTGATCCTAATAATTTCAGTTTTTTTCCAAGACTGCATTTAACATGTTCTTGTCAACATTACCATATTCTGTAGGAATGAGATTTTAAAAGTGGAAATGCTTTAATTGAATGTTAATGCATTGGCTTGTCTCCCCAATTAAATCTATTTGGAGGGAAATGATTGTAAGATGTGGCATGGTTTTGGTTTAGCTTTTTTCTTTTATGTAAATATTTACTATGATCTGGGAACCAAGAAAGCATTAGATTGGCATTTAGGGATGGGCAGTATAGATGTTGAGACTTTATGGGCATATCTGCTGGTGCTTTATTTCTGGTGGCTTAGGTCAGTGGTCTATAAAAGTTATTTAAATGATGGTCACAACTTGCACTTCTCAGAATGAAATAGATAGCTGGGCAATTTCACAATAAAACAGGCTGAATTGCATATGAGAGGTTTTTTTTTTTTTTTTTCACATTGGTTTCTGTATGGAAGGCAGATAGCAGTTTAGAGAAACAACTTTCCCTAGGTGTTTGTTATGCTGCACAGATGTTTTGTAAATGTAAATATGTTTGAGGTGAGATCATCTTAGTGGTTATTGGTGAGAAAAGAAAATGATGAGATTGGTAGGGCATTGCTGGAGGGTCTCCCCCCCATTGCTGGGGAAAGGGAATTAGGGGAGAAAGTAATATTTCACTAAGAATTGAAGAGGAAGATTCAGTTGGCTGAGTGAGAAAATTGAATTGAGCCTGTTAGCTAGTTGATTAAGGAAAAGTGGTATTATTGAATTGGTGTCACAATCACCAGGAGAGGATATTTGGATGGTACCACAAGGACAAAACAGAACATTTAAAAAAACAACAACAAAAGATGTTTCTTAAGGGATCTATGAGTTTAAAGGGAGCTCTGCCCTGAAGTTGGGGGGAAAGCAGGGAGCAATGAATAGGAAGTCTAGACTTTGGGGACAGCTTGCTAAGTGCAGCAGGTCTGGAAAAAGCCAGCTTCAGGGGTTAAAGAAAGAGAATACAGATTTTTAATAATCCCGAACAAGGAATAGCAGCGAGTGAGTGAGAATGACAGCCTCTAGGTTTGCCAGGTTTAAACTCTGTTGGGTGCATGTCCTTTTCTTCCCATTATTTCCTTGGTTCCTCAGACAGCTCTGATGGAAATTAGAGTTCTGTGGATATTCACAGCTGGCTGAGTATGATGTTTTATGACATCCACTGATGAGAGGGGATGAAAGAGGATGAAACAAGGATGCAGAACCAGGGTGTCAGTTGCAAGATACTCTTCCTACTTTAAGTCCTAAGATTATGTTTTAGGCTTATTTTCTTTTCTGAGATTGTGCTCTGCACTTCTGTCACAATGTACGTTAACTCAAGCTAATCCCATTTTATGCAAATAATCTGAACATTAAATCTGTCTAAAAGAAACAGGGGTTTTTCTTGCGTTTAGTTTAGCATTACCATTCACACAAGTGCAGTGCTAATAATGCTTAATCTTTAATATTGGAACATTTTAATGTAAAGTAGGTTCATTGAAGATTTAACACTAACAACAGTCAATCTGGTGTAATAGAAAGAGCCTGGGCTTTAGAATCTGAACAATGCTTTTCCGTTCTACTTCAGACATTTATTAGCTATGTGGCTATGAATAAGTTACTTGGCTTCTTTTGTGGTTTTCCTTGTCTGTAATATGGGAGTAATATTTATTTCATATGCATATTTTCAGGATTAAATATGATAACGTACAAAATGTCGAGCACAGTGTGGTACTTGGTATTAAATACTAATTTTCTCCTCTATCTCATTCCTTGCTAATTTTGAGACTAGGTAGTGAAATTAGACCATTGTTATAAACAATAACCACCACCACATTTTATTCAAAAAAGGATCTGAGGTGGCTTTCTTTTTTTTTTTTTTTCAGTTTTCAGTTTTTTTTTTTATTATGTTATGTTAATCACCATACATTACATCATTAGTTTTTGATGTAGTGTTCCATGGTTCATTGTTTGCATATAACACCCAGTGCCCCGTGCAGAACGTGCCCTCTTTAATACCCATCACCAGGCTAACCCATCCCCCACCCCCCTCCCCTCTAGAACCCTGTTTGTTTTTCAGAGTCCATTGTCTCTCATGGTTCATCTCCCCCTGAGGCGGCTTTCTAAGCAAAATCTTTACATTACCTGGACAAATGCACTATATACATATATATATACGTATATATATATATATATATATATACACACACACATATATATATATAGAACACTATATTTAATGTTGATATAAGACCTCTAGACCATGTATCATTACTTGTTATCATGAATATGGCTCGCAGGGAGAGTAAGCCATTGCTTCTGTGGAAAGCTTAGCTATCTTCTTAAGGACGTTTCCATATCTGAGATTTTATGATTTTGTAAAAAAAAAAAAATGACATTCATCACTTTTTATTTTGATTATTTGATTATTTGCCTGTTTTTCTCCCTAGAAAGTTATCTTCGTAAGAGTTGCCACCAAATCTTTGGGATTCTGGAGCTGGATGCATGATACATTTTTCATCAGTGTATTAGCTTTAAGGAAGTTGTGTCAAACTAATGTTTGGAAATATATAAATTCAGAAGTTGTCACTACCCACTTAACGGTGGAACCAATTCTGAAACTTGATATATGAAGACAAATATCTTAGTGAAAAATCCTTTGCATATTATGTAGATTTACCAGAATGAGATTGATTAGAACAGGTTTATTCAATAAATTGATATTGATCAGTGACAATATTTAATATCTCAAATACAAGAGAGTGCTAAGAAAATGAAATTGTACAAATGACTTATGTTTCTGTTCGTAACAAAGTATTGCATGTATTATTATTATTATTATTTTTTTTAAGATTTTATTTATTTATTTGAGAGAGAGAGAATGAGAGACAGAGAGCACGAGAGGGAAGAGGGCAGAGGGAGAAGCAGACCCCCTGCTGAGCAGGGAGCCCGATGCGGGACTCGATCCAGGGACTCCAGGATCATGACCTGAGCCGAAGGCAGTCGCTTAACCGACTGAGCCACCCAGGCGCCCTGCATATATTATTTTTGAGGTGCCAGTTCAGAGTGTTGATTTTAATTGTGTAGGAATGACTTTTTAAAAAATACCATTCATTATTGAGATGTATATTTATTATATATAATTATTCATTATTGAGGTGTAGTTTATTGCCATAAAGTTCATCCTTTTAAAAGTGTATAATACAGTGTTTTTTTCATGTGCTTATTGAGTTGTGTAACCATCATCACTAATTATATTAAAACATTTTTTTTCTGCCTTATTGAGGTATAATTGACAAAATTGTGAGATACTTAAAATGTGTATCATGGTGATTTGATATCCGTATACATTGTGAATGGATTCCTGCGAGCTAGTTAATTAACACATCTATCCATCACCTCACATGTTTATCCTTTTTTAAGTGAGAACATTTGAGTTTGACTCTCTTAGCAAATTTCAATTATATAATACAGTATTATTGACTATAGTCACTATGTTTTAAGTTAGGTCCTTGTGCCTAATTCATCTTATAGCTGAAAGTTTGTATCTTTATCAACCTGTTTCTCCTAACTCCCATACCCTGGAATCTACTAATCTTCTCTTTGTCTGACTTTGCTTTTTTTTTTTTTGATTCTACGTATATCATACAATGTCTGTCCTTCTCTTTCTGGTTTATTCTCCTTAGCATAATGCCCTCACAGTCCATTCATGTTGTTACAAATGGCAGGATTTCCTTCTTTCTCATAGCTGAATAATATTCCATTGTATATATGCACTACATCTTTTTTATTCATTCATCTTTTGGTAGACCCTTAGTTTGTTTCCTATCTTGGCTATTATAAATAATACTGCAGTCGATATTCTAGTATAGGTATCTCTTCAATATTCTGTTTCTATTTTCTTTGAATATATACACAGAGAGGGGATTGCTGGATCATGTGGTAGTTCTATTTTTAATTTTTTGAGGAACCTCCATACTGTTTTCCATAGTGGCTGAACTAATTTACAGTGCAGAAGGGTTTCCTTTTCTCCATATCCTTGCCAACACTTATCTCTTGTCTTTTTGATGATAGTCATTTTAACAGGTGTGAGATGATACCTCATTGTGGTTTTGATTTGCATTTCCCTGATGATGAGTGATGTTGAGCACCTTTTCAGTGTCTGTTGGCCATCTGTATGTCTTTGGAAAAATGTCTGTCAGGTCCTCCACCCATTTTTTAATCAGATCGTTTGTTTGCTATTAAGTTATATGAATTCTTTATATATTTTGGAACCACTATCTAATTTTAGAATAGTTTCATTTGTTCCAAAAGAAATCCCATACTCTGTTTTCTCTCTTCCCTAGCTTCTGGCAACTCTTACTAATATACTTTCTGTTTCTATAGATTTGTCTGTTTTTGTTTTTTTTTTTAAGATTTTATTTATTTATTTGACAGAGAGAGACACAGTGAGAGAGGGAACACAAGCAGGGGGAGTGGGAGAGGGAGAAGCAGGCTTCCTGCGGAACAGGGAGCCTGATGTGGGGCTCGATCCCAGGGCCCTGGGATCATGACCTGAGCCGAAGGCAGACGCTTAACGACTGAGCCACCCAGGCGCCCCAATTTGTCTGTTCTGAACCTTTTTTTGTATAAATAGAATGATGCAATCTGTGGCCTTTTGTGAATGACTTCTTTCACTTAGCAAGTTTTCAAGGTTCATCCATATTTTAGTATTTATTGGTATTTTATTCTTTTTTATTGCCAAATATTCAATTTATGGATATACCACACATTCTTTTTACCCATTTATTAGTTGAAGGCCATTTTGGTATTTCCATATTATTATTATTATTGCTATTATGAATAATGCTACAAACATTCATGTGCCTGTCTTATGTAGACATAGTTTCATTCTCCTGGATATGTCCCTAGGCACAGAGTTGTTGGGTCATCTAATAACACTGTGTCAGAACTCACCTTTATAAATAGAAACTTAGTAGGTTTATAGGCATTTACATTACATTCTTTATGATAGAAAGCAGTCTGAAAGCTAAATGTGTATTTAAAGCAAAGCTATCACTTCCCCAAACAAATTCAGATACGGCCTTTATATTTGTTGGAGAAAACAGAATCACTTGGTGGATATTTAAGGAGGAAACATTTCCATGTTCTTTTAATTTTCATTATACATGGATAAATATTTAAAAATCTCATAATGTAAATACAGGGCAGTAGCAATTTTTACATATGTGCAAAGAGTGGCAAGACAAGTGGAGAGGAGAAAACAAGGAGTGATGGGCCAGGAGAGATGTGAAGAAGAGAGAGAGAATGGAACATTGACTTACATACTCATTCAGCATATTTATTAGCACTTGATACTGTTCTAGGCCTTGGAAATACAGAGCAGAGGTCCAGCTCTTCTGGGTTTGCATTTACTGAGGGCAAGCTATTGATATTGTATGGTGTGTGTGTGTTGTTACTGCTTGGTGCTAAGACTTAATAGGTATCATGTGTACCTTTTATTTCCTCAGATAGCCTTTCACTGTTATGCGGGTTAACTCATGCATATCTCCCTTATAGCGGTGAACACATAGGGATCTCATATGAGGATGTGAATATCCATTCTTTTTAAAAGATATTTTATTTATGTATTTATGTATTTATTTATTTATTTGACAGAGAGAGAGAGGGAGGGAGAGAGCACAAGCAGGGGAAGCGGCAGAGGCAGAGGGAGAAGCAGGCTCCTGGCTGAGCAGGGAGCCCAATGTGGGACTCGATCCCAGGACCCTGGGATCATGACCTGAGCAGAAGGCAGATGCTTAATGACTGAGCCACCCGGGTGCCTGTGAATATTCATTCTTAATTGACTCTAGACTAGATACCGTGTGTGTATGTGTGTGTGTATGTGTGTGTATGTATGTATGTGTCTATGCATGCATGCACACACATACAGACACACACACACTAATTGTAAGTCACTCTCTTAAACTCTGGTTTCCTCATTTTTACAGTGGGAATAATAATAATAATACTTTTTCATGAGGGTTTTACAGGTCTTGTAAGCCGTACCTAGCATATTACCTGGAATGTAGAAATCAGTAAATGGTTCCTATTCTAATCACAGTGTATTTTTTTTCACTGTATTTTTTTTAACAGGTAAAATGAAGTAACCTCAGTATTAAAAACATTTAAAATGGGAAACGTCCTCTGGGCTTTTCATGATGATTAACTTTATTTTATTTAATTTATTTATTTTTATTATTATTATTATTTATTTGACAGAGAGAGACACAGCGAGAGAGGGAACACAAGCAGGGGGATTGGAAGAGGGAGAAGCAGGCTTCCTGCTGAACAGGGAGCCCGATGCGGGGCTCGATCCCAGGACCCTGGGATCATGACCTGAGCCTAAGGCAGACGCTTAACGACTGAGCCACCCAGGCGCCCCAACTTGATTTTATTTTTATTTAACCTTCCATGTCTACATGAATACACTTAAAAAATATAAATACAATCATAATATATATATATCATCTATATATAAATTTATACCATCTTTCAAATATTTTTCTTGCTTCATATTTTTTATTAGTATATTTATGACTAAAAGTGCTCAGATTGGTGATATTTATGTATAAGTAACTCAAAGCAATCTACATTTGAAATGTAAGTAAAACCAGAGTGGGTTACATTTTGAGTAAAGAAACATCTGCAGTTTGCTACAGTTCACCAAAAGGAAATTGGATCATGTATCAACTATGTGATCCAATAAGACTTTCATCTTTTAAAGAAATTTCCCTGCCTGCCTAAAATCTGCATTCATCTGTTATTCTGAAATGAAGTCTGTGGTATATAGGTTGTGACACGGAATTTGGTGAACCTCAACATACTTTGCAGCTGCTGCATCTGCTGGAATTTAACTGGAAATCAGAAACAACTATTTTTGAAACTTCAGGCTCACGCATTTTAGATTTCTTCTTTTTCTTAATGTGGACTGTTTGTCCTTGCACGTTTCTTTTCAGGTTCCCAATTATTAGTCCTTTGGAATTACAAAGCACTTCATCTTTTACAAACAGTATTTTTTAAAGGAGTTACTTACTAAATTAGTCTGAGGGGAGAAACAAGCCTCTTAGGATATCTTTTTCGCTCTTTCTGACCAGTTGTTCTGTTTAACTCCATTGCATCAGCCCCCTCAAATTATACATGTGGATGTACTCGTATCCCAGGTTCCCCTAAACTATTGTTTGTGTCTCTTTCTTCCTTTTTTTTTTTATTTAAAGATTTTATTTATTTATTTGACAGAGAGAGACACAGCGAGAGAGGGAATACAAGTAGGGGGAGTGGGAGAGGGAGAAGCAGGCTTCCCGCCGAGCAGGGAGCCTGATGCGGGGCTCGATCCCAGGACCTGGAATCATGACCTGAGCCTAAGGCAGACGCTTAACAGCTGAGCCACCCAGGCGCTCCTGTGTCTCTTTATGTTCAGTACTCTGTCAGGCACATATTTATTTACAGGTAACTGTTGAATACATGGCTGTGTTGACTTTGTGAAAGTTTAACCCTGAGATATGCTAAAGCTTAGGATACTGGGGTCATCGTTTTACTGGACTGTTGCATTTTTGACAATACCATTCCTTGCTTCCTAATGCTTCTCCCTGGGCTTTTGTGGAGCCACATATATTCTCTTACCATTCTTTTCATCAACTTTCCAACTTTTTCTTCTTAGTCTTCCAGAGTTCCTTCAGTTCTTCCTTCCTCTTGAATGTAGGTGTTCATATTGTCCAATGAGAACCTTTTTCTCAATAGATTTAAGTTGGTGATGAATATTTATCCATAACCAATGGTTATGTATCTGTAAGATAAATGGGGAAAGAAGATGGTTAGGATGTCGTTAGATAAATGAACACTAGACATAGGACAGTTGAGTAGCCAAAGGATAAATACAGCTGTTAACTTTTACCAGGAGTCAGAGAAATGCAAATGAATAGAGTGAGGTATCTATGTTTATCTATTAACTTAGCTAAAAAGATTTTTTAAAATGTCTTTTGCTAATTAGGGTGTACCAAAACTCTTACCTTCATTATGCTGCTGATAGAATTGTAAATTGGTAATAAGTGTCAAGGACCTTAAATAAAGGGTTTGTACTCACTGATACAATGATCCCAATTATGGTACTTTTTCTATAGCAGGTAATACTGATTTCCTACCCAGCATCGATGCCCTTTCATTCCTTCTATAATAATGTGGAGTTTGTTCAGCAACATAAACCTACCCCCAGGTCAGGGGTAAATCCTGATTAGTTGAGTCACTCATTGTAACCCATTTCCCCTTGCTCGGGATGGCAGGGATTTCAACTTTTAAATAACCCACAGCGCCCCTATGAGTTTGTTGTGGTACTGCATGCAGTTTGGAAACTGGTCCTGACCTATGTAAATGATTAAAATTTACTTATAATAGAAAATAATTAGAAATGCCTTAACTAGTTTAGTAGATTTTAACATTGACTACCCATCTAGTCAATTAAACATAAGTCTTATAAGTGTAAGTTACAGAAAAGCAAGATACAGAATTGTATACATGCTTTTGTCATTATATGAGGAAAAAACATGCCTGTGAAAAAACTTAGTAAAATCTACCAAAAAGAAATGCTGTGTGTAAATGCACTAGGGTGGCGATAGAGATTCCTACCCCCCACCTCTAATCCTGTAATGGAGTAAAGGAAATTAATGAGAACCTAGAGGGAGGTGTTGGAGAGTGGGTCCTACTAGTTGCCCCCCGGCAGAGCTTTGACAGCTATGATTCCAGATGTGCTCACTATTTCCAGTATGGGGTGTCGAGGTGGGGAGAATGGGGTGGGAGGCCATAAGCTCTCAAGTTCTAGCCAATTACTGAGAGTTGGTGAGGTACAAACTCAGATAAATAACATTCATTCTAGTCTACTCTTAGCTGCACTTCCTTCCAATCCATTATAACAGTTATCTCTAAATAATTTGATAGTGATTTTCTTAATTTATAGCCTTCATATCTTTTCCCTACTTGCTTTTCCACTTTCCAGTTTCTGGCTATTTAATTTGCTTTCTCTTTTATCCAGCTATCTTTGAGCACTTTCTCTTTTCATTCTTTTAAAAATGGCATATCTAGGCTATCATAAAATATACATATCCAGGTTTGAGCTGTTTTGTTTGCTTATGATAAGCACACTATTTTCCTGGACAAATTAATTATACCTGGTGTTTTGTTAAAATATAATTAGTATTAATAACCATAAGGGTTCTCCTGGACAACAGATTTAAGTTTTAAGGATGTTGAGAATATATTACTGGTGAGGGTTTCAGCACAGAACCTATGGTGAGTTTGATTTCTTTTGTAATATTTTGTAAACTACTGGATGAAAATGAATGTCCTGTGAAAATAGGATTTTGCTGTCTTCTAGGTAACAGATATTGAGGCAGATAGGTGAGGGTTAAAAGGAGAAAGCTCGAGACTCAGAGATCATGAAATGAGAGTTACTATCTGGTAAGACTGGGCATCAGTTAAACCAACCTGGGCATGGATCCTGACCATTGAGTGAGGCCTTAGCTCTCCTTGAGGCTCTTTCGTCTACTTTAACTTGGGGATCACCATCTTTGCCACACTTATTTATTATGATAATGAAATCCACTCATTTATCAGATCAAGCTAAGAGCGTTCTAAAGTGAAAGGTCCAAAAAAATGATAATATGATTTCTCTTTAATTTCTGCTAAAAAATACTTAAAAATTGTAAAGCATTTAGTTGAGAGGAATTTGGTATAATAAAACATCAGCTATTTATTGGCTATACTTTAGGGATTTCTGTAGGGAATTTACAAAAATATGTTCCTTTGGAAGTATCACTCTAAGTGGTCTGCTTTATTCATTGTCTTTCCATGCCAAGCTTAAATGCGAGCAAATTTGTTGCATTCTGTTTATTTTGGTAACCCTTGGGTTTGTATTTTTAACATGGCTTGAATTTTATTTATTAGTCATCTTTTCTAACAAAATTGTTACATCACAATTGTCTTATCTATTCTTTTTTTTTTAAGATTTTATTTATTCATTTGAGATACAGAGATACAGAGAGAGAGAGAGAGAGAGAGAGCACGAGCAGGGGGAGAGGCAGGGGGAGAGGCAGAGGGAGAGGGAGAAGCAGGCTCCCCGCTGAGCCAAGAGCCCGATGTGGGGCTCGATCCCAGGATCTTGGGATCGTGACCCAAGCCGAAGGCAGATGCTTAACCATCTGAGCCACCCAGGTGCCCCAACTACTATTCTTTTTTTAATGAAAAAGAAAGGATAATTTAAGGCAAGAATTTTGGCTAGTGGGCTCCGTCTGGCCACTCTGAACAGATATGGTTTTGTAATATGGTGTCAGTATCCTGTGTTTTCTGTTATTTAAATCATGAGTAACCATAGTGGGCAGAGTGATACAAGGATTTCTGAAATCCTGTTTTTATGGTAATAGGCAGAATCTTTTTAGCAGAGCTTTTAAATGATCTAACAAGTGAAATGATTTGCTTAAGGAGGATTAAAATGTATTTACCTGTGAAGTCAATTCTTAAATGCTACAATGTGAAAGGTTTTCATTAATGGCATTTCATATTCTTAAATCTGGTAAGTTTTATAAAAAACACTTCAAATGATGAACAGTGAACTGAATTCTATGTCCTCTTGTATATAAAAGTTATAGATTATTACATGCGTTGTTGTGTTTGTATGATATTTGACATAATTTACTGCCATCTGAATAGACATTTCCATTAACCTCTACTTCCAAAGTTGATGGGGTCCTTTATCTTTCTTCCACTACTGGTGGGAAAAGGAATTCCAAAATTCCAGGGCAAAAGGAATTTTCATGAGTATATGGGACAGCCACCTCTCTGACATCTGGAGATGGTTCTTGGGCCCGTTGAAGAGGTAGTTAACATCAGTCAAAGATGAGAAGAGATTCCTTACTATGCTTCTCAGATTTTTTTTTCCCGGTCAGGCTGAACTATATATAGCAGGCAGACCTAAGGCATTCTTACTTAGCTTTTGACTTTGGATCCCAAGTTAATTATACCCTTGTGCAATCTTGTTAACTCTTGTCTCCAGTTGGAGAATAGGAGAACTAATTTTCCTTCTTTCTTTTCTTAAATGTGTGGGGCTGGGATAAGACTGAAAACATGGTGGAAGTAATAATACGCCTTTGAGGGTAATCCATCTCACCATTGCATTTTCTGTTCTATAGCTTGCTGTTTGGGAACATGTTGACCTGAAGATGGTAACAAAAATAAGCAGTGCATTTCCTTACGGCTCTAGGTGTATGTTTATTTTGATTTATTAATCACTTTCTCATTTTCACTACTACTGGCTGTTTTTAAAAGTTTCTTTTCTTTTTTTATTAAAGCCATAATTGAAAGGGATAACAAAGTACAAACACAAGGAAAACTAAATGTCAGTAGGATTTACCTATTATCTATCCGGAAAAATACAACTTCTGAAGCAGCTGTAGGGGACCTTGTAAGTGTCAGGAAGCAGTGATTCCTGTTCTCAGAAAGCTTACAAACTAAACAGAACACAGATATGTGAAAAGAACTCAAGTGGATGTTTTTTTGTTTTTTTGTTTTTTTTAAAGATTTATTTATTTATTTATTTGACAGAGAGACACAGCGAGAGAGGGAACACAAGCAGGGGGAGTGGGAAAGGGAGAAGCAGGCTTCCCGCGGAGCAGGGAGCCCGATGCGGGGCTCGAACCCAGGACCCTGGGACCATGACCTGAGCCGAAGGCAGACGCTTAACGACTGAGCCACCCAGGCGCCCCTCAAGTGGATGGTTTTAAATGGGAGAAAGGTCACTAGAGGAATTGCAATTGGCATATCTTGGAGGGTAATGTCCGCAGATTGGATGAGTATGGAAGGAAGAGTCTACTAGCAGTACGGGACAGCGTGGGCAAAAGCAGTGAAGCAGACATGAATTACCCTGTGACAGGGATGACAAACTGATTTCTTTTACTAAATAAATCAGTTAACAAGAAATGAGAAGGGAACTGGGAAATGGGAACTGTGAATGCCTTTGAAAGTTAACCTACTAACAGTACGTATACTAGATGTAAGCTTCATGGGTACCTGTAGCTATCCTGTATTTTGATTTACTGTGGTTTCTGTCTCTTGAATTATGCTGGGTCTGTGAGTGGTGTGGAGTCATTACGTGTTGAATATGGGCCATGATCAGCAATGCAGCACATACCAGTGTGTGTGTTTTAGTTAAGATCTGTTTGTGGTTCATGACAGAGGATGTTTGTAAGCTTAGATAATTACAACACCAGAATTTAATTATAAATAAGTAAATGGAAAAAGTTAGTGGCTACTGGGTCAAAGAAATACTGTAGGTTGTTAATGAAAATAATGAAATTGAGGACATTACTCAAGAAATATGCCAATAGGAGTTTTCTAGTTAGTAAATTTACTAATTGTTGATTTCTGAAGTATCAGTCTCCCCCCCCCCCACACTTAACCCTCACGTCTAGTATATGAAATAGAACTGAATCTTTTGGTTTCATGTCCTTTGGGGTTAAAGCATGTTTTATGGGGGCAGGGGGAGGTGATACTAGAAAATGACTTGAGTTCCATTATAAAAATGCACCAAAAATTGAGAAATTTAGCAAAAAGTATTATTTTCTTGGAGGTAGATCTGCAAAAAAGAAGGACGTTATTTTAATTTTTTTGTGTGAGAAATTTCGGGAAGGATAACAAAACCACCCCCCTTTTTCTTAAAGCGGTCTCAAGGGTATCTGGGAATGAATGTGTTGACAGGAGCAAAAAAATATTAAATAAGCAAAAAGAGAAAGACAGTGGGTATCATCCCAGGATGAGCTCTTGAGGACCCCAGAGCTACAGAATTAAGTATTCATTCGGGGATTTCAGCAGCTTAGACATCTTTGAAGAACAAATATCATTAAACATTTATCATCTGAGAATGATACTGGTTTATGTAAAGGACAAGTTCAAAAAAAGAAACCATGGGGAAGTAGTCTTGGTTTTGTTTCATACAAATAGAGAAGGAAGAAGAATTTGAGCTTGATGTGGATTTAGTGTTTACTCTTCATGTGAACTGCCCTGAATGTTATCCTGGTACTCAAGTTCACTCACATAGAATATTATATATTCAAATTTTCCAGTAATTATCATACTGTGGGTGGTGATCCTCAAGGGTTCTTAAAATTGAGAATTTTATGAGTTGTACTAGTATTAGGAGAAAATAGAAGAAACAAAATAGCACGATATATTCAGTGTTTCAAAGGAAAATATTGTTTAATGAAATTTGTTTCTGTTTTATAAGTACACATGGAGGAGCGGATAATGTTGGATTGTAAAATGTAGTTCTTACTGTGAGTTATGGTCAAAAATGTAAAAGAAAAATCACAATGTTTTTACCAAAAATGTAAAATGTACACTATTCAATGAGTTAGGTTGTATCTGTCTAGCATATATATGGTAAAGACTGATCAAGTTTTCTTTGGGGAGATGAGTGGGCAGATGCACTGGGGAAGAGCAATTCTCTGGTGCCACCGAGACATTTTGAGGTTGCACACAGAGTTCTTGGCAAGTTGCACATCCCGTGGGTCCTGTGAAGCTCTTCAAAACAGATCCTTGTCAACGCCACTGAAAATAGCGCTTGAAAGTGGTCATAGGCACTTACTGAATACAGTGGTTCCTTAGTAGATTGAAAGCACTATACATCTTCCAAAGAAAACTGATATTACTGGAAAAGTATTGGAAAGACCCTTGCACTAATTGAAAAACTAGTAAGTACCTAGTGCTAGAAAAGCTTTAAAAATGTCAGGACACAGCTAAATGAACTCAGATTTTTTGCTTCCTAACCTGGTTCTCTTTCTACCACTAGCTATTGTCCTTTTCTTTTTGTTGAAATACTGACCATATTGAATATTACCAGAAAACAATAGAATATTCAGTGATAGTTTCAAGTTAGTCAGGTATGGATTTTATTGCAAGTTAAGTCTTTGACTGCAGGATGTATCCACTTTGAGCTCAGTTGGAAGTTTTGGCCATGATAATTATTTCATACCAGTCTCCATGGCAACAAGGAGAAAAAGTCTAGGCAAACAGATGGATTCAGAAGAACTTCAGCACTCCCTAGTAGGCTGGAGGTCAGATCTGTACTGCAAACAGCCATTTGCTTCCAGATTCTGGTATATGCTCACAGGAGCCTTACCCATAGGTCTGCCTCCCTCTCTCCTCTCTTCCTTTCTCCTCTTTTATTCTCTGTCTCCGTGTGTGTGTGTATGTGTGTGCTCAGTATAACAGATGGTAACACTGACAGCAAAGGGTTACTGTTGGCTATGGCAAGTCTGCTGTCTTTTTTCTTTCTTTTTATTTTATTATGTTATGTTAATCACCATACATTACATCATTAGTTTTTGATGTAGTGTTCCATGATTCATTCTTTGTGTATAACACCCAGTGCTCCATGCAGAATGTGCCCTCCTTAATACTCATCACCAGGCTAACGCATCCCTCCACCCCTATCCTCTAGAACCCTCAGTTTGTTTTTCAGAGTCCATAGTCTCTCATGGTTCGTCTCCCCCTCTGATGTCCCCCCCTTTATTCTTCCCCTCCTGCTATCTTCTTCTTCTTTTTTTTTTTAAACATATAATGTATTATTTGTTTCAGAGGTACGGGTCTGTGGTTCAACAGTCTTACACAATTCACAGCGCTTGCCGCCCCATCATCGCTCCCACCCCCCACCCTCCAGCAGCCCTCAGTTTGTTTCCTGAGATTAAGAATTCCTCATATCAGTGAGATCATATGATACATGTCTTTCTCTGACTGACTTATTTCCCTCAGCATAATACCCTCCAGTTCCATCCACGTCGCTGCAAATGGCAAGATCTCATTCCTTTTGATGGCTGCATAATATTCCATTGTATATATATACCACTTCTTCTTTATCCATTCATCTGTTGATGGACATCTTGGCTCTTTCCACAGTTTGGCTGCAGCAATGTCCACAACTGCCTGTCTTTTTGGATATTGTACATCCTAAGTCTGTTATTTTACAAAGAAGAAGATTGAAGCTGCCTCTGATATTCACAGAGACAAGTGCTTGAAAAGAGAAAGAGAGAAGCAGAGAAAGCATATCGGCAAAACTATTATTTCTGTATCCCAGTGCTCTTCCAGGCTGTCATTTTACCCCCAGCCTTGCTTCCTGATGAGTTTGGTTGGTGCAGTTCCTGCTATTGGCGGAGTCATTATGCCCCAGTTGGCCTGGCACTGTAGACAGCATTTATAGCCTTGGAAACATTGTTGCTTTGGAGCTAGATCATTGTTTCTCATCTGTCTCTTTTTGGGGGAAGTAGTCTCCATGCTGTGGTTATGATGGGCTGTACATCATGGTTTTCCTAAATTGGATATCTGCTGGTGCGGGGAATGTACCCCAGAGGTCACACCATGGTTACTTTCCACGTAGTGAGATGAACTGGGAAATCCAAACAAATCATTTCTTAATTTAGTTCACCAGTCTTCTATGGAGTGCCCAGAAATTAGATGATCTGACAAAATTGAATAGATTATATTGATTAAAACCTAAAGTGAATGGAAAGTTTAGGTTGGCCTTAGGGATTCCATGTTTAATTTTTTTCTGTGCATTGATTATTAATAATGTTGGAAACATTGGAAGATATGAATATACAATGACTGTTCTGATGGTGGGAATATAGTTATTTTTGTTATTTTCCCTCACATCTTTCTCTAATTTTTAAATATTGTTTATGTAATAGAAATGGTTTTTAATAACAGAAGCAGTTTTTGTTCTCATGGGGAAAAATAGCCTAAGATGAAAATTCCAGATTTATAAAAGTAAAAGCATACCTAGATTCTTGATCTTGATCTTGAAGAATCTGTCCCCAAGACAAAAAAACCCAAAAAACTTAAAATGAGGATTTTTTGTGTTACTTTTATCTGAATTGTTTGAGACAACTTGTTTTTTGAAAAGCCTAATACTGATATCTAATATTCATTGAATACATATTGCTTTTAACAATTTATTTTTTATTTTATTTTTGAAGATATAATTGGCTTTATTAAACATTGAGCGGCATCCCATGTAGCAAGTAGAGGGGAGCTCCCTGCTCTTAACAATTTAAAATATAAATCTGAATGGTCTTATAACTAGGGTTTTATTTTATTAAAAACTTTTAGTAATTTTACTGTAAACATTTCAAATACACTCAAAAATAGAATATTATAATCAGCTACCATATACTTATCATTTAGATTCTATTCAGACTTTAAAAAAATTTATTAAAAAAAAGTTGAGCATCTAGTACAGAATTCCCATATTATTCCCCTTTCTTTGACATACATAATTTCCCCTATAATTACATCTTATATTAGTGTGGTACAATTGTTAGAGTGAATGAGTCAATATTGATATTATTATAACCTAAAGTCCATTGTTACGTTAGAGTTCATTCTTTATGTTGATTGGTCCTAAGGATTATGAAAAGTGCATAATGTCATTTATCTACCATTATAGTATTAGGCAGAATAGTTTCATAGCCCTATGTTGTACCCTATGTATCACCTAATGAACCTCTCTCCTTTTAGCCTAAACCCCTGAAACCACTGATCTTTTTACTGCCTTATAGTTTTGCTGTTTCCAGAATGTTATATATAGCCTTTTCAGATTGGCTTCTTTCACTTTCCAATATGCATTTAAGCTTCTTTCATGTTTGTGTGTGTGTGTGTGTGTGTGTGTGTGTGTGTGGTTTAATAGCTCATTTCTTTTTATTGCTGAATTATAAATCATTTTGTGAATGTACTATGGTTTGTTTTTATCATTCACCTACCTAAGGGCGTTTTGGTTGCTCCTTAGTTTTGGCAATTATAAATAAAGTTGTTATAAACATGTGTGCAGGTTTTTGTGTTGATGTAGGTTTTCAACTCCTTGGGGTAATACCAGGGTATGATTGGTGAATCATCTGATAAGAAAATGTTCAGTTATATGAGAAACTGCAAAACTGCCTCTCAAAGTGGCTGTACTGTTTTGCATTCACACCAGTAATAAATGAGTTTTCCTGTTGCTTCACAACGTTTTGGATTTTGACCATTCTAATAGGTGTGTAGTGGTATCTCATGGTTGTAATTTATAGTTTCCTATGACATAGGATGTACTTATTTGCCATCTGTATATTTGGTGAAGTATCTTTGGCCCATTTTTTTAACTGAGTTGTTTTTTATTATGAATTTTAAGAATTCTTTGTATATTTTATTTATTTATTTATTTATTTTTATTATTATTGTGTTACATTAATCACCATACATTACATCATTAGTTTTTTATATAGTGTTCCATGATATAAGTCTTTTCTCCCAGTCTGTGTCTTATCTTTTCACTCTCCTTTTTTTTTAAAGATTTTATTTATTTGAGAGAGAGCGAGAAAATGAGCACAAGTTGGGAGGGGGGTGTGCACAGAGGGAAAGGGAGAAGCAGGCTCACCACTGAGCGGGGAGCCCGATACAGGGCTCCTTCCCAGGACCCTGGGATCATGACCTGAACTGAAGGCAGACATTTAACCAACTTTTCAGTCTCCTAACAGAGCAGAGTTTTTAACTTTAATGAATTTCAACTTATCAATTTTTTTTCATGGATTGTGCTTTTGGTGTTGGATTTAAAACATCATTGCTTAAGCCAAGGTCATCTATATTTTCTCCTACATTATCTTCTAGGAGTTTTATAGTTTTACATTTGCCATTTTAGGTCTGTGATGCATTTTGAGTTAATTTTGTGAAGATACATGTGTGATTCATTTTTTGCATTTAAATATCCAGTTGTTTGAGCATCATTTGTTTAAAAGAAATAGTTTCTCCATTGAATTACCTTTTTTTCTTTGTCAAATATCATTTGAGTTATTTGAGTGGGTCTATTCTGAGCTTTTGCTTCTGTTTTCATTGATCTATTTGTCTTGCAAATACAATAGTTTTGATTATTTCACAATATATAAAAGTTTT
This sequence comes from Mirounga leonina, assembly GCF_011800145.1. Taxonomy (NCBI): domain Eukaryota; kingdom Metazoa; phylum Chordata; class Mammalia; order Carnivora; family Phocidae; genus Mirounga; species Mirounga leonina. The sequence goes on along the minus strand of NW_023270387.1, from coordinate 31,282,243 downwards.
GATTCTTTCTTTTTTTTTTTTAAAGATTTTATTTATTTATTTGAGAGAGAGAATGAGAGACAGAGAGCATGAGAGGGAGGAGGGTCAGAGGGAGAAGCAGACTCCCCGCCGAGCAGGGAGCCCGATGCAGGACTCGATCCCGGGACTCCAGGATCATGACCTGAGCCGAAGGCAGTCGCTTAACCAACTGAGCCACCCAGGCGCCCTTAAAGTTTTGATTATTTCTTAATACTGTCTTGAAGTTGGGTAGTATTAGTCCTCTGACTTTGTTCTTCTCTTTCAATATTTTATTGGTTATTGTGGGCCTGTTGCCTTTTCATATAAATTTTAGAGTCAGTTTTTTAGTGTCCATAAAATAACTTGCTGATATTTTGATTAGTATTGTATTGAAACTATAGATTAAGTTGGGAAGAACTGACATTGTGACAATATTGAGTCTTCTTATCCGTGAACATGGACTGTCTCTCCGTTTAAGATCTTCTTCATCAGAGTTTTGTGGTTTTCTTCATTTAGATCTTGTACATATTTAAAAATCCAATATTTCATCCTTTTGGTGCAATGTTAAGTGCTATTATATTTTTAATTTCAAATTCCAATTGTTCATTGCTGACATACAAGATAACAGTTGGTTTGTATTTATTAACCTTATATCCTGCAATCTTGCTATAATGTTTTATTAGCGCTAGGAAACTTTTTGTTGATTCTTTGGGACATTCAACATAGACAGTCCTGTCATTTGTGAACAAAGACATTTTTGTTTCTTCCTTCCCAGTCTGTGTATTTTTTTATTTCCTTGTCTTACTGCATTAGCTAGGGTTTTCAGTATGGTATTGAAAAGTGGTGAGAGGGGACATCCTTGCTGTTTTCCCAGTCTAAGGGGGAAAACCTTTAGTTTCTTACCATTAACTCTGATGTTAGCTGTAGATTTTTTATAGCTGTTCTTTATCAAGTTGAGGAAGTTCCCCTCTAGTATATTGAATTTTTATTAGGAATGTATGTTGGACTTTGTCAGATGCTTTCTCTGCATCTATTGATATGATCATATGATTTTTCTTTAGAATGTTGATGTGATGATAGATTACATTAATTGATTTTTGAATGTTGGACTAGACTTAACATACCTAAGATAAATCCCAAGTTTTTGTTTATAATTGTTGGATTTGATTTTCTAATACTTTGTTGAGGATTTTTGCATCTATATTCATGAAGGCTTTGTCCGTAGTTTTCCTTTCTTGTTATGTCTTTGTCTGGTTTTGGTTTTAGGGTAGCGTTGGCCTTGTGAAATGACTTAGGAAGTATTCTCGAAGCCTCTTTTTTCTGGAAGAATTTGTAGAGAACTGTTATCATCTCTTTCTTAAATATTTGGTAGAATCCACCAGTGAAACCACTTAGATATGATGCTTTCTTTCTTTCTTTTTTTTGATATATTTTTAATTATTGATTTGATATTTTTAGTATATATTGATCTATTCAGATTATCTATCTCACTTTGTGTGAGTTTTGGTAGTTTGTGTCTTTCAGGGAATTAATGAACCTCATTTAAATTATCAAATTTGTAGCCTTAGAGTTGTTCATAATTATATAACTATAATTATAATGTTATAATTCATTATCCTTTTTATGTCCATGTTAATAGTATTGATGGCCCTTCTTTATTTAATGTCCATGTTAATAGTATGGGTGGCCCTATATATTGGTATATAATTATACCAAATTATATTGGTATAATTTACCAGTTATGGTAAATTGTGTCTTCTCTCTCTGTTATCTTAGCTACAGATTTAGTAGTTTTATTGATCCTCTTAAAAAACCAGCTTTTGGGTTTATTGATTTTTTTTATTGATTTCCTGTTTCCAATTTTATTGATTTCTATTGGATTTATATCTTATCTTATGCTTGATTTGGGCTTATATTGTTCTTTCTCTTATTTCCTGAGGTGGAAGCTTAGATTATTGATTTCAGATCTTTTTTCCTATCTAATGTTTGCATTAAATGTTATAAATTTCCCTGAAAGCCTGGTTTTTACTTGATTCCACAATTTTTAATAAGTTGTCTTTTCCTTGTCATTTAGTTGAAAATATTTTTAAATTTCTCTTGTGACTTCTATGACTTGTGTTATTTAGAAATGTGTTTAATCTTCAGATATTCTGGGAGTTTATATGAGCTCACTTTCTCTCTCTAACATAACTGTTATATTTCTTTCTAATACTTTTAAAATGATTGTTCTGGAATTTGCAGTATACATTTACAATTAATCTAAGTCCACTTCCAAAAACACTATACTGCATTACTATAAGGTAGTTACCTTATATCTATCTATCTAAGTATTCTCAATTCTTCCTTCCTGTCTTTTATAATAGGAAATTCAGTAATTCAATTTCACTTATCTTCATACTGTAACCACCTAGTATATCATTGCTATTTTTAGTTAGAACAAATTGTTGTTTTAACTATTAGATGAATTAAAGAAAAAGAAGAATAAAAATTTTATATTATGTTTATTTCTTCCATTTATCTTTCTTCCTTTCTGTAGGACTAAAAAACTTTAAACATTTCTTGCAAGACAGATTTACTGATGACACAATGCCTCAGTTTTTGTTTGAGAAAAACTTTATTACTATTTCCTGTTGAAGGATAATTTCACTGGATACAGAATTCTAGGTTAGTGGTCTTTAACTTTCAATACTTCAATATTTCACTCCCATTCCCTTGCTTGCATCATTCCTGAAGAGATATATAATAAAATTCCTATTCTTGTTTCTCTTAAATAAGATGTAATTCTCCTCTGGCTTCTTTCAAAATTTTCTATTTTTAAAAAAATTTTTGTAGTTTGAATATGGTATGCTTAGGTGTAGATTTCTTTTAGTATGCTTCACAATTTTTTGTTTAAACATGATGTATCAGGTAATAGGAACTGAGGTAACTAGGCTTTTATTAGATTTTATGTTGATTGGACTAGGGTGCAGGATGTGTTTAATGTTTGCTGTAACTGTAGGAGCCACAGACTTCAAATTTCTCTAGTGTTTTTGTTTTTGTCTCTCCGTGTTGTCTTTGGGATTCACAGTCTGAACATTTTTAAGCCTTGATAGAATATTAAATAACCTTTTTCATTCAGTTAATTTTGTGGATAACAAACCCCAAGAATATGCACACAATAAGATAATCCACTGGGTTTTAAATATAATAACTAGGTAGAGAGTGTTATATTTTTGTCAGCATGACATACATGAGTGCTTAATTCGCTGTTTCTTATTTTTATTGGTAGATGAAATCTTGTCTATATTTTGTTTATACTACCTTTCTTAAACATAACAATACAGTATCCAGATAGAAATAATAGAAATACAGTAAACGTGTGGCCTCTTCTTGTGCATTACTTCCTTTACCCTATTATTGAGAGGGACCACATGGTGAAATGCAGCCTTTCAATATGTCCCAAGTTTTTGCTACTTATAAAACTTTTTTGGCAGTGTTTCACTTCTGAATGTGTTCTGTATGTAAATACATATGTACTGCCTTTTTATTATATATCCCAGTGGATATTCTAGATTTAAATAATTCTCTTTGAACTATTGTATGCCAATCTCATTTTTCAAAACGATGTGAAAGCATACCATTGAGTCCTGTATTATAAAGTGTAAGCAGAATCACAATATATAAATGAGTAGGAGGTGTCAGAGATTTGACTGCCAGCTGCTTGTTGTGGTGTGAGATTAATTGAAGCGAAAATGAAAAGTTAAGGCCCAACAGACAAGTTGAGTAAGCACAGAGAAATAAAGGGTGTTATTGTCCAGGGGGTTAACTGATGCATTAGAGAAGCAGTAGGAGCTGTGACTGAGGAGGTGTATGGATCACTCTGGGGTCCTAAAGTAGACGGTGAAGGCAGGCAGCAGAGTTGGTCTCTACTGCCAAGTCTGAGAGGCCCTAAGTCAAGGAAATTAACTGATACAGCTTTGGAATATAGGTGAGGTTTGGTGGGGTGGGGTCCGGAGCTGATGGCCAAGAAAGCATTCTTGAGACGTATTTGGTGCAAAATGGTGGTTTTATTAAAGCAGGGGGACAGAACCTGTGGGCAGAAAGAGCCACTGCACCGGGGTTGTGAGGGGTCACTGATTATATACTTGGGAGTTGGGGGTAAGGAAAAAGGGAGGTTTTCAAGAGAATTTTTGTATGCCAAAGAGGACCTGCAAGATACTGAAGGCCCTGTCACAGTCAAGCTAAGGTGGTTTTTCCCTCTAGTAAGGCATTGACATTAAGACGGTTGGGAGTTTTTCCTTCTGGAAGTTAGGTTATGGATAAGAATGCTTTTTTTCTTACGAATCACTAAGACATTTGTAAACTGAAGGAGACTCGTGTCTTGCTTGACTGTAATCTCTATAAGTTAACCATTTGTTTTTTCCCTTCCGTTAGCTTTAGGGCAGCCAGGAGTGCCTGAGGAATGTCACATATATCCCACCTGGGAGCTAGGGGGTGGGTTGCAGGTGTCAGCTTTTGCTTTGTCTTTAGGTTGCCTTCTGCTCCCTCATCAGACCACTGTATCCAGGTGCTACAGTGAGAACCCATAGTACTAACAACTGACCGACTTCCCTTCCTCAAGTTGTCTAAACAACTTGTCCAAGTTCTTCACTAAAGGATTGGTTAATTATTGACAGTTTAACAGAATAGATACTTAACTACAGGCCGAGTTAAGGTATAAAAAGAAGACGTTCTTACATTGTAGATCAAAGTGAAGTACTCTGGAGAAAAGAGGAGATCATGGAGTAGTGAGCAAGCTTTCTGGTTCTGCCCACTTGAGAAAGTATCCCCCAAACCTAACGGTTAAGGCAAGATAAATGGACAAGGTTAAGGCAAGGAAATACAACCCAGCTAAGTTTGGATCCTGGTTCATGTCTCTGTTAAATGTGGAGACACTGATGATGCTGATGGGTTAAGATGATTAAGTGAATGGTGGAGTTAAAGTAATTAAGTCAGTGTTTGTCACATTGCAAGTACTCATTAAATGATCATTACTATTCAGTAACAGTAATAAAACACCAATTCAGCCGTGTGTCACATAATTGTTTGGGATAAAAGATATCTTTTTTGTGCATTTTTAACGAATGTCAGCTAATAATGGCAGCTACTGTTTTGTTTAGAACCACTGTATAATGCAAATGGAAAAGGACCAAAACTTACTTTACTCTTAAGGAAAGTGGAGTTTATTTGCAAAAGAAAGCAATATCATTTGGGGAGCTCTGTAGTTCTATATCTGTAATTTACATGGAACTCTATCAAAAAGTCCTAGAACCTCAAGAGGGAAGCCCTATATATTTCAGCTCCTTCAGTGGATGATTGAGCTGCAACCATCTGTGTTGTTATGGAGATGATTAGAATTACTTTCTCTTCACTCGCTGAATTCAGCTGGGTGAACTCTGTAGTGCTTTTGTTTAGGATTTTATCTGTGTCAGCTGCTTCATTTGGCATTCATGTGACCTTGCTCAAAATCATCATTCCAATGGGAGTTGATCCTGGGGGCTGAAACTTGAGGATGCTACAGAATTGTTTTGTTGATTTAGGGAATGATTTAAGTGCATGTTGGTTATAATTCCTCTGCTCCTCACAGGAATCAGTGAGAATGAGTTCCTGTCTGCTCTTCTATGTTTGAAGAGCCATAGATGAAAGAAAGGAAGGGTATGAGGAAATTAATGTTTTATTCTGAAGTTTTTGTTTTTCTAATTAAGAGCTTGATTGTAAACAGTTTTGTGTAACAAGCCTGGAAAATCATTAACATTTAGTGCACCGGTTAATAATATAAATTTTGTTCCCTTCTGAGAAGAAACACAGAGCATGCATTGATCTCTCTCTTAACAGACTAGGATTGAAGTTGCTTAATTATGCAATTGACTGTTGAAGAGAAAAGGCTGAACCTGCATTGCCACCTGCTTAGGGGTGTGGGTGGAGCAACCGGTACTGAGTGGGAATTGGGCAGAGAAGCTGATGCGCATGAATAAAAGTTCCAGAGTTTTCAGGTTTACCCATGGATTTGGCAACTAGAGGTGCTTCCTTGAGAGGGGAGGGGTGACTTAGAAGAGAGACAGTGACGTTGAGGAATAGAGTTGGCATTTAAAGTTCAGGACTTCTGGGACTTTGTAATTATCTCTCTCCAGGAATGCTTACTGTTTTCTCTCTTTCCTTTATAATGGAGTAGTTGTCGTAGTATTTACACAGTGCATTGCAATTGTTTACATTTCTCTTTTCCTCTCTGTAAACTCCATGGGAGTAGAAAACTATCTTTAGCATGAAGCAGTGTGTTTGGTACACAGTAGGTCTACTAAACAAATTTTGAGTAATATTATTATTATGTATTATTATTAAGTAAAATTTTCTTGCTCTGTATTTTTCTCTACTTCCAGTAATGGAGTCAGAAAATAAAGTGTTAGGGTTTTTCTTAGTCAAACCATATTGTACAGTAATCTTTTTTTTTAAGATTTATTTGTTTATTTGGAGAGAGAGCGTGAGAGAGCACTTGTGTGAGTACAAGTGGGAGGAGGGGCAGAGGGAGAGGGAGAAGTAGACTCCCTGCTGAGCAGGGAGCATGTCACAGGGCTCCATCCCAGGACCTGAGCTCATGACCTGAGTCAAAGTCAGATGCTTAACTGAGCCACCTAGGCACCCCAAATGTACAGTAACCTTAACAAAAAATACATTTATTTAATATAGTGGCCAAAGGATGTCTGGTAACTTTTAGATGATTTGATAAAAGTACCGAGTAGGTATAAATACTGAATCTTGGCATTCAAAAAATGTTAATAATCAGTAGTCATTAACGTGTAGATTTCTTGTGGCAAAAGGAAACCTGTGCATCAAAAAGTTGAAAATTAAAGTATAAGAAAATCATGGATACTACCAGTTGAGATTATATTCCCATTGTGATTTGGCCCAGTTTTAGAGAATATGCCAAGTGCTTATGTAGTGAGGGGAAGGATTAGACTGAAGAGTTACATTTCCAGTCTAAGAAAATATTCTGCCATGCTTTATCCTCCTCATCTATCTAGACGCGCATGTTTCATGTTAGTTTATTATCATTAGGAAACAAAGTGTCCATATACCTAAATTTTATAGGTAAACGAGGCTAACTTTCTTTCTTTTTTTTTTTTTTTAAGATTTTATTTATTTATTTGACAGAGAGAGACACAGCGAAAGAGGGAATACAAGCAGGGGGAATGGGAGAGGGAGAAGCAGGGGGAGTGGGAAAGGGAGAAGTAGGCTTCCTGCCAAGCAGGGAGCCCGATGCGGGGCTCCATCCCAGGACCCTGGGATCATGACCTGAGCCGAAGGCAGACGCTTAACGACTGAGCCACCCAGGCACCCCGAGGCTAACTTTCAAAAAGCATTTTAAAAACATTTCTAGAATGGATTACTTGCATCGATATTATCTAAAGCAGAGTCTAATGATAGAATCTCTTTTATCAATGACTGGTGTGAGCATCATGAACATGAGGTGACACTGTTTTTATGCTGATATGCAGCAGAGATCTCAGGAAGCACTTTACTGGGGACTCTTGGCCCTGAGTTTCAGAGCTCGCTGGGTCCAATTACTTATTTTTTCCTTTTGGTCTGGAGTCCTTTCTCTTGCCAGGTGAGCCCAACTTTCAACAGTGCACCAAAGGAAAAAAAAAAGTGTAGTTTTGCTCTTCATTGACCAATAATCCAGAGATAAAGAGATATTTTGCAGAATAAATGTCAGGAGTTTCCTTGAATGACTTTTTGAGGTTTACTTTTCCCCTTCCTCTCATTATATACTATACTTTTGCTTTAACTATTTACCTCCTTCTAACCCAGTCACTCTGGTGGTATGTACTGGAACAAATGTTCCAAAAGTGGTTGGCCCTAAATTCTTTTAAAAAAAAAAAAGGTAAATCCTGCAGCGTATCCTGCAGCGTAATGTCAACTTGGTGCCTGTGGAAAGTATTGTTTCCTAGGAGCCTTGCTACTCAAGTGTGGTCCGTGGACCATCAGCATTTTCAATCCCTGGTAGCTTCCATTTAATGTACATATTCAGCCCATCAGGATCTGCTGCAGGCCTACTGAATTAGAAGCTGCATTTAACAAGACCTCCATGGGATCGAAATGCACCTTAAAGTTTTAGAAGCACTTAGGCTGCATAAGAGAACATAGGGTAGTAAGTAGTTCTTAAGCATCTGCTTAAGATGGGTACAAGGGGTAGTGTGATTTTTGCCTACTTTTGATGGATCTTTGAAACATGGATAGCCTATAATTTGTTTTTTTCTCATAGGCTATTTCTGTATAATGATACCTAGGTGTTTCTGGAAAAGCTCACCTTTTTCAGATATTGCACACAGACATGCACACACAAGTTTCAGGACTTACTGGGAATAAAAAGGGTTAAAGACAAAAATTAAAAACCTCTGTAACTTGAACTAGAGCATCAAGAAAAACAGTTCTGATTAAAAATGCCAAGAGTTGACTTCATCGGCATTTGTACCCAGTGGGTCCAGCACCTTAAACTTTGGGGCTTTTGCGTCCCTCAGAGAAACCTGCTCCATGATGTGGACTTCTCTAATTCTTTTTTTTTTTTTTTTAAAGGTTTATTTATTTTTAGAGAGAGAGAGGGTGAGTGAGCAAGTAGGGGGAGGGGCAGAAGGAGAAGGAGAGAATCTCAAGCAGACTCCCTGCTGAGTGCAGAGCCTGATGTGGAGCTTGATCTCAAAAGCCTGAGATCATGACCTGAGCCCAAACCAAGAGTATGCCACTTAACTGAATGAGGCACCGAGGTACCCCTAATTCTGTTGTTTTTAATATAAACACTCAGATCTCAGATGAGCTAGTACCAAATAGCTTAATGCTATGGAAAGCGTAGTGGATATTGAATCCACTAAATCAGCCACTTATTCTAACAGAAAGCTCTTCTGCAGGATTTTTAACTTTTCTCTCGAAGTCTTCATATAGGCAAGATACTGTGAAAAGTGTTTCCCAGAGGGCTTCAAGATATCAGTGTGTGGAATTTCTGGGGAAGATGGGGGAGTAGGGGAATCCTAGGCTCACCTCATCCCATGTATAAACCTAGACACCACCACATCAGTGTACATAACCCAGAAAACAACCTGAGGACTGGCAGAATAGGCTCTCCATAGTTCATTGTAGGGAGGAAGCCACGTTGAAGATGGAAGAAAGAGTGGAGCTGTGGTTGGGAACCAAACTGACCCATGAGATTGTGAGAAGGAGGTACACCACAGGCACAGAGAGAGGAAAGGAATGGACCCCCTGCTAAGCACCCCAGGCATGGGGAGCCTGCACCGGAAAGATAAATTCCAAATTTCCCATAACATTTGGCTTTGAAAACTAGAGGGGCTTAACTTTGTGAGTTTTTGCGATCAGTGGGGCTTAACACTGGGGACTTCAAAAATCAGCAAGAGGGCAATAGGAAACTGAGTTCCTGTCCTTAAAGAGACAGCATAACAAACAAATTTGCCAAGATACAGCATTGAAGCAGCAGTTTGTAAGGCATCTAGAGTGTATGAAGGAACTGTATTTGCTGGTCTTTTTTTTTTTAAGATTTTATTTATTTATTTGAGACAGAGAGAATGAGAGAGAGAGAACACATGAGAGGGGGGAGGGTCAGAGGGAGAAGCAGGCTCCCTGCCGAGCAGGGAGCCCGATGTGGGACTCGATCCAGGGACTCCAGGATCATGACCTGAGCCGAAGGCAGTCGCTTAACCAACTGAGCCACCCAGGCGCCCTGTATTTGCTGGTCTTAAGCATGTGCAGGAAGGGCAGGGATATTTGGGAGACTTCTCTAAGAGCAGGGTTGCTAGAGGGTGCCATTTCTCTCCCCTGCTCCCCAGCCTAGGTACAGGGATCCCTGCAGGAACCAGCATGAATGCCCTACCTACCCTGCTAATGGTGAGCTCCACCCCAGTGTACTCCTGTGGATCCACCCCATCCAACCTGCCCCACTCAACAGGAGTCCCTTCAAAGCAGCTCCAGGGCTCTTCCCACAAGCAGACTAGTGAAAACCTTGCTGACACCATATACTCTGCTCCTGCATTCTGCAGACTGTCCCGTCCCAAGTCTCCCCACTCAGGAGTCCATCCAGAGTGGCACCACATGTGTAGTATTGTTCAGGCAGCCCTGACAGTGGCCATCACTTCTCCAAAGTGACTCGTGCCCTGGGTGGAGGGGAAGATAACCACACACACCAGTTTGACTGCAGCTTCAGCAGTGGGTTGGGGGCAGACATTTGATCTTACTGCTGGCCCGGCCCATCAACAAAACCTCACAGGAGCAGCAACAGAGATCTGGTGGTTTGGGGTCATTGCCACCCCAACAGACAGACTGGGGGCAAACATCTTGTCTGACTATAGGCCCCACCCATCAATGAAAGCCTCTGAGGGAATGAAGCAGAGAGAGCGCACTCTGCAGTTCAATATAACTATAGTTCTAGCAGATGAGCTGAGGGCAGGCATGTGGTCTGATCAGCTGAAGTGCAAAGTGGCCCCAGACTGGTTCCTTAATAGCACAGGGACCGCACTCTGCCGACAGTAGGAAAAGAGAACCATAGAGAATGATTGGACTGAAGGCAAACCTTCTCAACCTCAGCAGTAGGGCACACACAGAACACAGAGGAGATGCCCCTGAAGTGCCAGGTTCTGGTGAACAGGGGACATTGCACTACAGGGCACCACAGGACCTCTTCTTCATAAGGTCACTACTTTCAAGACAGGAGATGTAGCCGACTTTCTTAACATGGAAACAGACACCAAGAGTTAGAGAAAATGAAGGGACAGAGGAATATGTCCCAAATGAAAGAACAGGACAAAAATCACAAGAGACCTAAGTGAAACAGAGATAAGTTAGATAGATAGATAATTCAAAGTAATGGGTCATAAAGATACTGGACTTTAGAAAAGAGGGGAGGACCTCAGTGAGACCCTCAACAAAGAAAACACAAAAGGGAACCAATCAGAGATGAAGAGCACAATAACTGAAATTAAAAATATACTAGATGGAATAAATAGTAGACTAGAGAACCCAGAAGAATGGATCAGTGAGCTGGAAGACAGAGTAATGGAAGGGAAATAAATGAAACAGGAAAAAGAAGAAAGATAACAAAAAATGGTAATAGGTTAAGGGAATTCATTGACTCCATCAGGTGTAATAACAACATTTGCCTTATAGGGATCCCAGAAGGAGGAGAGAGAAGAAACTGTGCAGAAAATTTATTTGAAGAAATAATAGCTGCAAACTTCCCTAATGTGGGGAAGGAAACAGACATCCAGATCCGGGAGATAGAGAGAGCCCCCAACAATAATCAATCGAAGGAGGTCTACACCAAGACACATAATAGTCAAAATGGCAATAAAATGATAAAGAGAGAATTTTAAAAGCAGCAAGAGAAAAGAGGACAGTTACATACAAGTGGAAATCCCATTAGGTAATCAGCTGATTTTTCAGTGGAAAATTTTCAGTGATTTTTCAGTGTATCCAGAAGGGAGTGGCATGAAACATCCATATTGCTGAAAGGAGAGGCTCCTGGCTGAGTCTGTTGGTTGAGCATCTGATTCTTGGTTTCGGCTCAGGTCATGATCTCAGGGTGGTGAGTCTGCTTGTCCCTCTCCCTCCCCCTCTGGGCCTCCCCCAACTCACACGCTCTCTCTCTCTCTCTCTCAAATAAATAAATAAAATCTAAAAAAAACCCCAAACAAAGTGCTGAAAGGAAAATAACCTGCAACCAAGAATTACTGGCACAGTTATCATTCAGAATAGAAGGCGAGATAGGGGTTACCCAGACAAGCAAAAGGAATTCATCACCATTAAACTGGTCCTATAAGAAATATTAAAGGGTATTCTTTGAGTGGAAAGGAAAGACAATAAGCAGGAATAAGGAAAAAATTTCACAGGTACATATAAACATAAAAGTAGTTAATCACTTGTAATTCATTATGGTGGTTACAAGCACAAAAGCAGTCAAATCAAGTATATCTATAAAAATCAATCAAGGGATCACAAAAGTATGTAAATTATGACACCATATACCTAAAACATGGTGGGGGAGTAAAAATTTAGTGCTTTCTGAATGGGTTCAAACTTAGGCGACCATCAACTTAATATAGAGTGCTATATGCATAAGCTGTTATATGTGAATCTAATGGTAACCACAGATCAAAAACTGATAACAGAGATGTAAAAAGTAAAGAGAAAGGAATCCAAATATATCACTAAAGAAAGTCATCGAACCACAAAAGAAGAAAGCAAGAAAAAAAGAACAGATAAGAAATGCAAAAAACAACTGTAAAACAAGTAACAAATGACAATAAATACATACCAATCAATAATTACTTTGAATGTAAAGGGTCTAAATGCCCTAATCAAAAGACAGAGTAATGGAATGGATAAAAAAGTAAGACCCATCTATATGGTGCCTGCAAGAGATTTATTACAGACCTAAAAACACAGGCAGGATGAAAGTGAAGAGATAAAAAAACATTTATCATGCACATGGCAGTGAAAAGAAAGCTTGGCATAGCAATACTTATATTGGACAAAACAAACTTTAAAGACTGTAACAGGAGACAAAGAAGGACACTACTGCATAATGATATAGGGGACAATCCAACAAGAGACTATAACAATTGTAAGTATTATGCACCCAACATGGAAGCACCTAAAGACATGAGGCAACTATTAACAGACAAAGGAAGAAATTGGCAGTAATACAATAATAGGAGGGGACTTTTGGCACCCCACTTCAGGATGGATAAATCCTGACAGAAATCAACAAGGAAACAGTGGCTTTGAATGACATAGGACCAGATGGATCTAACAGGTATATTCAGAACATTCCATCCCAAAACAGAATACACATTCTTTTGAAGTGCACGTAGAATATTCTTCTTGAGGAGATTACATATTAGGACACCAAAACAAGCCTCAACAAAATAAAGATTGAAATCATATTTTGCATCTTTTCTGACTACCAACACTATGACCCTAGAAATCAACCACAAGAAAAAATCTGAAAGGAACACAAATACATGGAGGTTAAATAACATGCTACTAAACAATGAGTGGGTCAACCAAGAAATCAAAGAGAAAATAAAAAAATACACAGAGACAAATGAAAATGAAAACACAAAGGGGAAAATCTTTGGGATGAAGCAAAAGCTGATCTAAAAGGGAAAGTTTCCATTGGATATTCTTTCCTGATTTGTCCAAGATTGGTTGACCGTAGAGTTGAGGGTACATTTCTGGGGTCTCTATTCTGTTCCACTGATCTGTGTGTCTGTTTTTGTGCCCATACCATGCTGTCTTAATGATCACAGCTTCATAATATAGCTTGAAGTCAGGCATTGTGATGCCCCCGGCTTTGGTTTTCTTTTTCAACAATCCCCTGGCAATTCGGGATCTTTTCTGGTTCCATACAAATTTTAGAATTGTTTGTTCCAGCTCTGTGAAAAATGTTGATGGTATTTTGATACGGATTGCATTGAAAGTGTAGATGCTCTGGGCAGCATAGACATTTTCACAATGTTTATTCTTCCAGAAGACAGTCTCTTCAATAAATGGTGCTAGAAAAATTGGACAGCCACATGCAGAAGAATGAAACTGGACCATTCTCTTACACCATACACAAAGATAAACTCAAAATGGATGAAAGACCTCAATGTGAGACAGGAATCCATCAAAATCCTATAGGAGAACATAGGCAGTAATCTCTTTGACATTGGCCACAGTGATCTCTTTCAAGACATGTCTCTATAGGTAAGGGAAACAAAAGTAAAAATGAACTTTTGGGGCTTCATCAAGATAAAAAGCTTTTGTACAGCAAAGTAAACAGTCAACAAACTAAAAGGCAACCTACAGGATGGGAGAAGATATTTGCAATGACATTACGGATAAAGGGCTGGTATCCAAGATCTATAAAGAACTTCTCAAACTCAACACCCAAAAAACAAATAATCCAGTCAATAAATGGTAGAAGACATGAACAGACACTTCTCAAAAGAAGACATACAAATGGCTAACAGACACATGAAAAAATGTTCAACATCACTAGCAATCAGGGAAATACAAATCAAACCCACAACGAGAAACTACCTTACACCAGTTAGAATGGCAAAAATTAACAAGACAGGAAATAGGTAAAGATGTGGAGAAAGGGGAACCCCCTTACACTCTTGGTGGGAATGCAAGCTGGTACAGCCACTCTGGAAAACACTATGAAGGTTCCTCAAGATGTTAAAAATAGAGCTACCCTATGACCCAGCAATTGCACTACTAGGTTTTTACCCCAAAGACAGATGTTGTGAAAAGAAGGGGCACATGCATCCCAATGTTCATAGCAGCAATGTCCACAATAGCCAAACTGTGGAAGGAGCTGAGATGTCCGTCAACAGACGAGTGGATAAAGAAGAGTGGTCCATATATACAATGGAATATTCCTCAGCCATCAGAAAGGATGAATACCCACTATTTGCATCGACATTGATGGAACTGGAGGGGATTATGCTAAGTGAAATAAGTCAAGCAGAGAAAGACCATTATCATATGGTTTAACTCATACGTGGAACATAAGGGATAGTGCAGAGGACCACAGGGGAAGGGAGGGAAAACTGAATGGAAAGAAATCAGAGAGGCAGACAAACCATGAGAGACTCTGGACTCTGGGAACCAAACTGAGGGTTACAGAAGGGAGGGAGGGTTGGGGAATGGGGTAGCTAGGTGTTGAGTATTAAGGAGGGCATGTGTGTTGATGAGCACTGGGTGTTATGCACAACTGATGAATCATTGAACACTACATCAAAAACTAATGATGTACTATATGCTGGCTAATTGAACATAATAATGATAATAAAAAAGATAAAGGGGAGAAGTTTATAATGATACAGGCCTACCTCAAGAATCAAGAAAAATTTCAAACAATGAACCTAAAGGAGCTAGATAAAGAACAGATGAAGAACAAACAAAGCCCCAAACCAGCAGAAGGAAAGAAATAATAGAGATTAGAGCAGAAATAAATGAAATAGAAACTTAAAAAGTACACAAAAAGATGAATAGATCAGTGAAATCAACAGATGGTTCTTTGAAAAGATCAACAAAATTCATGAAACTTTAGGCAAACTCATCAAAAAAAAAAAAGGACTCAAATAGAAATGAAAGGGAAGAAATAACAACACTGCAGAAACACAAAGGATTATAAGGGAATATTATGAAAAACTACATGCCAACAAACTGGACAACCCAGAAGAGATGGTTAAATTCCTAGTAACTTACAACTTCCCAATATTGAATCAGGAAGAAATAGAATATTTGAACATACCAACTGTACTTGCAATAAATTTGAATATGTAATCAAAAAACAGAGCAGTCAGGTGGCTTCACAGGTGAATTCTACCAAACATTTAAAGAAGAGTTAATACCTATTCTTCTCAAACTGTTTAAAAAAATAGAAGAGGAAGGAAAGCTTCCAAATTCATTTTATGATGCCAGTATTATCCTGATATTAAAACCAGATAAAGACACTACAAAAAAAAAAAAACCCAAAAAACTATAGGCCACTTATCTCTGATGGCCATAGATTCAGAAATTCTCAATAAATGATCAGCAAACCAAATCTAGCAATACATTAGAAAAATCATTCATACCAATCAAGTGGGATTTATTCTTGGGATGCAAGAGTGGTTCATTTTTTGTAAATTAATTATCATGATACATCACATCAACAAGGGAAGGGATTAAAAACCATATGATCATTTCAGTAGATGCAGAAAATTAGCATTTGACAAAGTACAATGTCCCTGATAAAAAGCTTTAACAAAGTAGGTTTAGAGGGAACATACCTCAATATTATAAAGGCCGTATATGATAAACCCACAGCTAACATCATATCCAATGGTGAAAAATGGATACCTTTTCCTATAAGTTCAGGAACAAGACCAGGATGTCCACTCACCACCTCTATGCAACATAGTACTGGAAAATCTTAGCCACAGCAATCAGACAACAACAACAAAATGAAAGGCATCCAGATGGTTAGGAAGAAATAAAACTTAAACTATTTGCAAATAACATGATACTATATATAGAATACCCAAAAGACTCCACCAAAAAAATCATGAGAACTGATAAATGAATTCCGTGAAGTCTGAGAATACAAAATCAATATACAGAAGTCCATTGTGTTTCTCCATACTAATAATGAAGCAGCAGAAAGAGAAATTAAGAAAACAACCCTTTACGACTGCATCAAAAGTAGTAAGATACCCAGGAATAAACTTAGCCAAGGAAGTGTGAAAGACCTGTACTTTGAAATCTATAAAACTTTGATGAAAGAAATTGAAGATGACACAAACAAATGGAAAGATATACCATGCTCATGGATTGGGACAACAAATACTGTTAAAATGTTCATACTATCTAAAGCAATCTACAGACTCAATGCAATCCCTATCAAGATACCAATGCCGGGGCGTCTGAGTGGCTCAGTCGTTAAGCATCTGCCTTCGGCCCAGGTCATGATTCCAGGGTCCTGGGATTGGCCCCGCATCAGGGTCCCTGCTCAGTGGGGCGCCTGTTTCTCCCTCTGACACTCTCCCTGCTTGTGTTCCCTCTTTTGCTGTCTCTCTCTCTCTCTGTCAAATAAATAAATAAATCTTTAAAAAAAAAAAGATATCAATGCCATTTTTCACAGATCTAGAACAAATAATCCTAAAATTTGCATGGAACCACAAAAAAATCCCAAATAGCCAAATCAATTTTGAAAAAGAGGAACAAACTGGAGGTGTAACAATCCCAGATTTCAAGATATACTTCAAAGCTGTAGTAATCAAAACAGTATGGTACTGGCATAGAAATAGACACATAGATCAGTGGAACAGAATAGAGAGCCCAGAAATAAATTCACACTTAATACGTTTAATTAATCTTTGACAAATGAGGCAAGAATATCCAATGGGAAAAAGATACTCTTTTCAACAAATGGTGTGGGTAAAACTGGACAGGTACATGCAAAAGAATGAAACTGGATCACTTTCTTATACCATACACAAAAATAAACTGAAAATGCTTTAATGACCTAACTGTGAGACCTGAAACCATGAAATTCCTAGAAGAAAACATTGGCAGTAATCTCTGACATCAGCCGTAAAAACATTTTTCTGGATATGTCTCCTGAGTCAAGGGAAAGAAAAGCAAAATTAAAATGTTGGAACACAACAAAATAAAAATCTTCTGCACTGTTAAGGAACCATCTACAAAAAAAAAAAAAAAAGAAAAGGTCAACCCATCAAATGGGAGAAGGTATTCGCAAATGATATATGCAATATGGATTTAATATCCCAGATATATAAAGATCTTGTACAACTCAATATTCAAAAAACAAATAATGCAGTGAAAATGGGCAGAAAACAGATGGCCAGGAGACACATGAAAAGATTCTCAACATCACTCATCATCAGGGAAATGCAAATCAAAACTACAATGAGATACCACCTCACTACCTGTTAGAATAACTAAAATAAAAAACACAAACAAGAAGTGTTAGTGAGGATGTGGAGAAAAAGGAATCCTTTGTACACTGTTGGTGGGAATACAAATTGGTGCAGTCACTGTGGAAAATAGTCGAGGTTCTTCAAAAAATTAAAAATAGAATTACCCAATGATCCATTAATTCTGCTGGGTATTATTTAAAGAAAACAAAAACACTAATTTGAAAAGATATATATACCCCCTATGTTTACTGCCAACATTTACAATAGCCAATACATGGAAGCAACCCAAATGCCCATCGATAAATGAATGGATAAAGAAGGTGTGGTGCCATAAAAAGAATGAAATCTTGCCATTTGCAACAAGATGGATCTAGAGAGTATAATGCCAAGTGAAATAAGTCAGAGAAAGACAAATACCTTATGATTTCACTCAGGTGAATTTAACAAAACAAATGGATAAAGAAAAAAAGAAAAAGGAACAACCCCCTCTAAGTATAGAGAATAAACAGGTGGTTGCCAGAGTGGAGGTGGGTGGGGGGATCAGTGATATATGTGAAGGGGATTAAGGGTATGAGCACTGAGTAATGAATAGAATTGTTGAATCAGTATATTGTATACCTGAAACTAATATAATGCTTAATTATACTGGGATTAATAAAACAATTTTCGGGGGAACTTTACACTTGAACACATTTGTTTAATGTCATATCCTATCTGCTAACCATGAATGACTGAAGTTATTATAGAAAGACATTATTTTCGGGGGAACATTACACTTGAACACATTTGTTTAATGTCATATCCTATCTGCTAACCATGAATGACTGAAATTATATTATAGAAAGACATTAGAATAGACTGAAGTTTTCAGTTTCCTAATCTTTGCAGGCTTCCCAGTGTGCTGGAAAACAAAGATAGAAACTTTGTATTTAGTGTATCAAATTCATTCACGTCAAGAGGGAGTTGGCACACAGCCATGAAAGAAAGAAGTAAAATTGAAATGCCACAGTGGGAAATAGCTTTTAAAAAAGTCACTGGATGTGAAACTTTATTTTTGACCTCTTCGGGCTTCATGTCCTCACTTCTAGGAGAACACAACCATCTCTAATTTCCCGTCTTGCTCTTTCTCTTACAGGTATTCCTTTTAATTGATATGTTTGTGGTTTAGTTCTAAGCCAATGCCAGAGCAAATGAATTCCAACTCCTTCTACTTTGGGCTCTCTTAGTGAGTGGAATCCCCCTTTTTGTTTCTGCTATCTCTTCTTAAGAGGCTTGCTAAACTCAGGAGAAGGAAATGCCAAAAATGACGGACGTCATTTTACATCATTTTCTCTTTCATTGCTTAATTGGGGGAGTAATCTGCATGAATTCCAGTCTTTCAGGGGCTTTTAAGAGAAAGATGAGGGGTGCCTGGGTGGCTCAGATGGTTAAGCGTCTGCCTTTGGCTCAGGTCATGATCCCAGGGCGCTGGGATTGAGTCCCATGTCAGGCTCTGCTCAGCGGGGAGTCTGCTTCTCCTTCTGCCTCTCCCTCTGCTTGTGCTTCCTCTGTCTCTGCCTTTCAAATGAATTAAAAAAAAAAAAATCTTAAAAAAAGAAAGATGAAAGCACTGGGTAAAGTTCAAAGGAATGGGTAAAGGTAAGTGATAGGACAGTATTTCAGTTCTGTCATATAAGAGTTTCATATACTGAATGACTGTCCTCATTTACATAGGTAATGTGGAAAGGCCATGCATACAGCTTTCAGAAATGAAAGTAAAGGAAAACAGTACAAAGGTTTGTTTTCAGACCTGGGATATGTTTTTCTAAAGTCACGGCCTGGTTGTACGGCCAGTAATCTATAGTAGGGTAGTGGGAGATGACATACTGTAGTAACCTAAGGTGTTTTGTTTTTAACTCTGAGTCTTCAGTTGATTAGGGCTTGGAGAAATAGAGATAAGAGAACTCCTTAACCATTTTGTGGAGCTTTTTTCATCTTCTCCATTTTCCAAAGTAGCCTTGTAATTTCCTTGTTGATCTATGCCGGGGACTTCCCAATTATCACTTGAGGATGGCTTTGGTGAGAGGGAAGAATTGGTGGAAATCCCCTTGAGTTGCTTTCCTGGAATAAAGCTGGGTTGAGAAATTATGGGGCTCTGGGCACACAGATAATGTCTGGTATCTAAGTCATGGAGTTACCTCTTACCAAATGTGATAAACTGGAACTAGATTGTAGAGACAGGGTTGCAGCCCAGGAAAATATCTTTGTGTGCGTGTTGTGAATATGTATGTGTGTGGTCTTGTTTTTCTGAAAACGCTTTCTTTTTCTCTCTTGGTTCATGTGAAAAACAAACACACCCACTGGTAGCACCTTTTGTGGGGAATGGAGTGATTTTTAAACACTTAAGGCCTGGAGAATACAGATTAATTTCTCTAAGAGGATCTTGATGTTTTATTGTTATGATAATCTAAGCAATTAGTCACTTCTCAATAAAAAATATTACATCAATTTGGCATATATAAACAACATTTCCTTATGTCTCAAAATGAAAAAGGGACAGGCAAACATACTTATTCTGGTTTTTACTCCCTACCTCTGATCAAGCCTTTACATACAACTTTCTGACTCCAGGAAACACCAGGGATAGAGAAGCAAGTTCAGCAACACTTGAAGAAAGCAGCACTCCGCCAAATTGGATACTACAAAACAACTGAACTAGTTTAGTCAATGAGTTAGTGGGTTGTGAAAAGAACGAAAAAAAAAAAAAAAAAAATACCAGGGAACCATTCTATATTAAAAGGGCCTGAAGAGATTTAAAAGACATTAAGTGAATGCAGAATTTGTAGAAAAGGTAATTGGGGTAACTTGAATGTGGACTAGCTTTTGACATTATAGTTATTGTTAATTTTGCTTACATGGCCATACGGCTGTTAATCATTTTTAAGAATGTCTCCCTGCCCCCCCTTTTCCGTTCATTCAGAGGAGGCAAGTCCTTTAACCTCTCTTAGGGTCTTTTCTCCATCTATGGAATGAAGATGATTGCTGTGGAGGCTTTTGTAGGGTTGATATGAGGCTATAATAAGATGGCACGGAGCCCAGCCAGGGCTTGTTACATGTTGTTGTTGCTGTCATTACTGCTACTACTGTATGAGGTTCATGTATTATTTTAATTCTAACCCAAGCTTGTGTTTCTTTGTTTTTCTGTTGGTGTCCTGTCATTCAGTACATTTACAGTTACCCTACATGGCCTGGGCCACAAGGCTTAGATCTTGGCCCATCTTGGCCTTTCTCAACATTTACTCTCAGCACCAAGTTCTACACAGGCCCAGTGACTGGCCCTAAGTAGATGCTTAATTATTTGTCAAATGAATAAACTCTATTATCTGTGAAAATTACAGCAAAAAAAAATCAATCTTTATTCTTACTGATACTAAATGGAACTTAAAGTTCTAACAGTACTTACTGGCACACTTATTGGCACTGGGTGGATACTTAAAATGGCCCATATCCAAGCACTGTGGTGGACACTGGGGTCTGGATTCCTTACATTACATTTCAGTTGCTCACTCTTTGCTTACAATGAGGTCCTTTCTCCTTCTTTAGAAGATACGCCTATGGCCATTTCTTTCTCATCAGATTATAACCCCTTGATAAAGTGAAAAATCAAGAAATCTCTTCTGTTGGTTTTCACATGATAGGTAGATATCAAAAGAAGACTGTTTTTTGAAACTGAAATGTTCTTGGGTATATTGATGGCGATTTAGGAGAATATTTGGTGTAAGAAATGATTAAGTAATTAGAGAAACTTAGTTGTAGAAATAGTGTGGCAGCCTGTAACTTACAGGTGTCAAATATTAATTTAGCTATAATTATAATGCTTGAGGCAATTATTTACATATGTTTTCTCCATCTTGCCTATTAATAATTGTGAGTGGATGGGAAAGAGGCATTTTTTTTAATATAGATTTGGCATTCAAATGTGGAAAGAGGTGAAATTTATTGAAATAAAAAGGAGAAGTTAGATGCTTATATTTCAGAGATGCAGTCTAAAAAAACAGAGAGAGATGCAGTCTATTTAAAACCTCAGAGTAGTGTGATTAGTGAGGTAAATGCTTAAATCTGAATCTAAGAGCAAAGTGCCATCTTTGTTTTGAGTTTATAAGAGTACCCTTGTAAAGGATCTGACATTTGCTTGAAGACTTAAAACAAAGGTAACTTGATAATTCTAGCACATTTTTTTTTCCTTCTCATTTTGTAGTTTAATCAGAACATTACCTTTTGGGATCTTACCTATTTTTATGTAAGGAGGTTATGATTTTTATCAGTGAGAATAATGTGTGTGAAACTCATAAACAATTTATTCCCCTATATAAAGTGATGAAGTATGTTATAGAATTACTGCTATTACTAATTACTAATCGCTAAAGATAGGTAAGGAGTAGAAATGTTATGTTATAAATAAAGTGAACATGTGGAAATCTGTTACTACATTTCAAGTTTGAATATTTTGTTTTCTTTTTCTTTAAGAAGTAGCGGGGGGTAACTCTGCCCATTACATTCCATGCCAAGGTCAGTTCTCCATATTTTGTCTGACTGTTTAATTACACTCAAGCATAGAGGCAGTCAATGGGCCGCTCTCATTGATAAATTTATAGTTAAAAAGAAAGCATGTACTTCAGAACTTAAAGCTGTTTGTTAAGCCCAGTCTTGTTTGAGATCTTTTTGAAAAGTGCTTATAATTTTCCAGAGTACCAGGATTAAGAAACACAGAATAGTTAATGTATAGATTTGAGAATGGCTTTTTTTTTTTTTCCTTCCTCTTAGGTTGAATTACCTTACAGACCTCTTTTAAAAAGGTGGCTTGTGACTGGTGTGAGGTGGTATGTTAAGAAAAAAAAAAAAGAAGAAGAAGATAGCAGGAGGGGAAGAATGAAGGGGGGGAAATCGGAGGGGGAGACGAACCATGAGAAACGATGGACTCTGAAAAACAAACTGAGGGTTCTGGAGGGGAGGGGGTTGGGAGGATGGGTTAGCCTGGTGATGGGTATTAAAGAGGGCACGTTCTGCATGGAGCACTGGGTGTTATGCATAAACAATGAATCATGGAACACTACTAAAACTAATGATGTAATGTATGGTGATTAACATAACAATAAAAATTAAAAAAGAATAAAGATTTGAAAAAACTAATGATGTAATGTATGGTGATTAACATAACATAATAAAAAAAAAGAATGGCAAAAAAAAAAAGTAGCTTGTGGGGCGCCTGGGTGGCATTAAACGTCTGCCTTCGGCTCAGGTCATGATCCAAGGATCCTGGGATCGAGCCCCACATCGGACTCTCTGCTCAGCAGGAGGCCTGCTTCTCCCTCTCCCACTCCCCCTGCTTGTGTTCCCTCTCTCGCTGTCTCTCTGTCAAAAAAAAGGTAGCTTGTGAAAAAAAAAAAGAGAGAATGAGAGGCAAACCAGAAAATGACTTTTAATTATAGGGAACAAACTGAGGTTGCTGGAGGGAGGTGGGTGGTGGGCGGATTGAGGGGAGATCGGTTAAATGGGTGATGGATATTAAGGAGGGCACACTTGTGATGGGAACTGGGTGTGTTGTATGTAAGTGATGAATCACTAGATTCTACATCTGAAACTAATGTTAAACTGTATGTTAGCTAATTGGAATATAAATAAAAACTGGAAAAAATATCAATAGATAAAAAAGAAGCATATGGAGGAGCCAAATGCTTAACTCAGTGAAACTACAATAACTCAGTAAAACTACATTGTGTGTATATATTTAAAAGAGGTAGCTTGTATTAGTTGTATAATTTGAGATTTGTTAACTGGTTATGTCTAGTCTGTGAATCTTAACAAAGTGATTGAAAAAATAAGGAACCTATTTGGTACCAATAATGCACTTGGATTTTATATCAAGTCCAGGGTAAATTCACCAAATTCTTAAACTATCTTGTTTTAATTGTTTTAACTTCCGATTTGAAAATTTGGAATCCTGAGAAATATTTTTTCTATGACTCTGAAAAATAACTTCAAGTTGCATTTTTTTTTCTGAGGATAAAGTAGATATATTGTGATTGCTTTAATTGAGTTTATTTGTGTGATTGACTATAATAAAAAATATTCTAACTTAATTCAGTTTATTAAAGGAGTATGGATTAAATATTTTGAAATATGCTGTCTTTTAAACTATTTCTAGAGTTTTTAAATAAAAGTTTTAAAAGTGTAAGCATTACATAATCTGTGTGTGTGTATGTCCTCCTGCCCCCCATCATCTCATAAGACCCTCTTTCCTTGTTCCATTTTGTAAACATGAGTTGCTTATGGCTTGTGTACTGAAAATGCTGCCAGGAAGTAGGGTGAGCAAAAGTTCTTTTCCCATGACCCTCACTCTAATGTTGTTCCAAGGGTTCCCTACTTGGAAATGCCTTGATAACCACATTCATTCCTGACACACCCCACCCCCAACACACACAAAACTACTGAGTGCCATCTGACCCCTAGTCCAGCTGCAGCTTTTTAAAACACTAGTGGAGAAGGCTTTTACCTAGAGCAGTGAATATGAGATTTTTTTTTTGTGATGTGTTGCATGTGAATAGACAAAAACCATTTTTTAAAGATTGAATTACTTGGGGTTGTTCTACAAGCTAAAAGTTGATTAGTGTGTATTTTTTTCTCTAGTTTCAGACTTACTAAAGTTAGTGCGTGTGTGTGTGTGTTCATCCTTTTTGTATAATTTCTGGAATTTTTCCTTCTGACAGTGAAATCTAAAATGTTAAAACACTCTTTAGATTCTATTGTCCTATAACTTTTATCATGCATATAAGTTTTTTAAAGACGAGGTTATGCTGGTCACCATCCCCTAATTCTTATTTGATGCACTCAATTTCTTCCTTTGGAATAGAGGGTAGAGAAACGTATTTATTTATTAAATTCTAGGGCTCTGAATTTCTCTAATCTTCCCACCAACAGTGAACTAAGGAGTAGCATTCTTTTTTTTTTTGTAAGATTTATTTATTTATTTGAGAGAGCGAGAATGAGAGAGAGTACATGAGAGGGGGGAGGGTCAGAGGGAGAAGCAGGCTCCTCGCTGAGCAGGGAGCCTGATGCGGGACTCGATCCTGAGACTCCAGGATCATGACCTGAGCCGAAGGCAGTTGCTTAACCAACTGAGCCACCCAGGCGCCCAGGAATAGCATTCTTTATGTTTAGAAAATGAGACTGCGAGGAAGAGATTAAGTAATTTGCTCAAAGTCACACAAAGCTAGTCAATCATGGAACTAAGATTTAAACCTGTCTGACACCAAAGCACTCTTCTTTGCTATTTGATAATATTGTTCAAGCTGAGAACACTAGTTTTATGTTCGAGGGGCAAGAGAATGGGGAGTGGAGAGGAAAAATGACTAGAAGGCAGAGTTTTTTCATATGGAATGGTTTTTGAAGGTGAAGAAGGCTGGGACCAGAAAGCGTAAGATAAAGGGTTGGCCAGGTAAGCTCCTGGTATTGGCTGTGGTCCCGTGTCAGACTGCTACTCTAGGTAGGATTCCATGACTGCTACAGTTTGACAGAGGGTTGGTTTGGAGCTTGACTTACTGGATTATTTAAATATATATAAATATATATATGTGTATATATATATATAAAATAAAGGGGGGCGGGTACTTGTGGTTATACTGTATTTTTCCTGTCCTAAGGAGACAAAAGCTGACAGGGTTATGTATGAAGCATAGTTATTCCTGGAGCAAGGACATGAGTTTTCATTCCAATCCCATGATGGGCTTGTGTGGTAAAGCAGACAGATTTATTTCAGAGACTACAAGGCCACTTTGCAGAGCACATGTTATGAGAGAGGGAAGAAGGAGCCTTGTTCTTAAATACCATTCTGTGATGCCTCTTCAAAACCTGTGGCATGTGAAGGTCAAGTGTGTGGGATAAAGGGAACTCCATTTTTGCAGACTGTTCCCTGTTAGGGCATGTCCACCATGTAACTGACCTTTATGTTTCCCTTGACTTCTCTCTGCAGGCCCTAGCCCAGATTGGAGAACCCTGAGAGCCTTAGTTTCCTTGTCCTGTTTCAGTTACTAGGAATCTGAATTAGGGCACGCTAGTTAACTGCTTCAAGCCTAAATGAAAGTGTTAGAGGACCCATGTTACTGACATGCTGCCCAGAAAGCAGATTTCTCTGCGTGAAGACTTTTTACCCATGATGTTCCATTGTGAAAGTAGAGATTAATTTTGGTAAAGTAATTTAGTATGTGAAGTACTTATTTTGATCTGAAAATTGTTATTTTGTTCTTAACTAAGTTGAGAACAAGCATCATATTGCATTTGTCCTAGTGACTGCAGTGTGCAGTTCTGGCAGGCCCAGGCTTAGAGAGAAATCCGTAGGTGGTCTGCTTTAACCTGAGACTTCTAATATTTTACTTTTCTTTTCTCTTTAGAGGAAATCTTAGTGATCTCTTTAGGAAACAAAAAGCGAAGGGCAGCTGTTATGAACAAAACTTGTAGGTAGTTTTCTTTCCTTAAGCTAGCTGCTGCTCATGCTTGTACTAAATTACTGCCGGTGGGGGCGCCTGGGTGGCTCAGACGGCTAAGCGTCTGCCTTCAGCTCAGGTCATGATCCCAGGGTTCTGGGATTGAGCCCCACATCAGGCTCCCTGCTGAGCGGGGAGCCTGTTTCTCCCTCTCCCTCTGCCTGCCGCTCCCCCTGCTTGTACTCTCTCTAATAAAAAATAAAAAATCTTAAAAAAAGTTACAGCTGGTGGACCTGGAGCTGTAACCCTTGGCTTCTGACTTTCTGTCCAGTTATACGTGATAATCCAAAGTCTGCATATTTTGAAGTTCCATGAGGCACAAATGTTTGTTATGTTAGGTAAGCATTTTAATTCTAAATTTTTGAGTTAATTCCCTTTAGAATTACTTATAACTGCATGATAAAAAGGGTGTAAGTGAAATCTCAACTGGTCAATTTGGGACACTTTGAAAAACATTCTCACCAAATTGGTAAGATTCCTGGTGCATTAACCACAGTAGTTAAGTCTATTATGTATAAATATAGGTCTTTGCTAGTCACTGTGAACAAGGGCACTAGTAGATTGTGGAGGAACATTGAAGAACTCTTCATCAGTTTGGAACTGAAACTAGAAATAAGACATGTTTAAGATCTTTAGTGTAAGGGGAAAGAAAGAACTAAATAAAAGATCTTTCATGAAACACATGCTAATTTTGATTTTAATAAAGTATACTCTGTTGAGGATGGCCTCATTTCATCTGAGAAACCAACTGGTACTTTAAGGAACTTTGAGTTCAGGCCATGTCTGTCTTTTTTTTTTTTTAACATACAGTGTTTTATTGGTTTCAGATGTACACTACGGTGATGTAACACTTCTGTACATCACCTGGTGCTCATCACAATAATGCACTCCTTTAATCCCCATCACCTATATCACCCAGTTTGTCCCCCTTTGGTAACCATCATTTGTTCCCTATAATTAAGAATCTGTTGCTTGATTTGTCTTCCTCTTTCTGCTTGCTCATTTGTTTTGTTTATTAAATTCCACATATGAGTGAAATCATATGGTATTTGTCTTTCTCTGACTGATTTCACTTATCATAATACTCTGTAGTTCCATCCATATCATTGCACATGGAGACCCTGTCTATCTTTATGTTGATTCTTGATTACCTCTTTTCTCCCTGGCTTAGTTCCAATTCCATACTTGTAGGAAATAAACTGTGAAAACATTAGGCTTAGATTACTTGATTCAGCTTAGCTCTAAAGAAGATTGCTTAACAGTAGAATGCAAAATTGGGAAACATTTCTTTTAGATATATTAAAAGATATTATCATTTCTGTTGGTGATATTTTAGTTTTAGCATATTACTTTCCATACATTCCGAGAACATTATTACTAAAATGGGAGAGGAAACATATACCCAATCTAAACACCTACACCTCTTTCCTTATATGACTAATCAGTTTATAATTCCATTCTGCTTGTCACAAAGCCAAAATTTCTTTCAAGTGTTTTTCATTTACTTTATTTCATAATATTCCATAACATATTTGTTTTCATATAAAAACATTAATAAAAAGTGCAGTGCTTAGCCTATGTTACTCCACTACAGGATATACATATCCTGTTTTAAGAAGGCTATTATTAAAGGATCTTACTATATCCTTTTAGTCTCATTCATCTGTTTATGCAAAACTAAGTGCCTTTTATGTATTATGTCCAGATCTCTTTGTTAAACAGTGAACAAAATAGGCAAAAGTGTGTACTTTCATTGAAATTATATTGTAATTGGAGGAGACAAATTAATGCCTACATTATGTCATAGGTCAGATAGTAGTAAATGCTCATGAGGACAATAAATCCCAGAGATTACGTCTAAGAGTGTGTGTGTGTGTGTGTGTGTGTGCATATGCCCGTTCCTCAGGGGTGGCTGTGCTTCTGAATAGTTGTCAGGAGAGGTCGTACTGGGAAGGTAACTTTTGAAGACCTGAAGGGAGGAAGGGAGTAGTGAGGCTATGTTCAGATAATTAGTGCACCAAATTCTTACATTTCATTTTCAGTAATGTCTCACTTTAGTGCTTTTTAACTAGTTGGTCTACTATTATCACTCATCTTGCACTAACTTTGAATATCTGGAGGTGATTCTAAATT
Organism: Mirounga leonina; assembly: GCF_011800145.1. Classification (NCBI taxonomy): domain Eukaryota; kingdom Metazoa; phylum Chordata; class Mammalia; order Carnivora; family Phocidae; genus Mirounga; species Mirounga leonina. Next base: position 31,254,102 of record NW_023270387.1, on the reverse strand, counting down.
TAGTGGTTTGATAAGTTGACAAACATTCCTCAGATCTGTTTGACTGTGGTTAAAGAAAGTTCCATTTTCAGTGTCTTTAATCTTGCCAAGTAGTCTGACATTCTAAATTCACTCTTGTTCTTACCAAAGTGTCTGGATGATATGAAGTAGGATCTTTGTAGACTGAGAGATGTAGAAATTGCATAGATAAGGAAGTTAATAATACCTTTTGATTGATTAAATGAGCCTTATATGGGAAAGTTTTGATAAAAGGAACTACTTTGTTAATTTTTTCATCTCTTTTTTTTCTTTTTTTTTAAAGATTTTATTTATTTATTTGAGAGAGAGAGAATGAGAGAGAGCACATGAGAGTGGGGAGGGTCAGAGGGAGAAGCAGACTCCCTGCCGAGCAGGGAGCCCGATGCAGGACTCGATCCCGGGACTCCAGGATCATGACCTGAGCCGAAGGCAGTCGCTTAACCAACTGAGCCACCCAGGCGCCCCAATTTTTTCATCTCTTGAATCATAACATTATCAATAAAAAACTCTTTTATGTGTACTTAACTATTTTAGGATTGTACTTAACTATTTTAGGATTTATTGCATTTGCAACTGATGCAGGGTTAAAATTTACCCTTGCTTAAGCAAAGGATTTCTCCACAGATAGTGCAAATCCATAGCACAAGGATTTGTTTGCAGGAAAACTGTCAAGGTATTTAGGAAAAATATCTTCTAAGCCCTTTAGAAACCCATTTACATGTAAGTGAAATGCTGATTATGTATCAGGTTTACTACTCAATAAAGCTAAAACCCCAAGGACTTCTACTTGGTCAATACTTTTTTTTTTTAAGATATATTTTATTTATTTATTTATTTATTTATTTATTTATTTATTTATTTATTATTTATTTATTTTTATTTGACAGAGAGAGAGACAGCGAGAGAGGGAACACAAGCAGGGGGAGTGTGAGAGGGAGAAGCAGCCTTCCCGCTGAGCAGGGAGCCCGATGCGGGGCTCGATCCCAGGACCCTGGGAACTTGACCTGAACTGAAGGCAGATACTTAACGACTGAACCACCCAGGCGCCCCGGTCAATATTTATTACCTTGGTTCGAGGGGATGTGACTAAAGATATACAAAATTTAATTTCATTGTAATCTAATAATTTAGGTGGTAAGTTAGCCTGATGTTCATTGTAATTTTTGGTAGTATTGCTATTATAGCAGATACAGGTCACTCACAGGCAGGATTTCTAGGGATTCTCAGAATAGTCTGTATATACTCTTCACTATTCTGATGTAGTTTAAGTTATTACATCAATCAGCTGAAGACAGTGCTTACCCCTGCCAAAGACCTGTGGCAACTAGTACAAAAACTTCATTTGTTCTAAAAGTTGCTGACCTTGAATCACAATGGTCTGGCTTCCTACACTGCACAGCATTGGAGCTAAATGCGAATCTTAAGTTATAGAGAATTTTCTGTATTTCAAAAATTGTGGTCAGGGAGCATGTGGAACAAACAAAAACAGCAATACATAACTTCATTCCTTAGTTGTATAATTTTTTTTCAATTTTTAATTTTTTAAAATTTTTTTATTGTTATGTTAATCCCCATACATTACATCATTAGTTTTAGATGTAGTGTTCCATGATTCATTGTTTATGTATAACACCCAGTGCTCCATGCAGAACATGCCCTCTTTAATACCCATCACCAGGCTAACCCATCCTCCCCCCACCCCCAGAACCCTCAGTTTGTTTTTCAGAGTCCATCATCTCTCATGGTTCGTCTCCCCCTCCTATTTCCCCCGCTTCATTCTTCCCCTCCCGCTACCTTCTTCTTTTTTTTTTTTCTTAACATATATTGCATTATTTGTTTCAGAGGTACAGATCTGAGATTCAACAGTCTTGCACAATTCACAGCGCTTACCAGAGCACATACCCTCCCCAGTGTCTATCACCCAGTCACCCCATCCCTCCCACCCCACCCCCCACTCCAGCAACCCTCAGTTTGTTTCCTGAGATTAAGAATTTTCATTCTGAAAATAGACTCACAGTGCTTGATTATCTTGTTTGTTATCTGGAGAGGCCTTGTTAACATATTGTGCACAAGCCCCCTGTTTCAGTATTTCTAGGAATGTCCGGTGGCTCACACACCTACCTGCTGGCAGCAGCCCCTCCAGCTCTTGTATTAGACTTGGAGCCTCTGCCAGAAACAAGCCCAAGGGACTGGGTGGCATGAAGACTTCAGGCCCTTTAAATAAAACCAAGGAATGAGAAGTTCAGCTAGAGAGAATGGATTTATTTCCCCCTCTCCTAGCAGTCAGGGACAACACAGATTGCATATATCTAAAACAGACTTTTCATGGCGTTAGGTTTCTGTGGTATTTAGAGATAGGAGAAGGCAATGGAAGGAGTGCCCTGTGTGCTATTTTGTTAGGCTATTAGCTTCTCGAGGTTAGGGATAATGCTTTTCTTCACCTGACAGTTCAGATGCTCTGAAAGGTGCAGTTGTTCAGTGTGACTGAACAAAGTATAAAATATAAAAATACGTGGTGTACAGTTTTTATATTTTAATGTCTTTAAAATTGGGTGGGGGGCTTACAATTTAGCCTTTTTTTTTTTAAACAATTTAGCATCTTAGAATATATGAACGGTGCTATATAAAAAATCCCCTTAAAATTTTGGTACATGGCTGAGGAAACGATATTCGTAAGTTTTGAAGCAACAAGACAAAAATACCAGGTCAAAGGAGCTGAAAACCACATATGTATTTAAGTTTTTGAACTGAATGGTGACCTAATCATGGACTGGCTGTGTGCTGCCTAATAAAAACCTGGCATTAAATCATGTGTGTCATTTGTATGAGAAGTCCCTTTTATTTGCAGCAATAAAATAATTAGAGACAATGTGCCTTCCAGAGTGTGGGAAGCTGTACAGCCAGACTTAGTTGCACAAGTTGACACAGTTGGAATTCCTCAGTTCTGGTTGCTAAATAAGTCTTAGCTGTTCAGAATCACAGCAGGCAGTTTCTGATGGTACAGATCTTGGCGTGTATACATGTTGGTAACTCAAACAGCATGGCATTTATGTGAATGAGTTTTCTTTTGAAATAAAGGATTTGAGGTTCATCTTTATGCTTTCTGATGAATGTAATCAATCACGCCAAAAGAGAACAATACTTTAAATATGATGTGTATGTTCCTCAAAGCCACATAGGCATTTTTATAAATGACTATTCCATGTAAATGCACAGTACACCAGCAGTTAAAATAGTTACATAATGGAGATATATGGTATGGGAGTGAAGGATTTTTTTTTTTTTTAAGTGAGAAAAATAAAAAAAGGAAAATTGTAAATGATCCTTTTTTTGAAAAAAATTGTTTTACTGAGTTAAGCCTCATATGGTAGAATTGTAAGTGTAAGAGGAATATTTATGTAAGGTGGTGTAGAAAGAAGTTTGATGTGGACACAGCTGATTAAGATTCCAGCCCTAATTCTATTGCTCGGATAAATCACTTAACCTTAGGCCTTAGTTTCGTCATCTGTGAAATGGTGGTAATTACTTAGTCTGTTTCCCCAGTAGGGTTCTAGTGAGATAAAGGGGTGTAGTTATGATTTGAAAAATCTCATCGTATGTATTGAAGGTGGTGAATGGCTGTAGTAAATAAATTTATTAAGAGCAGAATACTTGGAATTTAGAACAAAACAGTAATAAAACAGTGTATCCCATCAAAATTGTCTCTTGTGATACCTTAAAGGTGGAGTAAGTGGGGGATTGGCTATAAAGGTGTACGATGGAATCTACAATGTTAAAGTGTAGCTTTCTTGAAATAGTCTGAAAAAAATAGCTTTAGTGTTTCAAAATGGTGTAGGACAGCAGAAAAATGGTCTGTAAACATGTAGGATAACAAGTCTATTGAAAGCAACTTACAAAAACTTTGTGTGCATGGAGAATAATGATCTTTGTGCCTTTAATTCTGGGGTAGCCCAAAGTCCACCCTGTTTTACAGAGTTGTTCTTTTCTGTTTCTTTTTGGAACACCAGGCATGATGCCAGCACACTTCCACATCTTGTATAAGATAGAGGCTTATGTATTTGCCTTTCAATTACTATTCATAATCAAATATTTCTAATCTTTAAGAGGATGTTAGTCATGTAGCTATATAAAAAATTCTTTTCCCATGACCATATTGTTCATGTATAGCCATGTTATTACATGATATTGTACACTTTTGTTTGGCCAAAGAACATCAATAAAAATACAGTAGTGAAAAACCCAAATATGTTGTCACAAACATAGCCAGCCATTTAAGCTATGCACACATTCTTAACTTGGTCATTCGATTTCAGTTGTGCTTAGAAAATTTTTGGAGGTTCATATACATTAGCTTATTTCTTTGCTTGGTTAAACAGATTTCATTATTCAGTCCAGGAATGTTTTTCTTAAGGAATGCTGGAATGTGCAGAAATCTATTAACCATTGAGACAGTACTTTGAAGTTTTAATAATCTGTCACTGAGGGAATATGAGTGTTTTTATAACTTTTATTAATGTATATGGTGCTAAGCGCTGATGGAAACATGCACTTAAGTAAATGGTAAATTTACCTTTTGGGATAGAAACAGTTTGACTATAATGATGTTTGTTACCACTTTAGTATTTCCTCAGTCGGCAGGTACTTTAGCTACATTAAATTTGCTGCCAACATATAATAGTGAGTTGTCTTAAATCCTGAGAGGTGAGCTTAATGTAGATTTATAGTAATCAAAAGCCAACTATAACATATTATTCTAGTCATTGGTTTCCTCTGGAAAAATTATCTATCACAATTATAACTACTATTATCAAGCTCATACTGTGTGCTGTGCTGAGCCCTTCACATGCATGATTTCATTTGGTTATTATAACAATGAAGTGGGTATATTATTATCCTATTTAACAGATAGGTAAATTGAAACTTGAAGAGTTTAAGTAACCACTCCACAAAGCAAAACTGAGAGTTTTAACTAGTAGGCTTCCTGACATCAGAATCCTTGCTCTTAATTTTTTAATGGGACTTCTTTGTGTTAGACGATGATATAGGAACTAAAAATCCGCACTTTCTCTCTAATGATTTAAGTTTGTGGAACTCTTAATTTTTTTTGACTGAATGTTCTCCTCATCAAGCTTGATTAGACTACCAGAATCATTATTTTTAGAGTCGGATTTCTTCTAAGGCAATGGTGAGATTTTAGGTTAGCACCTAAAAACATCTGGGCTGCTTTTGTCAGCTTCCACTGCTTTGCTTTTTGCCCAGCTTTCCAAAATATCTTAAATGAAAGAAACTTCTAGCTATTCTCTGTGGCTCCTCAGATTTCATGTACTTGATTTGATGTCCAGATCATTAGGTGTGTTGTTTTGCTGGGGCTCTGGTTTTTCTCCATTCCTCTTAGCACCTTTTATAGCTAGAGGCAAGTCTGTGAGTAAATCATTTCTTATCTGGAATTGATTTTTGCCAGTCCTGGAAAAGCCTTAGTTTACCTTTCCTAAATACTCTGAATTCCTGCATTCTGTTGGTTTATTGTCAACTTCCTTTGCTGGATGCAGTAAAGACTGGAGAGGTTCTCTGCCCTCCACAGGCTTACTGTTTGGTGTGGGTTATGGGGCTTAGACACAAATATGTATAATAATAGAATGCAAAATTGTAGGGTATGTCAATAGACATCCAAAAAGGAGGTATATTATAGTAATGTAGTACTTCTCAAAATTTTCTGTTAGAGGAGGGGAAAGTATACCCTCAGTTTGAGGACATGGCCCAAACTGGCTGCTTTGATGGAAGTAACAAGGTATAAGTTAAGTCCTTTGATTCTTGCTTTACTCACAATATGTGCTTTTTAAAAAATGTGAAACAGGATAAAACTATTTAACATCCGTTTTCCCAGTTTTATAATGAACGTTACAGCACCAGGAAGCTTTGTGACTCCTAACGTACTGCTGTGTGTGATAAGGTATGTTAATATTTGGTATATGTAAGCCAGCAGGTGTGTTGCTCTGGTTGGATTATTTAGGGGTGGCTTTTAGATTAATCTAGAGAGGCAGGTTTTAAAGGTGCTTCAGAAGGACTGGAAGAAGCTATGTGCTGCATTCTCAAGTATAGCCAACTGCTCTTTGGAGGTCTGAGGAAGCTTCACAGTGGAGCTGTGAGTACTTCTTTATTTGAAGACATCTGAAGGTCCTGACAGAAAGCAAAGGGATGTTTCTCCAGCATAGGGAATAACTTCATCCATGTTGAGAGAGTTCAAGTTTAGAGTGGTTTGTTTGGCAGGCATATTGAGGATGCAAAGAAGTTTGAGAAAAAAGATAGCCTGAAAAACCTAGAAGAAAGATGATATGCTTGAATTGCGTCGTAGGTAACAATTTAGTGTGGTGCTTTAAGAAGGAAATTTTACCTAGTCCAATCATGATTTAACCACAAATGTGTTTGGTATATGATACCAAGAAGGGGCTGATTGAAAAAGCAAGTTTTAAGAGTTAGTAATAGGCTGCTATGTGACGTGTAAGGTAAAGTAACACCAGATACTCTTCCCAGTCATTATCTTGGATAGATACATACTTTAGGTAGTCAAAAGAAAAGTGGGCTGGAGGTGAGGGTAGAGCAATAAAACATTTCACATTGCTGAGTCTGCTGATAAGACTGTAAGTTGTAGATGCCTGGCAAGTAGTATGGAATGAGTGATTGGACTAGGGAGAGGTCATGGGTGGGAAAGCAGACCAGGAAGCCCACAAAAACATGCCAGCCCATCATGTGTTGCTTGGAAGCTTAGGAAAGCAACAAGGTTCTCCATGTTGGGTAATTCCATGTTTTTTAACTTAAATAATAATAAAAAAAAGGCAAGAGGGATATTTTATTCAATTTTGCTTGGAAGTCCAGCATTCAGACTTAAAATCACCATGGAGGAGTTGCCTGCATGTAAATACACAGCACTTTTTAAAAGAAAACAAGTATTGAGGTAAAACAACGTGACTAAAGATAAGCCCTCCTGAAGGAAAGAGCGTGAGGAAGAGAAAACTTGAAGGCAGAAAAGGAGTGCCTACTGAGGAAGGGAGAGAATCCTAAGAAACTGCAGTGTGCCATTGTTTCCTTACCCTTCCTTTTTCAAGCTTTATTCCCCAGGGTAGAAAGATGAGTGGTTTATTTCATCCTTTGAACTTTTCTATTTTTAACTTCACTTCGAGCAGCAGTGAAGTCTTTGTGGGTTTTCGTTTTTAATTTTTATGGAATTTGTAGCTTTATTGAAACTGTGGATAAAATCTGCCCAACTGTTGGTTCCTGTTTGTTTTTAGGTTGGAATCTTCTGGAACTACTTGCCAGACACATATCATTTATGGGATTACAAACTGTTTGGTCTTAGAGGCCAGCACTATTTATTTTCACTGAAGCTGTCCTGAAGATAGTAATTTAATTTGCAGACTAAATACGTTGTGCTTACAATGAAAATATTTCATATTCTGCATTTGCCATCTTAATAAATAGTGGTTTAATAGTTAACATTTGTTGAGAACCAGTATTTCAAGTTTGTTCTGTTCTGTACCAGACACTATGCTAAGCCAGATTCACGTAATATTCATGACAGTCTTGCAAGGGTTTACTATCTTTCTTTTGTACATGTGGAACCTGAGATTCAGAGAGGCTAAGTGCTTGCTCTAAGACATATTGCAGTAGATGGAGGTCCCTGGATTGGTGACCATGTCTTTTAGACTCTTGTGCACACTTAATTCACGACGTGAAAGAATGATTGATTCTAATGAAAGACTTCTTCCCAGATCTGAGTACGTTCATCACATAAGACTTCAGTTTATCACTGAAAACAGATGCTTTGACTTACACTGCCTGCCACAAGGGTGCATGTATCCAAAACAGGATGCAGAAGTAATACCCTGAATACACATCTGTTATAGAAATGAATGAGGCCATCTAAAGCTAGGCCAACTTTACAGTGCCAAAACAGTGTTGTTCCATCCTCAAACACGGCAAGTTAATTTAGTGGCCTGGAGTAGTCTGTTCTTTTTGTGTTTCCAGAGGGATGAAGAACAGCATCAGTACCCCATTGCCCCTTGGTGATTTTTGTCTCCAGTGATCTCCTGTGAACATGGCTGTTGCTACGTGGCAGCATTTCTCAAGGCTCACAAGGAAAGATCTTTGATCCCATTACTGCAAGTCACTCAATTTCACTTTAGCTCAACATAACACATATTGAGCAATTACTGTTACTAAGCTTTGTCCTGGGCCTTCTTTATGAAGACTTTTCTTTAATTGTTGATATTAGACAACCAGTATTTTCTACCCACTTATATAAACTGGAAAATAACAAAGTGGGCATTTAAAAACTTTTTCAAATAAGAGCCATAGAAATGATTTTTATTGACAAGGTCTCATTGTGTTTTTATAATACTCTCCCACACCTAGTGTTTTTTTCCTCTGACTTTTCTCCATCTAGCAGTCTGACATTTGTAGTGCTCTGAGAAACACTAGAAACATAACTGCAGGTGTTAAAAATCCAGGCTTATTTGATAATTCTTTGAACACATTCTCCTGTGTAATGTTCAGTATGATTTTAAGTAAATTAAGGCTTCCAGTTATACTCATGTGTGTTCCCAGTACCATAAGCTTTTCAGTAATTGATCTATAGTGGATTCTTTTCTTTTCTTTTAAGGGGGAGGGGAGGCGGGAGGTGCAGAGGGAGAGGGAAAAGGAGAGAGAATCTTGCATGCTTCACGCCCAGTGTGGAGCCCGACGCGGTACTCAATCCCCCAACCCTGAAGTCATGACCTGAGCCAAAATCAAGAGTCTGACGCTTAAGGAACTGAGCCACCCAGGCGCCCCTACGGTGGATTCTTATATTAACACATTGGTGTACACTTCTGTCTTTCTGGTCCCTCTGGTCTCTTTTGTGTCTGCTTTCTATTGGGCACTAAGGGCAAAATGAGATGAAGAATATATACCTACCTTCAAGAAGCTTAACACCTAGACTGTTACTCACTTATCTTGTAGCATTAGAAAGTATAAGAATGATGTGAATTTCCTTTGTCCTCTAGCATGGTGTTTAATAATGACCATCTAATGTATGTTCACTGCTAGCTTATTCCATGCTAATAAGCATAACCAGCTCTAATATATAGTTCAATACATGGAGTCTTACTGTCTTGGAATTTATATAGCAGGTGACGGATTAGTGAGATGTTGTTAAAGGGCACACCTTCCCTTGTTAAAGGGCACACCTTCCCTGATTTTAATGCTTGTTAGTCACTGGGAATTAGCTTTGGGATGCAGCAGAAAGAGCCTCAAACTTGGGGAGCAGAAGACCTGTCCAGATTGGTGTCCAGCTCTTAAACTTTGGGCAAATTAAATTATTACTTAAATTTTCAGAGCATCAGCTCTCATAGCTTTGTGTGAGAATTAGGAAAAAATATGTAAGAACTTTGAAATAGTAAAACATCAACACTATTGCTATCATTATTGTGAATGTATATCAAAACTTCTTGTAAATAGTAAAACATTTTATTATTTATTACTGTTTTGGAAAATGGACAACCCATGTTTTACCAGTGGTTGAAAAAGCCACATTATGGGATTGCAAGAGTGGGAAGAATGGAAGATGAAAGGCATCTGGAAAATTTCAGTATTGACTTACCTAAAAGAAATTTATGCTTTCAAAAGTTGAGCTCTTGTGTATAAGAAATGGTGCTGGATACTTGGATAGTATTCACAGATGGTAAAACTTCCTACCTTTATTACATTACTGAAAATAGGGTGGATAGACTAGGTTTATGGATAACAGGGTAAAAGGTAAAATAGAGAAAGCACAGCAAGTGTGTCACAACATATAGTGGAAAGTGTGAAAGAAGAGATAATGCCAACTTGGAAGGGATCAGGAAGGGCTTTTGGGGGGAAATGGGGGCTTGAGAGATATATTGAAAGAGACTATGGACAGAATGGCTAAAATTAACAAGTCAGGAAACGACAGATGTTGGCAGGAATGTAGAGAAAGGGGAACCCTTCTACACTGTTGGTGGGAATGCAAGCTGGTGCAGCCACTCTGGAAAACAGTATGGAGGTTCCTCAAAAAGTTGAAAATAGAGCTACCATATGATCCAGCAATTGCACTACTGGGTATTTACCCCAAAGATACAAAAGTGGGGATCCGAAGGGGTACGTGCACCCCGATGTTTATAGCAGCAATGTCCACAATAGCTAAACTGTGGAAAGAGCCAAGATGTCCATCGACAGATGAATGGATAAAGAAGAGGTGGTATATATATACAATGGAATATTATGCAGCCATCAAAAGGAATGAGATCTTGTCATTTGCAACGACATGGATGGAACTGGAGGGTATTATGTTGAGCGAAATAAGTCAAACAGAGAGACATGTATCATATGATCTCACTGATATGAGCAATTCTTAATTGCAGGAAACAAACTGAGGGTTGCTGGAGTGGGGGGTGGGGTGGGAGGGATGGGGTGACTGGGTGATAGACACTGGGGAGGTTATGTGCTATGGTGAGCGCTGTGAATTGTGTGAGACTGTTGAATCACAGATCTGTACCTCTGAAACAAATAATGCAATATATGTTAAAAAAAAAAAAAAGAAGAAGAAGAAGAAGAAGGTAGCGGGAGGGGAAGAATAAAGCGGGGGAAATCGGAGGGGTAGACGAACAATGAGAGACGATGGACTCTGAAAAACAAACTGAGGGTTCTAGAGGGGAGGGGGGTGGGAGAATGGGTTAGCCTGGTGGTGGGTATTGAGGAGGGCACATTCTGCATAGAGCACTGGGTGTTAATGCACAAACAATGAATCATGGAACATTTCATCTAAAACTAATGATGTAATGTATGGGGATTAACATAAGAATAAAAAAAATAAAAAATAAAAAAAGAAAGAGACTATGGAGAAGAGTATATCTCTAGAAGGTGGAATAACAATATAAACATAGGTACAAGACACTGGATGTTTGTTTCTGGTAATAACTAGTACCCCAGCGTGGTGTGAATCTTGATGGGTGAGGTTGGATATGTAGGTAGAAGATGCCTTTGGAGGATTCTGTATGTTTTGTTAACTTGGCCATGCTTGGTGTGTTGTCCCTTCTTTTAAGTCTCTGTTTTCATTGATTATTCTGAGAAGCCTTCCCCCCATACACTCAAGCAGAAGGGATTGTGCCTTCTTATTTGCTATCTTTATGTGCAGAGCAGGGTTGGCAGTGTGGTTGAGTGGGGATTCTGGAGCCAAGCTCTCTGGGTTGAAAATCTGGCTCTGTTATTTACTAGCTTGTACGCACTTGGGGAAGCCACTTAACCTGCCTGTGCCTTGGTTTCTTTGTCTGTAAAATGAGAGTGATGATACATGCTTTGTGTGACTGTTGTGAGAATTAATGGTTTAATTTACATTAAGTGCTTGGAAAAGTATCAGACACATAGTAAGTACTACCTGTAGTGATGGTGTTATTAACCTCTGTAAGAGACTTTATCAGTTGACCTATGATGGGATTTATTTACATGCCTGATGCTCCTATGGACTGTGCCCTTTTGGAGGAAAGGATATAACTTGTTTTTACTGTTGTTTTCCCATTGCTTTTTACTATCTGCCTTCTGCATGGTAGTGTAAAGATAATTCTACAACACATACGTCTGGGATATATTGTTCCTGTGAGTCTTTTTTTTTTTTTTTAAAGATTTTATTTATTTATTTGAGAGAGAGAGAATGAGAGAGAGCACATGAGAGGGGGGAGGGCCAGAGGGAGAAGCAGACTCCCTGCCGAGCAGGGAGCCTGATGCAGGACTTGATCCAGGGACTCCAGTATCATGACCTGAGCCGAAGGCAGTCGCTTAACCAACTGAGCCACCCAGGCGCCCTGTTCCTGTGAGTCTTAAATCTAATCTCAGAGAACTGCCTTGTACCGGTGGACTCTGACATAAATATAGCTCACTTCCGAGCTAACATTGTAAAAATAATCCCATTAACACTTCTAAAGTAAAAGGTAGCTCTTAATGTATAAGAAGAGTTATAATTATTTACTAAGTGTGTTTTATTTCTCTAATGAAATGAAGTTTTAGTGTTTCATTAGCATCATCTAATCATGGGCGCTACAGGTTAACTCTGATATAGAAACATTGCTGACTATTAAAGCCCAGTGTAATTTCTTTCAACTTAATGTGAATATACGTGAAGACGTCCTTGCTTAACTTGTAGGTTAGGCAAGTGGAAAAGACGTGGTACGGGCAGTATTTGTGGCATCTTTATGTGTACAACCTTGCCTGCTGGTAAATGTTATTCCTCTACCTTCACCTTAGAATGTGGCCAGGTGGCTCTGACTGGGATCTTTTTCTTGTTTGTTCTCAAGTTCTAGTAGTTGGGTAGAAATAGGGAGAAAGAGACACCCTTGCCTAAACTAGAACTCTCTGCTTGTCATAGTTTATATGCTTCATCTTCCTTTTTGTACTTAAGAGAAAATGCAGATTCTTATCATTACACATTTTGACACTTTAAAATTCAACAGTAGAGTTTTTAAAATCAGGTTTTATAGTCAGATGTGAATCAATTTTATTTAAAAGGTTTTAGAGTGAGTACTTCTATATTGTGCATCTGGCCACTATTCAGAAACTTCAGACAATTAGGGAATAGTGTTTTTCATGTAGTTTCAAGTCAGTTAAAGGTGTTGTGCTTTCTAGTTCAGAGGAAGATAGAGCCAAGAGAGTGAGCTGGATTCCTCATTTTGAAGATTGATCAATATTCTTGGCAGAAAATATCATAAGTTCCTTACCTTGGTAATATTTCTGACCTGATTATTACTTTGGTTTTTAGAAAATGAGAACAAATAAAAGGAAAGTCAAGAACCCAGACACTTGAAGTTGAAAATAAGTCATATTTCGAACTTCTCATTATTTTTGGAATTATCATCTGAATTACTTGAGAACCAAGTTTTTAAAATGTAATTCTGCCTTGTTATGCTTCTGAAAGGACTATGGAGAGAGCATGCATTCTTCATTCCAGGGTTGAAATAGACACCTATCTCTTACACAGAAATACTGAATAATCAGGTTGTCTTTGTCATGGCCTGATTGCAGTGCACCAAGAGAGAATTGAAACTACTATCAACAGCAGATGGTTCTCTTGGGCATTTTCCAAGGTTATCTAAGGTCTAACAGCTGCCACCTTCGTTCCTGAATTATTTTTTTTTTTTCTTTTCTAAGATGTTTAACATGGAAATAGCCAACACCTTTTGAGTGCTTAATTGTGTGCCAGAGACTGTTCTAAGTTCTTCATCTATATTTAACTCACTTTCTCTTCACAGCAATCCTGAGAGACAGGTTCTGTTCCACTCAACAAATGAGGATGCTGAGATACAGAGAAGTTAAGGAACTTGCCCACAGTTATGTCACTGATTGGTAGAGGCAGGAAGTTAGCCCTGCTTCTCTGCCACTAGAACTCACATTCTCAATCACTTGGCTGTATTGACAAGAATAGCTTATAAAATGGGCTTTAGGTTCTTGTTTGGGAACAGGAATTCTTATAGTGCATCCACTGTGATGTCTGCATAACGACAAAGCAGCTTACCTTTCTTAGTCAAGGAGCAAGGCCATGGGAAGCAAAGAGCATTTTAGGAAGAAATGTTCGATTGGGGGATACTGTGTTAGAGTTCCCTAGGACAAAGCTTCCAGATAGCTCATTGTGTTTGTTTGAGGGGAAACTCTCAGGAACTAGTGATGAGGAGGGGAGAGAAGGAAGAATGTCTCTTATAAAATTCTTAAGCATCCTGATTCATCCATATACACTATCCCCCATCTCAACTCTGCTGTAGGAATTGCATCTGTGATTTCAAATCCATTTTACCATAAGCGTTTATATTGTACATAGAAAAATAAAGGGACATTAAATGGAATGTGATTCCCGTCTCAGGGAGAGTACTCACATACAGCTTGACTTAAAATTATCCCAGGAGTCTCTTTCTTTGTCTTCTCATAACATTTTATGTAGGTGTTAATGATTTCTCTACCCATAGCCAGATTTCTCTACCTGTGCACTGTGCACTGTCAGATACATGCATACTTTTGCATAGTATCCTTCTGTCTGGAAGGCCAGTCAACTTTCCCACCTTTATAAGTTGGACTTGAATGATAATAACTGATGCCATTTATTGAGTTGCCTAGTATGTACCAGGCACATACTTCGTTTAGTCTTTAGAACAACCCCTTGAGATCAGTATTAATTCTCTGTTGTATAGATAAGAAAAATAGTTTTTGGGGAGGATGAATGATTGTCCAAGGCTCAAAGGTAATTGGTGAAGTCTAGCTCTAATGAAGCCTTTGTTTTCTCATTGACTAATAATTCATTAAGAAGGCTTTCTTTATCTTTCTTTCTGAAAGCCCAATGGAGAGCCATTCTTAAGGTGATAGAATTTTCTAACACTCTTAAATTGAAAGTAATTCTCAAGAAGAATATGCAGCTGGCCCAAAGTTTTAGCCCTCTTGTGGGAAGAGGTGTAATCTACGAGTAGCATCATCTTTCCAGAGAATTTTTTTTTTAAGTTCTCTTGTGTGTATATTTTGATTTTTTTTAAAAAACCCTCTCTGAAGCTTAAGGCCTGTCAGCTTCAGAATTGTCTTTGTTCAGGGTGTTGTTGAGTTTTTTGGATCACAATGGCACAAAAGAGTGTTTGCAGACCTATTCATTCATGAGTACTTAACTTTGATAGGTGCTTGGGGTTTCATGAATAGTGGGTTACTACAGTAAGTCCTGGGGTCATGTCTAGGCATGGGGCCAAACTGTTCTCTTAAAGAAAAAACTATTCTGACACCAGTTAGAATGTTAAGGAGGACTTTATTCAAAACTGCTAGGGGTGCCTTGGTGGCTCAGTTGATTAAAAGCAACTGCCTTCGGCTCAGGTCATGATCCCAGGGTCCTGGGATTGAGCCCCACATCAGGCTCCTAGCTCAGCGGGGAGCCTGCTTCTCCCTCTCCTTCTACCTGCTACTCTGCCTTCTTGTGCTCTGTCTCTCTGTCAAATAAATAAAAAAACTAAAAAAAAGACTGCTAAAAGTGTCAAGATTATCTATCACAATAGGGGAGAGAGATCATACTCAACCCTGAATGCAACAAGAACAAGTGGGGATTTATAGCCAAGGAGCTATATGGGTTAGGGGGATGTTTGATTGGAATGGAAAATTACTGGTAGGAGACATCAAAGGAAGGAAGATTCTTGTTGAAGGTAGGCCAAGGACAAAGGTAGGGGATGAAGATTTTGATCCCGTATTCAAAGTGGGGAATTCTCTATCAATTGACTTGGCAAGATTCTTGATAAAACTGGACTATGTAGGGCCAGTGAGGACTGGGAGCCAAGGTAGAAGCCTAGTCAAGGTAAGGGCTCAGAGGAGTCTGGCTAAACATTGTTAAGGAGAGAGTCTTCTCTTGGGTTCTATTGCTTGAATTAAATGTAAGAGTTCAGGTATTGGACTTGAACTCATGGGAGATACCACTAAATGAAGTTATAGAGTGAATTCCAGAAAAATATGTTTTGCTACTGGCACAGACTTATGTGGAAAGTTTGGTATGGATGATCAGAGTAGTTCCAAGAGGTGGGATCTTTAAAGCCTCTGTTACTGCACTATCAGATTGATTTATAATTTTACTTAAAAAACGTAAACAGAGTTTTTTTAAGTGCCAGGCTTGGTTCTAAACCCTTTGCAAATATTAATTTACTCAGTCCTTAAAACAACTGTGTGAAGTGGTTATGCGATTGTTATTCGCTCTTTACAGATGAGGAAAAAAAGGCCCAGAGGAGTTAAATAATTTGCCCAAGGTCACGTAGCAAGTACCTGGGGGGACTTGGATTTCCACCCAGGCAGTCTAGCTCCACATTGCATTCTTAATCACTCTGTTAGGCTGCATCCCAGGGATTTACTTCTCATTATTCTGGGCTTTTCTTTATTTTCTCCAGGAATAAAGAATTCTTCTGGATTTAGTCACACTCTGGACTTTGTTCAGACTGAAGCCAGGATTGAAGAATATATTTAGCTTGAGGTCCCCTATAAATCATGAGGTTATTCGTAAACAGCCTTTTAGGTGGCCTTAGGAGATCAAAACACATTCCTTACCTGCTCTGTAGTCTGTACATTGGGGATACTTTCTAATCAAAGATTGGCTGCTTTCCCCTCCCTTTCTCCCCACTCCATCAGCAACCTTAGTGACTTTTCTTTCTTTCTTTCTTTCTTTCTTTCTTTCTTTCTTTCTTTCTTT
>NW_023270387.1:31214178-31237840 GCF_011800145.1 Mirounga leonina | reverse complement strand
CTTCCTTCCTTCCTTCCTTCCTTCCTTCCTTCCTTCCTTCCTTCCTTCCTTCCTTCCTTCCTTCTTTCCTTCTAAATGCTCCATTTGTGGGGAGTGAATGGTAGTTTTTTGATAAAGGCTTTGGGAATTGGCTTCCAGATAATACACAGCTGGCACCAAAACTTTCTTAAACGGTAAATCGCCTGTGAGCAGAGCAGATCCATTTCCTAAAATATTTCTTCTAGTAGTCTCTTTAAAATCTGCTTAAATTTGTCAAGCTGGTATTTTAAAAGCTTCTGGTAAATAAAGTATTAAAATTGAAGTTATAGAGTAATGCACGTGGAAAATCTCATATTCCATGGTACCTTCAATTTACGATTTTTTTTTTAACTTTTTAATTATAGATCTGTCTATGGCAGTACAGAAATTTTCCCAGTCACTGCAAGATTTCCAGTTTGAATGTATTGGTGATGCTGAAACAGATGATGAAATTAGTATTGGTGAGTATTACTGTTCTTTAATATTCTACATAATTTTAAAAGTCCTACTTCAGATACTGATTTCACTGAAATCAAACAGATTCACATACCCAAATAATGAACATGTAAAATATTCTGATTTTGATAAAAGTATAAGGGTGATTTTTGGTTATTGTAGAGGAGCTATATTATAAATTGTCTAAAAATTGAACTCTTTTTTTTATAAGGAAATTACTTATTAATCATTCTATAATTTAGCTCATCCCTTTAAGAAGAGTTGGATAACAATGTTTGTCTCTGCCTCAAAGTGAATCATTCATTCACATACATATTGGGCATCTACTATTAAATACACAAGGTACTGGTTTTCAGAATTATTTTACTTTTTAAAAATTTAATACTGATTTCTCTTTTAACATGAGTATTTGTTTATAAAGGAAAAATTCAGTCATGATGTATTAAACCAGTGTTGTTATAGGATATAAAATATTATTGAGGATCAGGAGACTTGAGCTCTGATCCAACTTTGTTTTAGTAATTCAGCAGTCTGACCCTGGGGGGCATGCCCCTTCCTGATTCAGATGGTTTTATTTCATAAAGCAAAGAGGTTGGGTTATGTGATCCCTGAAGTTTTATCTGTATCTGAATTTGTACTGTTTGAAGATCAGATTCATGTAGCATTCCTTTCCCCCACATTTTAACAGTTACTACTTAACAGTTTGTAGACAGTGGACCCATTTGTAGGCTGAATTAGAGACATGTCACATCATCAGAAGACTGTATAGACTATGTACATTTTGGAGGATAATACTAAAGGTACTCATCTTCCAGGTATAAAAATAGCATATTACAAGTGTTTAGAACAGTGACTCTAGAGGTTTAATGTGTATACACACATTACATAACAGCTGGAGATCTTATGAAATGCAGATTCTGATACAGAAGGTCTCAGGTGGAGTGTGCGATTCTGCATTTCTAACAGACTTTTGAAGGTCATGTTGACACTGCTGGTCCATGGACCACACTTGGAGTAGTAAGGATTTATAATCCCTGATATGCCCCTCCACAATCACATTTCTCTTCTTCCTTTATCATTTCTTTTATAGTTTTGTCAGTTATATATGTATTCCTAAACAGTATATTTTTAATTTTGAAAACCTAAGTAGCAAGCCCAAACCTAGCTGTGAAAGGAAAGGGCAGTGTTATCCCCACCAAAAAAAGGCTCCAGGAAAAGATAAGCTGACTGAGTTTGATTCATTGTGTAGCTTTTTAGCTTGCTTACGTTCACAAAAGTTCCTTCTGGATAAATCACTGTCAGAATTCAGAGTTCAAGGTGGCAGTCTTTCCGAGGTGCTGTGCCAGGTGTCACTTTATTTGGTTGCTCCTTTAGGAGTGTTAGTTACTCAGAGGAATGTAGAGGTAGCTGGTCTCTTGAAATCAGAAATGACTCCTCCTCCCTCAGTGCTCTAATGAAAAGTACTGAGCCATGTAGAAAGAAGGATGAGGACTGCCTCATGGTCCTCAGCATGACTTCTCTTTCTCTTTACAGGATGTATGAGAAAGGGCACCTTCAGTGATGATACACCACTGGCACTTGAAACTATAGTTGTCATTTTTGTGTGCCACTTCTTGACATTTGTGTCATAAATGTCTAGCCCCCAGCAAAGGCCTTGTGACACACACCTGGCCAAAAAGCCTACATAATATTACTAAAATACTAACATATTAGCATTGTTATTTAGAAAAAAACTAAAACCCACATACTTACATAAGAGCATTTATTTTCACTTATTCACTTAGTAATGTAATTGTAATTCCAAGAAGGCAGAGGCCAGAACTGTCCTTTTTTTTTTTTTTTTTTTTACAGAGAGTGTACAGGAGTCCGGGTGGGGGAGGGCAGAGGAACAAGAGAATTTTAAGCAGGTTCCACACCCCAGCATGGAGCCCAACTTGGGGCTCGATCTCATGACCCTGTGAACATGACTTGGGCCAAAATTAAGAGTCGATCACTTAACCAAGCTACCCAGGCACCTCTGTCTTTTCTTTTTTAAAAATTGTATTATGTTATGTTAGTCACCATACAATACATCATTAGTTTTTGATGTGGTGATCCACGATCCATTGTTTGCGTATAACACCCAGTGCTCCGTGCTCTTTAATACCCATCACAGGGCTAACCCATCCCCCCACCCCCCTCCCCTCTAAAACCCTATTTGTTTCTCAGAGTCCATAGTCTCTCATGGTTCATCTCTCCCTCCGATTCCCCCTCTTCATTTTTCCCATCCTTCTCCTAATGTCTTCCATGCTATTCCTTATGTTCCACAAATAAGTGAAACCATATGGTAATTGACTTTCTCTGCTTGACTTATTTCACTTAGCATAATCTCCTCCAGTCCCATCCATGTTGATGTAAAAGTTGGGTATTCATCCTTTCTGATGGCTGAGTAAGATTCCATTGTATATATGGACCACATCTTCTTTATCCATTCATCTGTTGAAGGGCATCTCGGCTCTTTCCACAGTTTGGCTATTGCAGACAACCCCTGTCTTTTCTTTTTTAAAACCACTTTAGCTTTAGCACCTGACCTAGAGCCTGATTCATGGTACACCCTCAGTTAAATTGTTGAATAAATGATATAACTCTCCTTATAAATTTTAATTTTTTCACTTATCTGTATATTTTTCTAATAGAATTATATATATATATAATTTGTATATATATGTGTATGTATACTTAATAAAAATATATACATATAATTTGTTTTCTTTTAAGGAGGATTATGGCAAATACTCTGGGTTTTCATAGATATGATTTTTAATAATTTCATGACTTAAAATATTTCATCAGGTTCAGATACAGAAACAAAGAAATAAACAAATCATAAATGACTCCTCCTCCCTCAGTGCTCTAATGAAAAGTACTGAGCCATGTAGAAAGAAGAAATAAAGAAATAAAATCTTTATTTAAGAAATAAAATCTATAGAACATTCAGGTTGATTCTAGTTGATCTTGTTAAAAAGTACAATAAACATATTTCTACATATTTCTCTTAATTTCCTTTAAAATTCTTACTTAAAATACCTTCTTAAAGTCAAATGTAACTGCAGAGGTAGGGTTTTTAAATACATGCTCTGCAGCCCTTCAGGTAGATGTTAGGTGATTTCCCCAGGTTGTGGTGAATTTGATCTTCAACACTGGTCTGCTTGTCACTTTCCACTTTGGCTAAATGATGTTGTGTCTCTTGCAGATTAGATTTGAAAGGTGTGAATTGATCAGTAGGTGAAGGTTTATTGTAGGCAATGAATACTGGATTAAATTCTAGTGTTTTGAGGGCTTCGAGGAGTTAGATCAAAGGTTGGGGAGCAGAAGATGAATGCTATGTAAGGATAGATATAATGCTTCTTGATGCTTTTAAATCAGGAGACTTATGTAGCTCCTATTATGGGGAATCTGATTCAGACATTAAAACTATTAGGAAAACCTAACTTAGAGCAAAAAGTAGTGTAAAAAATTATTTCTGGAAAAAAAAAAAGATGTAAAAATATAGGTATGTTCCTATATCCTCACTGTCCAACACTTTTTATCCTTATACTGAGCCCTCAAATGCATTCTAAACATTTAAACATAACTATATAATAAAGAGGAGGAGGCTTAAATAACCATTTCTAACATGGAAGAATTAGGAGGATATGGCAGGCTGTTGTTTCAAGGACAGTGACCTAGGAACGTATCCCTCAGACTGCTGGGTACTCTGGAGTGGATGCTGTGTGAGGAACTTTCCTACCTCCATCAAGTTTTCTTGTTTATTTTTGTCATCAGTTTTAATTCTACGTGGGAAATACATAGTTTCAACTTTGTTTAAAATATCTTCTTGAAACCCCAGTTTCAGCCTCTTTATTCCTCTGATTTAACCAAAGGGGAATGAAGTAGGGAAAGCTGTGACTTTAGCTTTGAGTATTAGCCACAGCACTCTCAGCTAGAGTAGTTTTGTGACTTACCAAAAATGGAACCATTAAAAATGCTGACTTACAAAAACTCATCTTTTATAATCAAGCAATGTCAATGAAAAATAACTTGTATAATCAAGACGTTTGCAGTCTTTTTGGATGTGAGTTGTGGTGGGAATGGGTGGGAAGGTGGTAGGAAGATGACTAAGATGTCTGCTTTCAATGTGTTTACAGTGGGATAGTGTGAAAAATAGATTTTGAGCAATGTAAGGAAAAGAAGGTTCTGTTTTCATATCAGTATAATTACCTAACTTGTGGAAGCTGTTCCAGGAGTTTTATAGGTGAGTAGGCCTGTGTCTGGCCTATAAGCCAGTCCCACTCTTCATCTGTTCCCACCCTTTTGGCCTTGTGCACTGGTGGGTGGGTGGTGGGTTTGTTTTTTAGCGCTAGTCAAACATTGCTGGCTTGGAAGGAAGCAAAATGTAGTTAGTTGTGTGCGACTCGGTGTGGAATTTCTCCAGCTTAGAGAACAGGTCAGTTGTTTCCAAAATTGAAGTCCCAAGCAGGACAGGGATACATGCTCTCCCTTTAGCATCCTCCTTTCCATTCAAAAGAAGCAAGAAGTCATTACTCCTCCCTTTTCCAGGGATAAATGAACTGCATGTGAGCTTTTGCTAGCTCCCTTTTCTCTGCCTATTGCAGAGCTAGCCCAGTGGGAAGCAGCCTATTGAATGCATCCAACTTAACTTTTCACAGCTGCTCTAATTGCCCACTTTCTATACTACTTTAGTTTTTGAACTGAGTAAAGACTTTGAGTTAGGAATAAGTCGGAGTTTAGTAGCTGGACAGTAGGGGCTTAGAAATTGGTGAGGGAGGGTACAGAGTGATTACAAACTGGTATAAGATTCAATCCTCCTTAAATAATTATATGGGTAGACCAGATACAAAATGTACCATCATTTAACTATATTTACACAGTAAGTAATATGTATGTAAATGCGAAAAAACAATGCCCATGTGCATCAGTTCTGGTGCATGTACATGGGTGGGAAGGATAACTTCCCAAGTCATGTGCCTAGCCTTAAAACCTTACTAGTAGGAAATAAAAGGCGATCTCTACAGAAAATAAATTAGTCTCCTTTTGAAAACACTGTTTACACTGGCTCATTCCAACAATAGAAGCTCACAGTTCCTACTGTGAATCTACCTATGAGACAGGTTGTTTTGCTAGGTTAATTTAGCACCTGAGTATAGGATAATAAAAGACTGTAAATCTCAGTGGATCACTTCAGAGTTTATGTCCATACCAAGGTTGGGGCGTGCAACTTTGTCTTGTTCCTGCATTTGGTGCCTATAATTTGAAATCACTTTTAACCAGAGTCTTAAAAGTCTAGATTAAAAATCAGACATTATTAGGCTGAGTTAGTGCCAATAAAAATGTTAGTCACTAATATGAGGCAGATCTTGTTCATTCTATGTAATCTTGGAAACCATTGGAAAGTCCAGTTGCAGTTGTGCATAAACAGCTTGGTTAGCAATATTGTATGATGGCCTGTGGTAACTCTCAGGAAAGTCTTGGACAACATGAACCTTGCTCTTAAGAGATTAAACATTTACCAAGAAGGAGAGTCAGTTTGCTAGTAAATATTTTAGGTGGGGACTTCATTCTTTTAGACACACCTAAACAGAAAATTCCTGTGGTGGAGACAGACAACACAGAACCGCTTGTCAACTAAGGTTATGGCTCCCAGCTCTGAGTCCAGAAATTAGGTCATCCATTAGGTAATTCAGATCAAAATATATTCATAATAATTGCTCAGATATTTCTGACATAGCTCATGTATTTACTGTTTTGAATGCAGGTATGCAGATATAGCAATAACAATGGTTAGTGCTTAATAGTTCTTAGAATAAAGACGTGTTACATCTTAAAAAAAACCTTTTATATGGAAATCTACATACAAATTATATGTGTACAGATTGATGGATGGTAACTCACACTGAACCAAGTTTTGTGTACTCTGTTGTCTGTAGTATACTCTATGTTTTTGATTCTTTCCTGTACCTTCTTTAGGAGAACATGTCAAAAGGTGAGACTACAGGACACAAATTTAAAATAATGACTTTTCAAGTCACGGGACCTTTATTGTGTCTTCCTAGCCAGCAGTGCTTTGCCCGGGTGCAAATATTTGTTGTTTGATTACCTCTCAGAAGTATGACATGGTGGTAAAGTGACTTACCTGTGAGCCTGAGTCACCTTGGTATATAGATAGGAGCCTGAGAGTGATCATTGATGCCTCTTCAGAGAGTGGGAAGTAGAAGAAATTCTTCAAAGGAGAGGTTGGAAAATTTCTTTCGTTTTCCTTGTTAGAGAAAGTACTATGGGGAAAATGCATACATCATTTGCCAAATAAATCCATCCACTTTGAGAATGCATCTGTTAGGTCCAGTGGAAAGGTACTATGTGATCCAGTTTTGTAAGTGATAAATAAGAATGTAGTCTGAAGGCATGGCACATGGTTTGCTTTGTGTGTTTCGCAGGGATTTCTTTATAGTATAAAAACACTCTGAGGTAATAACCTGTGTTTCAGGTTAAAAATAATAACTGTTGTGTTTATAAACCAGGAAATGCATTTAAATGATCATAAATGATTTTAGCTAAAAAAAGAACCAACTTAAACTAATAAAATTCAACTTTTAAAGTATTAAATTATGAAATGCTTCTAGAAAGATTTTCTGCAGAATGTGGTGATGAACTTTAAATACTCATCCATACAGATTATTACTAATATTTGAAGGTGGAGTGTGGCCATGAAACTCTTCTTGAGCATTGCTTAGGAAAAAATTTCCAAACCAGAGACAATATCATTACCAACCACAACTGAACTCTTCAAAAAGAGACCTGTGATTTTTACTAAATTCTAGGAAACAATTACCTTCTCATTTGCTGAATCAAAAGAGAACCTATCACTTATTATAAACCCTCATTATAACCCACTTAAATGTGGTTATATAAATCAGGAAGTCCTCTATTAAAGTGGAACATTTCCAAATGCCTAAATTGTTTATACAAATAACATTTTCTTTTGAACTCTGTAGAGGAAGCATATTTTACTTTTTAATGGCTCTCAGTTGGACAATTGAATTATTGTTCTCCATTTTTTTTTTTAACCACCCTATTTTTGCACCCACACAGAAACCACCCACAATTAAGGATTGAAACAGCTGGGAAAGTTGCATATTTCAGGTGGAGTTCCTGTCTTTAAAAAAAAAAAAAATCCCACTTGAGAGAGGTTTTTATCATATTAGCTCTGTGTTTTAAAGTATGTAATTTGATTTAATTTGAAATTGAAAGGCTTAGATTTTTATTTTTATTTATTTTTATTTTTTTATTTTATTTATTTATTTTTGAGAGAGAGAGAGGGAGAGAGAGAGAGAGAGCACACACAAGCATGGGGGTGGAGGGTCAGCAGGCAGAGGGAGAAGCAGGCTCCCTGCTGAGCAAGGAGCCTGATGCAAGGAGCCTGCTGCGGGACTCTACCCCAGGACCCTGAGATCATGACCTGAGCTGAAGGCAGACTCTTAACCGACTGAGCTACCCAGGTATCCCAAAAGGCTTAGATTTTTAAGTTTCATGCTCTGAAAAGCAACCTGAAGCTTATGTCACAAGTCACATGTCTCAAAGAAAAAAAAAAAATTTGTCTTAACTTACTGATCTATATTAATCCCCTGAAACCCCTTTTCTTTCTTTAGTGATCTGCTTAATAAAAAGTAGTTTAGTATGTTACATAGAGAACTTTATTATCAACTCCAGCAAATTGTATGCTTTTGGAGGTTAGAAAGTTTTACTCATATTTCTATTCCTGTATAGTACTAGTAATTAAATGCTTTATTTGTAGCAGAGGCTTAGTAAATATTTGTTACATGAATAGTCCCCCTGCAAGACCTAGTTATAGAAACGAATCATTGTAAGGTACATAAATAGAATTTCAGAGTCATATATTAAATAAAAAATATATATATTTGGATATGTCTAGTATAATTCTTTTCAATATAATAGACTAAATTTTATGCAAACACATGCACACACCTAACTTTTGCATGTACTTGAGAATCATTTAGAACAAATTTCTTAGTATTTCTAAATATTTCAAACCAGAGCTAAAGATTTTTGTATTCTTTAGTTTCATTATTGTTTGTTGACTGTTAGGTTACACTGTGCCAATCCCTGGGAACCTGGTGGTGAAGCTAGCTACTAGCTCTTGCCCTCTTGGAGTGCACTGACTTAGAGGCTAAGATGGCAGCAATATACTCCTTTTAGGACAACATAACTTAAAGAAGGCTGATTTCAAGGTGAGTGGATAGAGAGGGAAAAAACTTTTATCTGTGGTTAGTTACTTAGGATAGCTTAAATCTCAACAAAATGGCTAGACAGTGAAATAAATGCTGTAGCCCTATATAATTTGGGATGCAGGAGTATGTAGTTTAGCCTCATTATTCACAAATTCTGTATTTGTGAATATGCCTATTCTACAGTATTTTGGTATCCCTGAAGTCAGTAGTCCCGGCGCTTTTGTGTTTATGCATAGAGGCGGAAAAGTTGAGACACCTGACTCGAGCATCTACTGAATAATGTGAGATGCAGTGAGGCGCCATGACTAGTTGACAACTAACAGGGTGTTTTTGGTCTTCTATAAGAGCGATAGTCCAAATTGTGTTGAATGAAATTTACTGAGTAAATTTTAAAGATTTTATTGGCTTTATTAAGCAATCCAGAAATCAGGCAGCACCCAATCTAGCAGTAGAAAGGAGTTCTGAAGAGCTGTAGGAGGCAAGAGATTTTTAGACCAAAGTGAACAAGAACAAGGAAATTATACTGGGAGTTTGGTGATTGGCTAAAGCAGGGTTACTTTCCTTATATGGAGCCAAGGGAAGTTTTGGAATTGGGTTAGGTAACTTGTGCTGAGCAAGCAAGCAGTGTTTGGTTGACTTAGGCCTTGTTCTGGGAGAGCAAGGATAGAAACTTAAGGTTTGGGGGGTTTAGCATGAGTGACTCCATTGGGCCTAACCTGGTTACTTTAACAAGTAAAAGGACCAGAGATTAGAGTCAGGAACTTGCTTTTGTACCTTTCTTCCACTATTTTTAACCTGCCTATGCCTGTATTTCCTACCAGTAAAACTCATTTATTATCTGAGTACCCAAGTGCCAACTAGGTCTAAGGTGCTTTCAGTGGCTTAAGTAATTTATATTATCATTGGGTGACCAACATTAAATAACCAACCACAGTTAAGCTATAATTGTGTTGAATGCTATAAAAGTAAAGTATATTATGCTAAGAGATCATACATACTCAAGATAGACCAGGTCCAATTGGGTGGGTGGGAAGATGGAGGAAGGCCACTCTGAGGAAGTGATGTTTAAATTAGTCATGGAGAAATGGTAGGCGAAGGGGGAGTAGGGAGCAGATTCCAGATCCAAAGAAGGGGTGAATAAAGACCTTGAGAGCAAAGGAGATACCCAGGAGGAAAATGGCATGTGTGAAGGTTGTGGGCAGGTAGACAAGACTTACTAAGCCCTGTTAGGGATATGGAATTTTAACCTAAAGGTAATGAAAAGCATTGCAGGGTGTTAATCAGTGAAGTGATGTTATATTTACATTTTAAAAAGGTTAATTTGACTGCCTTATGGAAAATTTAAGAAGGCTGCCCCAGATGAGCTTTTTAAAAAATGTTTTTAAAAAGCCATATCTCGGGGCTTGTGCCCAGGAGAAAACGGGTCACGGGTAGCCTGACTTTAATAATGTAACTTATGGATATGATACCCATTTTTTTTTATTACATTTGCATTGACCCACAGAACCACACTTAGAGTACATCTCTTTTATTTTCTGTATGAATAGAATGGTCTTAGTAAAATTGGAGTCATATGGTTTGCTTGTAATTGCAAGCCTGAATCATAACATACCCATGATGAATTTTTTTCATAATTTTTTGCATAATAACAGAAATATGTTTTATTGCCTGTTGGTAAACATCAGGTACCATAAAGGTAAGTGGTGTCCTGTGTGGGTATTAGGTGCATAGTTTATAGTTTTGTTAGTAATTTCCTAGTTTACTTACTGGAGTTTATCTGCTCATGTTGAATATAGTCTGCTTTGAAAACAGCTTTTGAAGATAACATTTTATCTCAGTTGCTTTATGTCTTTCTGTCCAGAAGCTGCATTTCTTTACTACTAGGGTGATTCTCATACCTTCTTCATGTATGTGTGGAGGTGGGAAGGTGGGGAATTGTACTGGCTATTATTTTTGTTTGTTTAAATTATCAGAAAGTGTTACGTCTGACTTAGAAATGTTGGCTTGGTTTCTTAGAATCCCAAGTTTAATATGTTAGAGTAGAAAGAGACCTTGGAGAACATGGGAGCTAACTCTATCATTTTGCTTTAGACACAGGGAAATGATTTGCTAAAGTCACACCAGTATTAGAACCTTGATTGCCTGGCTCCTAGGTCAGGAAGTTTTACTCTTGAGTTTACTTGTTCGTTTGTTCATTGATTCATTCATCGATTCATTCACTGATTCATTCATTCAATAAAGCCTTATTGGGGCACCTGGGTGGCTCAGTTGGTTAAGCGACTGCCTTCAGCTCAGGTCATGATCCCGGAGTCCTGGGATCGAGTCCCGCATCAGGCTCCCTGCTCAGCGAGGAGCCTGCTTCTCCCTCTGACCCTCCCCCCTCTCATGTACTCTCTCTCTCTCTCATTCTTGCTCTCTCAAATAAATAAATCTTTAAAAAATAAAAAATAAAATAAAGCCTTATCAAGCACATATGATTTGTCAGACAGTGTTTGAGTGCTAAAGACACATCATTGTGCAAAACAGAAAAATAATCCCCACCTTTGTCAGAGGAGTTAGGTGATAAGATGTATAATTAAGTTCATTGTATATGAAGTTAGACTGATAAGTGCCATAGAGATAAAAAAAAGGATATTATCTAAAAATTTTAAGTAATTTTAAAGCAGAGAGAGCTAATTTTAAGATAGTGGTATCACTGCAAACTGCTTATAAAATGAATCTGTTTTATTTTCCTTTCCCTGTGTAATCAATCAAAATTCACATGACCATGAAAACACTGACCCATTTCTAGATTTGAAACCTTGGTACAAAAGTCATAAAGTAAATACTTCTGAGCCATGCTAGCTGTAAGCACTTGATTTTTTTCTGAAGCATTTAGAATGTAAAAGCATTTCTCCAGTACATCCTTTTGTGCTAGACCATTGGACTTCTTTCCTTGCTTGGGCGTATTTAGTCTGTGTACTTAAATGTTCATTGCCTTGATATATTCAGTCTTGAAGAAAACGAAGGGGTAACGTCCTTTTAACTGTAGTACAAGGATTGAAAGCCAGAGAATATCTTAGAGGGCTTTGCCGTATAGTCTAAAGTTTCATTTGCCTGTTCTCAAGAGACACATAAGGCTTTGATTGAAGTTACCCTTTAGGAGGTTTATTCTGGCATCTGTGTATGTGATGAATTATAGCATGGAAGTATTTGCCAGAGTAAGTCAAAGATTGCCTTCCTCAGCAAATCTTTTATGGACCAAGAGAGAACATTTCTAAATGTGAATGAAAAAATAAAAGTACAGTTTCAGTTTTGATGTAAAATGTTTGGACCAGAAAGGCAATAGTTCTAAAAACTGTGTTTGAAATAAGTGAATTAGGAGGCAGGACATGGACACCCAGAGATTATTGGAAAGCTCATTGGCAAATGGCAAGGACAAACATGTGAACACTAAAGAGAGGTTTGGTGGTTGAGGGGAAGAAACAGAGTATAGAAGGAGAAGTTAGAAAGCAAGAAAAGAGTTGGATAATAGGCCTAAAAAAAAGGTTTGCCTTATGTACTAGTCTAGGAATATGTGGCTGGACAAGAAGGCTAATTCTGAGTGATTTCTCTGACATAGATAGAATTCAGAATAGTTGCTGAGTCATGATTCAAAGTGCTATGGAGAGAAGAGCTTTCAGGTCATGCTTTATTCTTGGGACTCAAAGGTAATGTCTTATTTCCTCCATAACCACGAGGGCCAAGAGTACTGCTGCCATTGAAAATACCGATAAGCTTCAAGGAGGAAATAGAGATAATTTTTACAAATCTTATTAAAATATACTGTTTTCTATTTAAATATAGTTTTAACTCTTAATTCCTCATGCAAAGCATGCATTCTTCCCCTGCCCGCCTTCCGCTAAAGCCAGTAGCTGCCAGACTGCCTGTTATCAGCATCAGCTATGGGAAGCCTTAAAAATTTGGTTCCTGGGCTCTATCTACCCCAGGCCTGAATGAAGGTGGAATCTCCTGGGATGAAACCTTAGGTGCCTTTAATTTTATGGCGGTTCTTGGTGTCTGATACTAGCCTGTGGAAAACCACCGCTCTCAACAATAGACTTGTGTTAATACTGAGGGGGGCTCAACTGGAGAAGGTACTGAAACAGGGAAAAAGTCTATTTCAGAGTTTGTGCTTTATGGATCACCAGATCTCTGATGCCCAGCATTTTCCCAGTGGAACCATTAAGCAGCAGAGATGAAGTGGTATCTTTCTGTGGGAATGGAAGAGGAAGGGTAGAGGAGAGAGATCAGCAGTATCTGGTGACTGGATGTATGGAAGGGAGGACTGAAGTTAATCCATCACTTGAGTTACTAGTTACATAAATGGGCCCATTTATGTGTTTATATGTGGCAGTACCTGAGTGTAGAGTGAAATTATGAGTCAACTTTTGACACGTAAGTTTTGAGATGCAGACAAGACTCTCTAGTAGAAATTCTTGGGAGGTAACTGGATTTGCTCAGTTTCATGAGCTTGGCGGGGTGTAGGACCATGCCTAAAGTAATGGGAAAAGTAGATACATTTCATGTGATTCGTGGGGGTTCAAAGTTTCACTCTGCAAGTCCTTAGCTCTGTGATCTTGGGTATTACTTAACCTCTGTATTTCAGTTTCATTATTTGAAGAACAGAATGGTGAGAGCTTTCGGTGTTTTACTTGTGACCACCTTGTGGGGTACTGAGGATTAAAGAGCGTTTGCAGTGTGGGTGCAAGTGTCAGATAAATCTCTTCCTCCCCCAACCCCTCATATCTCCCTGCTGTTCCTCCTTTACAAGGATAGGAGTACATGGGAGGAACTTCTTAGACTTGGGAGGAGAGCTGTGTGGAGAGAAGAGTGGTGATGGAAAGGACAGAAATGTAGCTAGAGATGGGGAAGGGGAAGGTTAGAAGCTTCATGGGGAGTTGTTAGCTTTTGGGAAAAAGAGGGCCCCTTTTCTGAGGCAGGCAAGTTGAAGAGAATGAATAAATACAGTGTTAATCAGAGGGTCTTGAACTTCTCTGAGAAGCAGGAGGCTAGGCCATCTGGTACCAGTGAGTGAGGGGAAGCTGGGGCTGGGTTCTTGAGAAAGAAAATTCTTTTTAGATAGCCACTGTGGGAAATAGGATTAGGAGTAAACTAGAGTTGAATAAAGGCATTGCCAGAAACCAAAAGCAAAGGGGTTAGATAGCTTGAACTCTTAGTGTCCTTGTGGGTGTGTGAATTACTGCAGAGAGAAGGTCACTGGAGGTCAAGAGGTTGTGGAAAAGAGAAGCTGGATGTTGGACAAGGAAGCGGATGTTGAAGGTCCAGTAGGGTGGTGGCAGGAGGATTGGGTGCAGAGGAGGAGTATGAATGGGGTGCCTTTGTGGAATGTGAAGGAGTGCTGGGAGGTGGGAAGGATTGGCGGGTTTGGTGTAAGCGGCTGTCAGCAACAAATTACTGATTGTTTCCTTTAAGGCAGGATATTTGGGGCCTGATTACCCCTTGAACACAAACAGCTCTGGGACTGTTTGCTTTTAAAGATGATAAGCCTGTTCTTTGCTATAATGTAGCAGGGTAGTAAGCTGGCATTACCTTCCCTGTCTCCCTCCTTCCTGCTCTCTCCCCCTCCTTTGGCAATAGTGGTTTGATGGAATAGAAGAAGCTTTGGAATGAAACAATCAAAATTAAATACCTGCTTCTCCACTTAACTAGCTTTGAGATCATGGGGAAGGTTACTCCAGGTGATTGATACTCTTTTTCTCATCACCTCATACCATTATGTGAATTAAATGAGATAGTATGTGTGACATCTCTGCCTCTTGGTAGAGGTGCTTCAAAGTCTGAGTGATCTACCTACTGGGGTCTACATTTCTGGATTGGAGGTTGTTTTGGCTTTGGGAAACAGGTCAGGTGACACTACAATAAAACTAAAATAAAACAAGGCAACATTAGATCTTTAAGAAAAAGAGGGGGGTGCCTGGCTGGCTCAGTCAGTTAAGTGTCCAATTCTTGACTTCAGCTCAGGTCACAATCTCAGGATCATGAGATCAAGCCCCTCGTCCAGCTCCACACTTAGCAGGGAGTCTGCTGGAGACTCTCTACCTCTCCCCCTCCCGCTCCCTTAGCTCACGCAGGCTCTCTCTCTCAAATAAATAAAAACCAACAAAACAAGACAACATCAGAATAGCACAGGTTTTCTAAAATGTATGCTTCAAAAGAAAACAAAAATATGTGACATGGAGACTGTGTTATGCACAATAATACTTATTATATTAACATATATTCCCAAGAGTGAAAGATTTTTGATTCAGAAGAAATTCATTGGAAGTAACGAGATGGTGTGAAATCTTCAAAGAAACAGCTAGAATGAAGTTTTGAAATTGTGTGAAATTGAAAGGCTGTCTTTCTATATTTGTATGTATTCATTTGGCAAAATTTGACCTTAATATTATATAACATATATGCCCTGCATGTATGCGCATGAGTATACTAGAACTCTCAAACTACTTTGTAGTTCAGCAGTTTCAAAGCACTTATTACTACAAGGCCCTATCTCCATTCAGAAACAATCTGGGGAGGAAAAGCCATTAGATAGTGTAGAATTACTTCTGTGCCTCCATTGTGACTTTTCAACTTGGAGTCCTAATTTTCCTCAGTTGCAACAGGTAATCCTAACAATCTGCAGTGGTTGTCGTAGCTCTCTTTTACAGGTGAAACCCCTGGAAAGAAGGGGTACACTCTTCTTTGAGTCCCATTATGCCAGCGAGGATAAGAGAAACCAGAGTGAATATCACCTTAGGCCAGAAAAGAGTGAAAGATTGACAGTCTTGCCACAAGTTCTGAATCTCAGCCGAAATGTGCAGTGGCGGGCAATGTTGAAGCCATGTTCATAGAGTCAGTGCCTGAAGACATATGGAATGTCGGAACCCAGGGAGGGAGGGAGGCGTGAAGAACGGGAGTTGGGGATTTAAAAGGAGACTAGATTACTGGCCATAACTCTAACAGAGAGTCTGGGTAGTATAGTTAGAGGATAAATAGGAGCAAGTGAAAGTAGAAAGAAATGGCTGGATATTGTGAATTCCAGAGTGAGGATTCTGTCCCTTTGTCTTGTGTAGTCAGGATTGGCATCTCTGTCCTGGGTGGAACAAACATGGCACAGTTGATAGTAATGGACAAGTGATGAAGCAGAGATGTGGCAGTTTTTAACTCTATTCAGAATACATGGGCAACTTAACAAAAGTTTAATTTTATGACTTTTCATTTGTAGGCTGTGCATTTCTTATTGTTCTTTAATGCTTAATTAGCAAACTATGCTATAACATCAAATACGTTTTTATTACTAAAATAATATCTAATATGTTCTAACCTGGTACATCTCATATTTGCTGAAGCCTAACACACCTGCATGCAATGCTATACAGGGATGCACTGGTAGGATATGAAAGAATAATTTTTTTTTTCTTTTTCTTTCCTTTTCTTTAAATTCAATTAATTAACATATAGTGTATTATTAGTTTCAGAGGTAGAATTCAGTGATTCATCAGTCTTTTATAATACCCAATTCTCATTACATCACGTGCCCTCTTTAATGTCCATCACCCAGTTACCCCATCCCCCCACCCCCCAGCAACCCTCAGTTTGTTTCCTATGATTAAGAGTCTTATGGTTTGTCTCCCTCTCTGATTTCGTCTTGTTTTATTTTCCCTCCCTTCCCCTATGATCCTCTGTTATGTTTCTTAAATTCCGTATATGAATGAAATCATATGATAATTGTTTTTCTCTGATGGCCTTATTTCGCTTAGCATAATACCCTCTAGTTCCATCCACGTGTCTTTGCAAATGGCAAGAATTCATTTTTTTTGAATGGCTGAAATTAACAAGTCAGGAAAGAAGAATTTAAATACAAGTTTTTAGGGATTTGTTTTCAATATTAGTCTCTTTATGTTTGGAAATTAAAAAAAAAAAATTAACCACCAGGAGGATGTTGTGGAGAACTTGGTTTAGTTATCTTAAAGATAACTAGAATTTCTAGGTTTTCATGAGACCTTGGATTCTAAGGGGCTGTGAAGTGTTAGAAGAAAGATTGAGTGCCCCTGAGTACTTGGGTACAGTGACCTATCAGCATTCAGCAGTAGGCCTGTGATTTTTTTTTTTTCCTTTTGGTTTAAGAAGCAATTTATTGGCTTTGTAACTAGGCATCCATGGAGCCTGAAGCCACAAATAGAGTGGAACAATCTTATTTGATGTTGTGGCTCCCCAAAAATAACAAGAGTTTGTGGTTGCTAATAATGTTCAGTATTACAGTAGGCAGCCCATCAGGTGGGGGTGTTAATTGTTAAAAAGATGCACAATATCTACTTGATACTGTGTGGAGAATTGGTGTCACTTTTTGTATTTCGCTGTCTGTTTTCTTTTTCAGGCATACCACAATGATCCTGCTTCTTGCTTTGTTTATGAGTTAAATTGTTCCTGAACCAAAGCTTGCTATTCAGTTACTGTGCTATCTTTGATCTTCTAGATGTTCAAATAATTAAAACTTCCTCAGTGGGAGTTCCGGGCATGAACTGCTGATGTGATGCCCTGTTAGACCATTGCATGCTTCATAATGTACTGCTGAGTATCACTTGGCTGTGTATACTGATTCCACTTTTATTTTTTTCAATGTGGCCAGATCTAGAAGCATATGATGAATTCACTTGCTCTGGCTCATATCCTCATATCCTTAGTATTATACTGCTTTTCTCCTATCCCTGTGGAAAAAAGTCATTGCCAGAAGGATACTAAGAAAGACCTTGATAGCCTACGTCGTCCACCCAGATAGAATAGTAGAGTGACTGTTGGAACATTATCTGGACTTCTAAAATGATTACATGGGTTCAGTCTGGCTTCTATAGACTTCTATAGGTTTTTATGTTTTCCTTGAGATTTAACCAAGTCTAAATCCTACTGCTAACTCAGTTCTCCCCTATTCATCAGCAAATCTGAATGTCATAGTTGATTTGCTCACTTAATAAGTAAAAAATGTGTTGCTGACATAATTGTATATGTGACTGAATTTGCGATCTGTAGTTCTCTTTGGGTATGTATTTATGCTACTTAGGTTTGAGAAAAAAGACTCCTGGGAGAAATATTTAACATATCATTATCTGATTATGATATAAATATTGGTTGGATATGAGAGAGACATGCTTTCTCAATTCTCTGAGTTGTGAAATCTTTAAAGCTCAAGCAGATCAATTGTTGAAACCTTTAATAGTATAATGCTTAGTACTTACAGTAATGGAGTCATGTCAACAATGAACAGGGAGTAATTTTCTTTATTCTTTCTCATTTTTACTTCTAAGCACTAACCAGGTTTTCCATACTCAAAAATAGTCTGGTGAAGTTAAGGCTGCTGAAAAGATTGAGTTAGGAAGTAGATATTTTAGACAGTTCAGGAATGTTTTAGAATTTATGATATTAGTAAATATAGAAGCCATGATCCGACTTCCTCACTGTGTAGATACATTTCAGCAGTTGTCTTTTTGAATGTTTTTACTCTTGGGACCTGTCATAAATACACCTGAATAATAAATTCCTATTGTTCCAAGTGTTTTTCCAACATCACATTGGACAGATGAAAAGGGAAGATTTAACAATATTCTTAACCTCAATAATTTGTTGGAAAGTTAACATCTATATATGAAACTGATTTTGATTGCTCTCCAGTAATCTCATGATCCAGATGGTCAGGAAGGGGAAAGATTATTACTGGTGAATACAGCCAGGAAAGTTTCATGCAGGTGGCAAGAATGGGGATAGCTAACATAATTTTCCAAAGTATCTGGCTTATCCTTTTCAAAATAATTTTATGAAGCCTAGAATATGAGTTGGTATGTTTCTCTGTATATAGCAAATAGATTGTGGAAATGTATTATTAAACTCATTAATTCATTTAATGAACATCTATTTAAAGCTCACTGTGTATTAAATATTGTTTTTGGGATATTGCTGTCACTTAATCAAGCTCCTGTCATACCAACTATGTATGGGGAGAATCTAAAATTGCAAGACCAACTATTAAATTTGATGTTAGTCTGGATCCCCAAAATCAGATAATGAAATGGTTATTTATGTAAATATTAACATTGATAAACAAGGTATGGAACATCACATATAGTTGCTTATAAAAGAAAGTATTTGGGTATTAGAATTTGCATGTAATAAAAATGTTTTTGGATTTTACTTAAGTAAAGTCTTAGAAGAAATTGCTCAAGGAGTCAACATTACTGAGATGGGTGCTGGAGGAGTCATTTTGTATGTTTTGTGCCCAAGGTCGGTGGGGACTAGACTCTCTATGAGTTTTCATGTTCTCTTAAGGCATTTGTTGGTCCTGGGCACCAGAAATTCTAATACTGGCTTCTCATCTCAGAGGAGTTGCTGGGATACACTAGGCAGCTTGGATCTATCTGACTGTGTCAGAGGCTCCTTTAGATTTTGAGCATAGGCCAGGCTAGGAAGTCACTGGCTATCAGTCCTTTGCCCTTTGCCCTAAAACCCAGTTTATACAATACTTTGAATTATTTTATACCTGCTTTATAGGATTGTTAATTCCTGTTTTCTTTCTGTGTTGTCCTGTGCTTTGTAAGCTATTAATGCAAAACTTAGAGGAACTATTAATAAAAAGACTTAGGGGAAAGCATTAGATATGGGTTGAAAAAGTAGGTTGCTATTACTATTTGATGAAATGATGTTCCTGGCTGTTCATTTCCGTGTAGGGCAAATGACAAACATGAGTATCTTCATTTGGACTAAGAAACATACTTTTATGGAACTGAGACTATACTATATAAAGAACAAATACTATATAAAGACTATACTATATAAATTTCCTTTTATTACATTCAGATAATAATTGAAGTAATTTCCCTGAAAAATCAACAAAAGAAAAAGAAGAAACAAAACTTACTCTCAAATTGGGGCAGACCCAGAAAACTGCTGGAGGGAGAGTAGTTTTTGTTGTGAGGAACCAGACATGCAATTGCTTTTGCATGTTCAAATTTTTCTCCTCAGACGTTCTCATTATAATAAACTATTATTGTACTGAGTCTATAAATAGTATTTATATGGGAAACAGACCAGAAAACTATTCAAGTTAAGCAGGAAACAGCATCATTAATTTTTAGACAAAGAGGTACAACAGTATCAAAATGAGAATCTGAGTTTCTTCACTTAAAACCAAAATCTAACTTAAGGCATCTGCACGATTTACTCTTGAAGTAGTAGTTACTTGGGGAAGGCTGTGGACTTCCAAGTTGTTATGGGATGATGCTCCTGGGACTACTTCTAGGACACTACTCCATGAGACAGTGGTTGCCTCCTGGGTTGTGTTTTCCTGACACTCTAAATCAAGCTATTTCTTCATTTATTCCAAAAATACCTGTTGTCAAAAAAACAAAAACAAAACAAAATAAAAAACCTTGTCAGGCTTCTATGTGCTAGATATTTACTTAATTCTTTGGGAAAATTAGTATGTGCA
The DNA here is from genome assembly GCF_011800145.1 of Mirounga leonina. Taxonomy (NCBI): domain Eukaryota; kingdom Metazoa; phylum Chordata; class Mammalia; order Carnivora; family Phocidae; genus Mirounga; species Mirounga leonina. Next base: position 31,217,584 of record NW_023270387.1, on the reverse strand, counting down.
TTTAGCCTCCTAAAATTAAGTCTAGTGGGAAAATAAAGCATTTATAGCATGTTTTATTTTTCATTATTTAAAAAAAGGTAAAAATTTTTATTAGGCTTAAAAACTAGCAGCCTCTCACCTTACAAGTCCTTAGCAGACTTAACTACTCACAAAGACCACTTTGAACTTTTAGCCATTTCTTCTGTTTCTTTCAAGACCATAATTATCTTGCTAACACTTGACTTTTTCCCCAGTCTTAGATACCCTCTTTTCATTTTATACTGTTACATTTATATCCTGATGACTTTGTATGTACTACAACCGAGTTATTTCATTTATTTTGATGGTGCTACTTATATAACTGTTTTCCCAGGAGTTAATAATTGCCTTTGAATTTTCTTTTAAAAGAGTATAAATTTCCTTTTATTACATTCAGATACATCAGGTTATTGATCAGATCTACTTTTATTCTCTGGAGACATTTCCTGGTCTGTAACCTATTGCTCCAGTCTGGATAAGATCTTTGAACCTTTTGCACAGCAGTTGACCTGCAATATCTCTCTGTTGACATAAGAATTTCATTTGCTCCTATGCTATATTGGATCTCCTACTTCTAGGTCCCATATCCTCTTTTCTTGGTTTATTCCCATGTTTTGTTAGAGTGCCTTATCCAGCAGCTTCCCATAAAAGAAGCATATGAGGGTAGTTGGTTTTTTGTTTGTTTGTTTTGTTTTGTTTTAAATTAAAAAGTTTGGGAGGCATTGAGTTTGAAATCTGGGGTTAAAGTGCTTTTTATACAGACTTTAAACTTACTATCAACTTTCTTTCACCTCTTATTTTCTCACCTTCAGGAGTACCTGCTGCCTCCAATTCTTGTAGTCCAAACTGATTTATCTCTTGGTTTCTTTCTCTGTAGGCATGTCAACATAATGCCTTCCATTGTCCAAGATTTTATTGACTTTTTTTTCTTCAGGCTTACCAATAGAGCTCTTTAGTGGCAAGATAGTTGCCAGGATGATGGAATGCTTTATTTACCCAAAGTATAAAAATTTAATATTCTATTATATACTCCAGTTAAAACTTTTTGTATATTTGTAAAATGTTTTTCTCTTCAACTTACTGTTGTCACAACTGTGTTGTATTGTAGCATTGATACTGTTATTTTTGTAGAGATTAAAATCTCATTTTTCTAAATTAAAAAAAATTGTATTTCCTCTAAGGTCATTAATGTGTTTATCAGATTAATCTGAGTCTCCCAGATAATCCTTTGATTTCTCTTTTGGCAACTGTGAAAAAAATCCAATGTGAAGTAATCATAGGGATAGTATTTCAAACCAGGTTAGTTAGCATAAGCCTAGTAGTTTTAAAGAGTGGAGGGAAAAAACCTAGGTTGTAATTTCAAATTCTTGAATGGAAAACATTCTTTTTCTTAATAAGTTCTGAGACTCTTGATTTATTTTCCTCACTTACCTGCCTTTATTGTAGGCTTTATGCCAGACTTACTAGACTTCTTCTTACAGACTGTTTTTAATATTAGTATGGGTAGGAAGGAAATGGTAGGGAGCCTAAAGAATAAAGACAGAGGGCGCCTGGGTGGCTCAGATGGTTGAGCGTCTGCCTTCGGCTCAGGTCATGATCTCAGGGTCCTGGGATCGAGTCCCGCATCGGGTTCCCTGCTCAGTGCAGAGCCTGCTTCTTCCTCTCCCTCTGCCACTCCCTCTGCTTGTGCTCTTCTGTCTGTCTCTCTGTCAAATAAATAAATAAAATCTTTTAAAAAAAAAAAAGAATAAAGACATAGAAGGGAAGGTTCAAAGCTTAAATAGAAATAATTTTTGCATTCATTTGCATTATTTGTTTTGTTAGTTTTGTAATCAAAACATTCCAACTTTAGTTATGTTAAGTATAAGATATAGAAATTGACGTGGATGAATTACTTTTTCACAATTGCCATTTGGGACTATGCATTTTTAAAGAATACGCTATTGTAAGTCCCAATTTATTTTTTGGTTTATTCTCCCAGTGTTTCTGAGTATTTGATACTTGTCCCAAGCCAGAGCAATAGGAGTTGTGATAGCTCTGTAAAGCAGTCCTTCTTCCACCTAACTAGGAAGAAGCTCTGCTTTAGAGAGCTATCTGAACTTGTAATGAGCACCAGGTGTTGTATGTAAGTGTTGAGTCAATAAATTGTGCACCCGAAACTAATATTACACTGTATGTTAACTGGAATTTAAATAAAACTTAAAAAAAAAAGAAGAAAAAAAGTAAATCAATGCTTCTCAACTTCAGTATGCAAATGGATCACCTGAGGATCTTATTAAAATGCAGATTCTGGGGTGAGGCCTGAATCTATATTTCTGACAAACTCCCCAAATGCTGATGCTTGGTAGTCCTTCTGGCCACACTGATGACTCACAGTCTAAACTACCTTGATATTGGAGTAATACAGAATACAGAATCTAGTTTAAGTATCTATAACTGTTGAGCTTCTAGACAGAAGTCAGTGGGAGATGTTGCATGACTGGCTAATACTAAGTGCATCTAAATAGTACTGGATTTATTGCTTCTTAGAGATTTAATATATTCATTATTTGTAGGATTCTGTTTAGAAGCAATTTCAGTGGTAAACTTTTATTAATTTAAGTTTTATACATTACATACATAAACTGTATCTCCCTAGTGTCTTTGAAGAAAAAATATACTTTGTGTATGCTAGACTTTAATTTGCAGTGCGCAAATATCTGTTATCTATAGCTATTAGTCATTGAGATCCTACTGTGTATACTGATCTATGCTTATAGAAGTGTAAAACCAAAGTATATATACACATTTATAATCAGCTTCACTGTAATGTTTATTCCTGTGCAATTAGATATTAGCAATGAAAAGAGGTTAATGCTTTTTTTTTTTTTAATCTTCTAAATAGCTCAGTCATTAAAGGAATTTGCAAGATTACTCATTGCAGTAGAAGAAGAGAGGAGGAGACTGGTAAGTCTGTTCCCCATTTTTTTAAGTTTGCTTTGTTTGGACATATTAAAAGAAAGACTGAACCTTCTGAATTAGACTTAACTATACCAGACCTTATAATGTGATAGATGTACTAAATGTTACAGAAAAGATTTCTGAGTGTGATTATCAATTATTGCCAATGAGATATATACCATTTCTGTTTATTTCATTTGTTCATCAGATGTAAATTATATTCACTTAGCTTTCCAGTTCTTTCAAGAATTAAAAATATTGAATTGTCATTGTAAACCCATTCTAACTGAGTAAACTTAAAAAAAAAACTTCAGTGTTATAATAAAGATACATTCTAGGTATTAAAGACAATTCATAGAAGGAGCAAATAATTTTGCCAGGGTGTTAACAGGAAACTAACTTTTCTTTTCTTTTCTTTTCTTTTCTTTTCTTTTCTTTTCTTTTCTTT
>NW_023270387.1:31208879-31214168 GCF_011800145.1 Mirounga leonina | reverse complement strand
TTTCTTTCTTTCTTTCTTTCTTTCTTTCTTTCTTTCTTTCTTTCTTTCAAGTTTTGAGGAGACTTTCTTTAAAAGGTGACATTTCTGTTGTGTCTGAAAGGCTGGGAGGATTTTGCTTGGCTGGGAAGAGTGGGGAAACATTGTAGGTTAAGAGATTCATTTATATGACAGCGTCAGAGCATAGTTATTAGTAATATATTTATTCATTTACCAATATAATTTTGTACCCATTTTGTTCAAGTATCTGTTAAGGCCTCTGTGACCCTGGCTTCCCATTTGTATATGGGAAAAATGTAGTACACATCCCATAGGATCATCGTAAAGCATTTGTAGCAGCACCTGGCATAAATGTTGATGGTAATAAAGATGTTATTTGTCACTTATAGTGAGGGTTTCAGACTTGTTTAAAATGTCATCTTTATCACTGGCTTGACCATTCTTTTGGGGAATTATATATACACCTATGTATTCAATGTGGATTAAATGTAGTGTCATTCTGCTAACTGGATAAGGAGAGTAGTTTCAGGAGGATGGCCTTGACTCAGGGAAAAATGCCTGAGCTAAAGAAGAATCACACAACTATCACTTAGCAGTCATATAAGTGAACTTGAGTAGAGGCCACCAGGTGGGAGAAAGTGTTGTATATATTTTTAGAATAAGACAAATGGATGGTTCTTAGATGGTATTAGAAGATTGGTAGTTTTAGCCATATATGGGGTTTAAGAGCTGGGCTAAAAAGTTTTGGTGTGTGTTACAGGAAGGCAAAATTGTTTCTGAAAAGAATGGGAGAATCAATATGGGATTTAGGAAAGATTAATTTGGTGGCCCTGTGAGAGATAGATAAGGTGGGGGTGTCAGGGGTGACTATATTTTCTTAGGAAACATCGTGGTACCATGGTCTGGTCCCAGTAGCAGATAAATAGCCATACAGTGTAATCTGTGTTAGATACATATAAGCCATTATGGGAGACTGACCCTTTCTGGGGAGGTCAGAGAAAGCTTTTTTGTGGAGGTAAGTTTGATTGGAGTCTTAAGACTAAATAGTACACTTTCAAGTGCTTTATGCATAATCCTTACTCCAGTTCTATGAACTATGCAATAGAAGTCCAAGTTCGATGGGGAGATGTGAGTAGGAGGTGCCTTACGGCCCAGAGAGGAGCTGATGATGAGAATGGGAAAAAGTGGTTAGGGAGATGTAAAAATAGAGTTGTAAATGGTGTGGAAGCCAGGGGAATATATGGTTCCAGTTTGAGTGAGGTTTTTACTCAAATCCTGTGCAAGTAGTTTGGGAGAATGATAAGCCAACTATCATGGTCTATAATTTTAGAAAATGTATTGAAAGAATATGGGAAAGTGTGTTGTAGTTTGCAGGAGTAAAAAGAACAAAGAAATGTTCTTACAGCATTGAGGAAACCTGTAGACACCAGGGGAAAGGCTCTTCCTCTGAGCTGGGAGGAAAGAAAGAGCATCAGTTAAAATATAGAACATTAGACAGTAAATTTTTTGGACAGGGGATAATAGTGTCAGGAAGGAGTGGTCATCTGCTATAGGAGGAGTTTATAGAAATAGTTTAGAAAGCCAAGAGCAGGTTATGTAAGAGAAAAGGGCCTATGGGTTAGTGATAATGAGCCATTAAAGGTAGACATCATAAATAATGTCAAGGAAAGACTAATTGCCATGCCTTCATAGATTTTTCTAACAATACCCAGAGCCATGGACTGAGCAGTAAGAAGAGGTAGGAGGTCAGATTCAAGTGGTGCGCACAGAGGCTGTGCTCGATTATAGGCACATTGGGTTTGTGTAATATGAAAATGGGTCTTGACTGATTATAGCAATAGCTGAGGCAGGAGGTGACTGATGGCTTTAGAAAGCAGAGAGGACAAGCATTACTACTGCACTATGTTGACGGTTCACTAGCAATAAAAGAAATTCTGAGACAAGGATGTTGTGATCAGGAGTGGGAGTGGAAACATGCTGAATTTGGCAGTGGAGCTGGTCCAGATAGTAATGAAATTAAGATGTGGCTAAGGAGGGAGACAGACCTTAGGAATCAAGAAGACTGAGCTCATAGATTTGGATGTTTTATGAACAGAATCTTGAGGTCATCCAAAATGATAACTGAATAAAGGACAAAGACCAATGAGAAGAAATGGCCAGGGAATGTGGTAGAGTGTCTTATAGACAGTGGAAATAGAGATTGAAATGCTAACACTTAGTGTTTCAAAGATCTTCATTCCTGCCTTCAGCCATGTTTCTCATGTTGGGGCAAGGAGGAGATTCTGCATTCATGAGTGAAGTCATATTGCAGGTTTTGATTGCTTTAGCTGTTGTTTCAGGGAAGATCTGAAATAAAGAATGCAAAATAATGAAGAAAAATCTATAGATAAAAGCCTAATGGATTACATGTCCACAGAGATTATATAAAAGTAATTATTAAACATACAGTCTAAGTATTGGGGTATCACTTCCAGTCACATGATGTTACTACAACCAAAGGTATAGCTGGTAGCAGATTTTGCCAAGATGTGCTGAAGAATTTCTCTTTTAAAAATTTGTACTTCATTTAGGAAGTAGAATATTTTAAGTGTACTAAGAGTATAAAGGAGTTCTGAAATTGAAAGATAATTATGTTTTTTCAGGGATAAGTCTTGATTTATTATATATTAATTGAATTTGACCAAAATCTAAGTATGTTAGAACAGCGACTAAGCAAAAATAAAATCTCAAGAAGATGATAGAAGACACCTAACAGTTTAATATTTTTTTTTAAAGATTTTATTTATTTATTTGAGACAGAATGAGAGAGAGAGAGAGCACATGAGAGGGGGGAGGGTCAGAGGGAGAAGCAGGCTCCCCGCCGAGCAGGGAGCCTGATGCGGGACTCGATCCCAGGACTTCAGGATCATGACCTGAGCCGAAGGCAGTCGCTTAACCGACTGAGCCACCCAGGCGCCCCAGACACCTAACAGTTTAAACAAATTCTCTTGTTTTCAGTGATTTACCATACTTAGTAAGATGAGTACATCATCCAGGTAGCCTAAAGATTGTTTGCAGAAAAAAAGCCCAAAGAAATATTGATTTGCTTTTTGAAGAAATGGGGCCTCTTTTTTAGTTCCTTACTAACTTGAAGTATTGAATTAAAAAATTCTGCTAAAGCCAACTAAAAATGCATAGTTTTAATTCAACAACAAAGTGACTCAGAGACAGTGATAGGAAATACCCATTTCAGAAACTTTTGAGGGTATAGTTTATCCTGTCTCATACTTCTTGCTGGAAAAACCATCCTCCAGGATAAATTTTTTGCAGCTTGACTGACATCTGCCATCATGTGGCTATGCAGGAACAGCTTTTAATGATACAACTACAAGAAGTAATTTAATAGTCCTTTGTAATGACCTTAGTAAAATGCTTATTACTTACAGTGAGGATATTGGTATTGATCAGTGACATGGGTTCTTTTTTTTTTTAAGTGCATCTTTAGTCAAAATGTTAGAATTTTTCCCCATAGGATGCAGCACTTAAATGATTAGAGATGCTGTAGATCAGATGTCCTGTTATAGACTCTCGGTCTGTCCCCAGCACAAGGAGTGGCATCTAAGCCATATAAACTTTGTGGTAAGGTCTCTTCAGCTTCCATACCACTATAGGAACTGCTGTTTACTTCACATCACAGCTAACTTGGCTATGCACACACTATCATTTTAGTCCAGGCTGTTCAAAATTAATTTGAATAAATACTAACATACCAAGATAACACCCTAGGGAAACATGAAATGCTTATTTGAGGCCTTCTGAAAGAGATCTGGGTAACCTCTTTCTTGTTATTTGTATTGAAATACTGAATTTGACTCTTTAGGCTTTTGGGCTTGACATTCCCTCTTCCTGAATCCCTGGAACCATACTCTACCCATCATTCTTTCCTTCTCAATACTCACCCTCTTGTTCCCTGTTCTCTCTCCCCACTGGCTTTCTTTCTACTCCCCTTAATGTACAGCTTCTTTTGGACTTAGACCTTTGCATTTGTCCTTTCCTCTGCCTTGAACAGCTTTCCTCTGCCTTGTCCTGATCCATATCCTTGCAAGACTGGTTCCATCTTGGGGTGCCTGGGTGGCTCAGTCGTTAAGTGTCTGCTTCGGCTCAGGTCATGATCCCAGGGTCCTGGGATCTAGCCCCGCGTCGGGCTCCCTGCTCAGCAGGGAGCCTGCTTCTCCCTCTCCCACTCCCACTGCTTGTGTTCCCTCTCTCTCTGTCAAATAAATAAATAAAATCTTAAAAAAAAAAAAAAAAGACTGGTTCCATCTTGTCATTCAGACTTGAGCCCATATACTCCCCTGGGGGTCTGCATTTTCCATACAGCCTAAGTGAGTGCCCTTTAAATATCTGCTCTCATGCAGCTTGCATTCTACTGGGCAGACATTAAACAAATTATTTCTGGTGGTGGTGAGAGCTAAAAAGAAAAATAATGTAGCTGATAGGAGATCCTGCCGCTTACTGAGATGAAGAAAATGATGGAAAAAATAGTTAAATTTTGAATCTATTTAGATGCCTACTGGGTATCTAAGTAGCCTTGTCTAGGGAGCATCTACATATATGAGGCTGGAGTTCAGGGGAACACATAAATTTTGAAGTTGTCAACATGTAGAGGGAATTTAAAGCTATGGGAATGTATGAGATCACTTGGTCTATGAGTATATAGACAGAAGAGAAAAGGTGGGAGGATTGAGTGCTGAGGTGCTTTGAGTCCAGACTTTGGTCAGATGAGGTAGAATCAACAAAGGAGATTTAGATCAATAGGAGAACCAGGAGAAAGCTGTTTGGACAGCTTACTCAAAGTCCCATTTATTCACTTGGCTTATAACAGAGATGGGGGATGATAATAAATAGAAAGGTGTAGGATGTGGACCCAGTGACTGCAGGGTTCTTCAGGATGGAGGGTCCAAATTATCTGATCTACCCTATGCTGCTCCTCTTTCCCTTCCCCTGGGCCCCTTACTTTTTGGGTACTCTGAGTCCCTAACTTTGACACATGTGGAGTGTGTATGTAGCAATATAGATTTTTTTTTTCCTTAGCTGTATCCTTGTCACCAATTGAAGAAGCCTCAGCTTCAGAATATTTCAGCTAATGTTTATCTTGAAAAATTTATACAGATGAACTTATTTCTTCTAGTTTCCATTTTGAATAACTTAAGAAACTATTTTTTAACCATTATCACCCACAACATTCACATTTGACCGGTGTGTAAGTTATAAATTTTGCTTTAGGTTTCCCAGGATTTATATTCTTTCTTT